>NW_026693777.1:17042500-17595000 GCF_021218885.2 Marmota monax | reverse complement strand
AAACACTCCCCTTCCCTGGGGAGCCTGCAGGCAGATTGCAGCCTGGGAAAGGGAGTGGAAGGAGAGCTCTTAGCAACTGGGTCCCCTGGCCTACCAAGGACGGATGCTGAGTGCTAGAGGCCTGCCCAGATCACTTCTAGGGAAATGATGGGACAGCATTGGGAGACAGGTATTCTAATAAGGTCAGGGAAAGAGCCCTGGGGTTGGGAATCTAGAGCTTCTGGGCCCAGGCCACTGATCTACAAAGTGAGAGCTTGGACTCACCAGGTGGTCTTGAAGCTTCTGGCTAGGTGGTCCTGAGCAGTCACCTAAGAATACCCTTCTCAGACTCCTCCTTTATAACGTCTAATGACCACAGGGATGGAATCTTTTTGGAAAGTGTTTTGCCATCTCAATTACTAAGTTTCTTTATAATGGATACAAATCCTAGCAGGTACTTAATTTTCAGTTCTAATGTTCCTTAAATATATACAAATGCAAAACTAAGTACAAACTTAAGGTTTTAGGCTTACCATCAACAATAAAATCAAAACAAGCTTACAGATTCTATTTAAAAGAAACTATAAAACCAGTAAGATTCAAATTAGTCACATTAATTTAAATGTGATTGTTGCTATTTGCTGAAACTAAATTGCTTCTCCCGTTTAGGTCTGACTGTGATGGAACAGGTGGGTCTTTGCACGGGATGTAATACCACGTGCCAGATGACTCAAGTCTCCTACCACTTTCTCTATTTGAACCACTATATCAGGGCATCATTTAACCTTCACTTGGTGGGAACACAGTATAATGCACAAAGTTCCCCTCTGTTGTTTTCTCATTAACACTTAACAATTAGTTTTTAAACTTCTTTTTTTAAGTCTTTGTGCCAACAGGATCTTTCTCTCAAGTCTCAGGGCTCTTTAACAGGAGAGCTACCTTCATCCTACCTACTTCACAGGATGGCTGTGCACACGCATTCATTCAATCATTTATTGAGTACCTACTATGTGCCAGGCATTGTTTCAGGTACAGAAGATGTAGCAGGGGCCAAAATGAACAAAAGTTCCTACCCCATGAAGCTGTTTTCCTTTCTCCTTCTCCTTCTTCTTCCGGTGTGTGTGGCGGTACTGGGGATTGAACCCAGGGGTGTTCTATCACTGAACTACACTCACAACCCTTTTCATTTATTTTTAAATTTTGAGACAGGATCCCCTTAAGTTGCTAGGGCTGACATCAAATTTGTGATCCTCCTATCTCAGCCTCCCTAGCTGCCTGGGGTTACAGGTAAGCACCACCATTTATAGCTGGAGTTTACATTTCAATAGGAGACACTAAAAAGAAAATAAATAAGTAAAATAATATGTGCTAAGCTCTAAGGAAAAACAAAGGCAAGGAAGGGAAATAGTATGCAGAGAAGTAGAAGGAGATTACGAGATTTAAAAGGGTGTTCAGGGAGGATGATACTTAAGACCTGAAAGAGAAGAGGAAGCAAAAGCATTCCAGAAATAGCTAGGAGATCACAGTGGCTTGCTGGAATAACGTGCCCCAGGCACACACTGAAAAGTACAATACAAATGCTGGTACAATAGATACCTGTTGTATTGCTGCCCAGCAACCACTTTCCCCTCCAGGCAACAGCGCCTTGATATTCCTCAGGGGAGGCTTCTCTCTGCCCGGGTCCCAGTGCTTCAGGTAGAGCTGACCCCACCCCCAAGCACTAGGAAAGGGCAGCTGACCAATCAGAGCACAACAATTGGTTTATGAATGACCATGGGACCCAATCAGAATGAAGGACACATAATGAGACTCGCAGGCCCTCCAGAGAGAAAGGCACACAGTCCTTTCCCCTGAAGAGCCCAGCAGTAAAGATGTGCCTGGAACTTTCAGGAATCTTACGTGGAAGTTGTGAAAAAAGCCACAGCAGCCGTGCACCGCCCCCGTCTGAAATCCCAGCTGCCCCGGAGGCTGAAACAGGAGGATCGTGAGTTCAAAGCCAGCCTCAGCAAGATGGAGGCGCTAAGCAACTCAGTGAGACCCTGTCTCTAAATCAAATACAAAATAGAGCTGAGGATAGGGCTCAGTGGTTGAGTGCCCCTGGGTTCAATCCCCGGGACCACTCCCCACCTACCCACCCACCCCAAAAAAAAGCCACGACAGAGAAAAACAAGAGGAGAAACCAAGTCCACGTGACATCTTTTGGTGCCTTGCATCCAAGACTTCTCAGTTATGTGCACTATTGATTCCCTTTTTGCATAAATTGTGTATGAGTTATCTATTCCTGCTTAATAAACTACTGCAAAACTTAGCACTTTAAAAGAACAAACATTTCACAGTTTCTAATAGGTCAAGGATTGGGGGCACCCTAAGCCAAATGCTTCTGGCACCGGGTCTTCCATAATTTCAGTCTGGATGTTAGCAAGGACAGTGAAGGCTGGGCCTCCACCAGGCTGTTGGCAAAGAGGCTTCAGCTCCTTGCCATTTGGGCTCTCTAAAGCTGATTGTGTGGCCCTATGACATGGCACTTCCTTCCCCAAGGAGAGCTGTCAGACACAGGGCGAGTGAAGAACCCTCAGAGCCTTCTGTGACCTAGTCTGAAGTCACATATGGTCACCTCCACTTATTAGAAGTGAGTGAGTCCAGCCTACACTCAAGGGGATGGGAATCAGGCTCCACCCCTTGAGGGAAGGAGTATCAAATAATCCGCGGACTCATTTTAAAACCACCACATGTAATCTGATTTTGGTTTTCTGACACTTGCAACGGACAGAGTTCTGATAGATACTCAGAAGTTTATCGCCATCCTATTATGACTACTAATATGGTTCTTGACAAAACAGAACTAAAAGTCATCCATGAAAGTGCTAATGAAGCTTATCTTATAAATACTGATTTAATCCTGACCTAACAAAGCCCCCAATGGCCTGGCACAGTGGTGCATGCTTGTAATTCCAGCAGTTTGGGAGGCTGAGGCAAGAGGATCCAGAGTTCAAAACCAGCCTCAGGAATTTAGCAAGGCACCTAGCAACTCAGTGAGATCCTGTCTCTAAATAAAATATAAAAAGTGGGGGCTGGGATTGTGGCTCAGTTGGTAGAGTGCTTATCTTGCATGCACAAGGGCCTGGGTTCGATCCCCCTTTATATATATCTGGCTGGCAATGTTGCCCAGTGGTTAAGCACCCCTGTATTTAATCCTTGGTACAAAAAAGAAAAAGCCTCCAATGGCCCTTATGGTCCACATTTGTTTGCACTGGGCACAAGGCCCATCACAGCCAGCTCCGTCTCCTCTCTACTGCTCCCTGCACAGCCCTGCTCCAGAACCTCCAAGCCACTATTTTTCTCTAAACATTTAATTCTGTGTCTCCTCACCTTTGTCCTCTGTCATCTCCCTTTAAAGCTCACTCATCTATTTTTTTTCTTTCTTTTTTGGTATCGGGGATTGAACTCAAGGGTGCTCCATCCCAGACTCATATCCCCAGCTTTTTTTCCTTTTTATTTTTAATTTTGAGACAGGGTCTCGCTAATTTGCTGAGGCTGGCTTTCAACTTGAGATCCTCCTGCCTCAGCCTCCTAAGCCGCGGGATCACAGGCCTACACCACCATGCCTGGTGGGCTCTGCTCATCCTTAAAATGCAACTCAAGTGTCACCTCTTCTGTGATTTCTTTGACTTCACCCTCCAAAACAATGATCCTATTTTATTGATGCCTACTGAGTATCAAATGTTTCTTATTATCTCCAATTTATGAATGCATAACCCTGCATTTACGTGCTACTTACATCATCCCGTGTTATAATTAAGAAAATTCTGGCTCCTCTAGAGAGGTTGAGGAATTGGCTTATGGTCGGTCAACTAGCTGGTAAGTGGCAGAGCAAACACTGCCACCGTACATCTTAGTTAGAGTTAGTTATTCCTTCCTCTGTTCCTAAGCCCCTTTGTTCAGACCCACTGCATGTCTTTGCTCATGACTCTGGCTCCCCTGAGGGCCTGGCTCCCATCTTTTCCAGCCACCTTTCAAGGTGTACTCACCATATGTGTTAGGCACATTCTTCCAGGTGATGAAATCAAGGCTCTGAGGGATTAAGTGACCGAGGTCTGACTCTAAACCTCATATCCTTCTCCCCCATGCATGACAGTACATGAAATGTAATAAGTGCTCAAAAGGCATTTGCTGGAAGGCACAATTGGGGTGCGTATGAACAGGGTAGTCTCTGGGTTTCCTGTCTCCCACAGTTGGGGCCTGGGAGACTACTATCTGCCTGCCTCAGATGGGGTGAGGGGACTGCAGATGAGGTAGAGATCCTCCAACTAGAAGCCAAGGCTGGTTGAGGCTCAGCCTCCACGGGGTTGGGTGAACTTGATCCAGTCTCTCCACCTCTAAGGGCCTCCTTTACCTCATGTAAGATGAAGGGATAGACCGGCTACCATCCCACCAAGAAATGTCAGGTGGGATCTGAGACAACTCCAGATAGAAAAGGACAGCCCTGACCTCCTGGGGTCGGGGAAGTGTTCAGAAGGAGAGCCCAGAGCCCTCCCCTGGATGCTCTGGTGACCAAGGAGGGCCTCTGCCCTGATTGGAGTGAGTGCCCTCTCTCTGTGGCGAATCCTTGCCTCTCAGGGCTCCACCCTGAATCCTACAGGATGAGATGAGCTCTGCATACCTTACCTTGTATGTGTTCAAGTTAGATTTTAGCTGCCATCCTTGCCTGGGGCCCAGAGAAGAGTCACTCCATCTGGGGTTTCTCACAGGCCTCCACCATCTCGGCCAGCTGAAACCTGTTTGGATCAACAATCAACCTCATCAGCTCCTTCTGCCTCCAGCCCTTACCGCATGCATTAGGCAACAGGGGCCCCAGGGTTGACCTTTGCAGAATCCATTGTCACGGCTGTTATTACAGACTCAAGTAATAGCCAGGATAATAACTCGTGGATAAATGGTCCTTTAACTAGAAGGCTCAGAGTACTCTGGGAACATTACCTCATGGCCCTCCTGACACACCCTCCCACTCACCTTTTCTTCAAGTCCCTCTTCCACATTCCTGCCTTCTGGAAAACCCTCCTCCACACTCCCTGTAACCCATGTTGGCCACCATGTTCACAGGTCTTTGCTGAGAGCTGCCCCGAGAAGGAGCCTCATGGATTAAGGTGTTCAAGTCTCAGAGGTCCTCCTGTCTTCCTCAGCAGTCTATCCTGGGTTCCTTCACTGACCTTTTTCTCCACAGAAGCAAGAAAGAGAATTATTAGCAGTGAACGTGTTGACAGGTTTTCAAGTACTAAGAATGGAAAAGATGGGTACATATAATCTTGTAGCTGGTCTGTGGTTTGCTGCGATTGTTAGTCCCCCCATTCCTGGTGGGCCACAAGTCCATTTGTATTATTTGCAAATACAAGCTTTTTCTACAAAATTATTGCCATTAATGCACACACAAACACAGTTGCTGGGTTTTGTTATTAGTTTCTTTAATGCTTTCTTTCCTTTTTTTAAAATATTCTCTTAGTTATACATGGACACAATATCTGTATATTGTTTTATTTATTTTCTATGGTGCTGAGGATCGAACCCAGTTCCTCACATGTGTGAGGCAAGCGCTCTGCCACTGAGCCACAACCCCAGCCCCTTTTTTCTTTTTTTCCATCATCTAAAATCAGGATACAGTCGAGAAGCAGTGCCACATGCCTGTAATCCTAGAGACTCTGGAGGCTAAGGCAGGAGTTCAAGGCCAACCTCAGCAATTTAGTGAGATTGTGTCTCAGAATAAAAAAAAAAAAAAGGGGTGGGGGTGTAGCTTATTGGTAGAGTACCACTGGGTATAACCCTCAGTACCAAAAATAAAACAAAAAATAGGGTACGTTTACTGTCATAACAAAACTACCTAGTTTCTGGCCAGAAAGAAGCTAACCTACCCCCTCCCCCAAAGAATCTACAAAACATTTTGGAAAGGACAGCAGATCAAGTGTGTGGGCATGTTTTTCCTGACATGTTTCAGAAATAAACCTGTAGACAGGAGGAGATTATCTGGAGCGGAAAAATGAATGTACAAAGAGATGAGGAGATATAGCAGAGTCTTCTGTCTAAAATAATGGTGTGCACCCCTGGGTGTGTACCCTGAAGAACTGAAGTCACCATACTACAGTGATAGTTGCGTACCTGTGTTTATAGCAGCACAACTTACAAGAGCCAAACTATGGAATCAGACTATGTGTCCCTCAATAGATAAAGAAAATGTGGTACGAATACACCATGGAGTTTTACTTAACCATAAAGAAAACTGAAATTATGTCATTTGCAGGAAAATGGATGGAACTGGAGACCATCATGTTTACAGAAATAAGTCAAACTCAGAAAGTCAAGGGGCGCATGTTTTCTCTTGCATGTGGAAGGTAGAGAGGAAAAGGGAAGTGAAAGGTGGGGGTAGATCCAATGACAATCAAATGGAGATCAGTAAAGGAAAGGGAATGGGGGTAAGAAGTGGGGATAGAGGGGGGAAGTGCTGGGGAGTGACATTGGCCAAATTATGTTATTATGTTGTGTTCACGTACGACTAGGTAATGCCATCATTATGTACAACCCTAATGCACCAATAAAATATATTTATGTAAGTAAAATAAGCCGGATACAGGGGCACACATCTGTAATCCCAGCAACTCGGGAGGCCAAGACAGGAGGATTATGAGTTCAAAGTCAGCCAGCAAAAGCGAGGCCCTCAGGAACTCGGTGAGACTCTGTCTCTAAATAAAATACAAAATAGGGCTGGGGATGTGGCTCAGTGGTCCAGTGCCCCTGAGTTCAACCCCCAGTACCCCCCTCCAAAAGAAAGTAAAATAAAATGATGGTATAGATTTATGATAAAAGGAATAACATGGGTCCCAAGGTATTTTTTAACTGTGTAAAAAGGAAGTGACGACAGAACCAGAGGTGGCCAGTGTGTGTTCAAGTCATCTGTGAACATCCGTGGCACCAGCTCCCTATGAGAGCATCATCATGAACTAGCCCAGCTGGGGAAGAGGGCTGGCAATGGAGCTTCCACCTTAAAGTCAACCCAGGCCCACCTGGTGACTAAACAGGTGACTGGATGTAAGTCTGGAATGTCATTAGGGAACCAGCTTCTCCCCTTCCCCACTCCTTGGTCACACTCACCTGCGTTCATGAAATCTCTCCAGGTGCTGGGCTCTGCCATCTCCACGCCTGCACAGCTTGTCTGGGCGTGAGAACAGAGGCCAAGGAAGTGTTTGCTTTGGAACAAAGAAGGGGTAACAATGGATTTCCGGAGGCGTTTGCCGTCTCGGAGCAAGAAGTTGTCTGTTTCTCCTAAGATGCAGGACAGGAACGGAACCCATTTCCTGAACTGTCTGGTAGCCCCTTGCAACTCTAACCAAGGCTCCTGTGGGCCAGGACCAGGACCAGGCCCACTGACAGCCAGGCCTACACTTTGAAAACGGGTTTGAGTTTCTTTCTCTCCCATTATAGGCTGAAAGCTGCTCCCGTTGTTCCCATCCTGTCCTCCATAACCAGAGGAGGGATGCGCACAGGACTGGGAAAGCGCTGGTGGGAAAGGTGTCCAGGTGAGCAGTCCTCATCACTGCCTCTGGAGAAGGCTGATATCATCCTGACTTACCTGTCTGAGGCCTCTTGTTGTTGTTGTTTTGTGTTAAGGCCGAGTCTCACTATGTTGCCCAGGCTGGCCCCTAATTCCTGAGCTCAAGAGATCCTCCTACCTCAGCCTCCTGAGTCCTGGGATTCAGCACTCAGCTATCTGCCACCACACTGTGCTAAGGACTCTTTAGCTGCTCTGACCTCATTGCTATGTCCATGAGGCTATGAAAAGGTCTAGTCAGGTGGGCTTATCCGCCACTGCCAGGAGTGCACCGTTTTGATTCAAGAAATTGCTTTCCTACTTGAGGATCAGCCTGACGGCAGAGACTCCCAAACAGAAACATATCTCAGACAACCCAGGCCATTCTGAACAAGAGAATGTTGCTTTCCATGTGATTTCTTTTTTCTCCTCACTGAGGTTTCATGGTCATGATTTTCTCCCAGCACTGCCTCCATTTCATCCAACTTTGCTTACAACAAAATAATAATAATAATAATAATAATAATAATAATAATAATAATAAAAACAGGAGCCAGATGCGGTAGCACATGTCTATAATTTCAATAACTTGGGAGGCTGAGACAGGAGAATCACAAGTTTGAGACCAGACTCAGCAAGTTGAGGCCAGCCTAGGCAATTTAATGAGACCCTGACTCAAAATAAAAAATGAAGGGGCTGGGGATGTAGCTCTGTGATAAAGAACCCCAGGTCCAGTCCTCAGTACCACAAAAATGAAGCAAACTAAAATGTACCCACGGCTCAGATTTTTGTTTTTATTATTTTGTGTTTATTTTGTTTTGATTCGTAGAGTTGAGGCAGGGACAAAGTGAGGCTCAGAAGTTCTGAATATTGACATTCCAAAATGTTTATTTTGTGCTTCTTGATGCTGAGGGGTCAGCTCATGGTAATTGAGACAAGAAGTTTCCTTCCCTACCTCCTGATCTCTAGTCCCACCTCCACCAGCAGAATGAAGGCCAGTGGTTGGTGGTGGGGTGGGGAGAGTGGAGTTGCCACAGCTTGTTGTAAACGGAAGGTGGGTATCCCTGGCTGTCAGTACCACTTCTCTCAACAGCCCCAAATTACTGCCCCAGGACTTACATGAAACAAAATGGGAAGTGTGGACAGACAGAACTATAATCCCTGCTGCATAATAGGGATTCTGTATCTGCTTCCACAAGGAACTACTGACCTCATTGCTATGTCCATGAGGCTATGAAAAGGTCTAGTCAGGTGGGCTTATCCGCCACTGCCAGGAGTGCACCGTTTTGATAGAGGAGGGCAAAATTCTAACATTACTGATTTCCTTCCATGAGCCCACATTGAGCCAAGAGCTTTGCACACATGCTCTCCTTAAATCTTTACTACAAACCATATGCAATAGGTGTTATGATTTGAGAAGAAGTGAAACTGAGATTCAGGTTATATTAGGCAGGATAGGCTAGGTTGTGCTGTAGTAACAAATAGTCCCAAGAATCTCAGAGTTTTACACAATTCACCTGTATTTCCCCTTAACACAGCTGCCTTCCAAGCAGTGAGTCAGTGATCCTGGCTGCTTTTGATCTTTTGACCCCTGTGTGAACACAGGGCCTCCTCTACAATTGACAGAGATGAGAGAGACTGGAGAACCATGTGGGGGTGTTTCATTCCACCTGGTAGTGAATTCCTACTGTCATTTCATTGTTCAAAACTGGTCCCATGGTCCCAACCATCTTGAAGGGAGCTGAGATATACAGTCTCCTAATATGCTGGGCAGCAGAGGAAAACTGGAGAATGATGAACCAAGTTCTGCCATGACATTCAGAGCTACCAAGGAGAATCCCTTCCATTCAGCATCAGCCAGCAAACATTATGTGTATGCATCCCTCATGTGCAGTCAGCCGTGTGTATATCTGCTGGGCACACTTGAAGCCATTAAGTAGCAGCACTAGGCCCTTATAGGTCCACAAACCTAGCCATTTCCAAAGCTTTATCATATACATTGGTTCGCAAAATTCCCAAACACCATAAGCAAATAAGCGGGGCAATTATCCATAGCCCCATTCTACAGCTCAAGAAACTGAAATAGAAAGATTATAAGATTCAATGTGCTCAGAACTAGGTCCTAGTTCTTTGAAAGCCTAACTTGAAGCTCTTCCCAACCACATCTAACTTCCTAAAATTTTAGAATCTGGAAAAGATCATCCTCTCCCCTAAATTTGATTGCTTTGACCTGCTGGCTGATGCCTAAAATTCTGCCACTGAGACTCCATGTCTTCACTGGACCCTCCTCTGGAGGAAATGACAGTCATAGCGTGGTCACCACAATGAGTGTCAAGTCATGCAGCCTTAGGTCCAAGAACATTTTGAGATGGAATTTAGAAACAGAGATGAAGGTGAATGAAAGAGTCAGGGTCGGCTTCAGATACGAACATTCTAGATGAAAATCCCTTCCCTCTTCTCTTTGTCTATTGTATTCTACTGAATTCAAGACTTTGTAGAGTGCCGTCCCATTTTGCTATTTTATTTAATACCATGAATTGGAGAGGATGGATAGATCTTTCTTTCTGTTTGATAAAAAATGAAACCTATGGAGACTAAAGCAACATCATTTAATCAAAGCAAAACAGTGACTGAACTGGAACAAAGAAGCAAAAAATGAGCCAGGTATGCTCATTTTTACAGAGTACAGGCTGGCACACGCCTGTAATCCCAGCAGCTTGGGAGGATGAGACGGGAGGATCACAAGTTCAAAGCCAGCCTCAACAGCTTAGTGAGACCCTGTTTCAAAATAAAATTTTAAAAGGCTGCGGATGTTGCTCAGTGGTAGAGCATTCCTGGGTTCAATCTCCAGTACCTCTCCATCTCCCCTGCACCCCCCAAAAAGAATGAAAATTATTAGAGTATGTGGTAAAACTGCCACATTTATATCTACCTGGTGGCAATTGAATTAGTACTTTTTTGAGGGATGAGGGTACTGGGGATTGAACTCAGGGGGCAGGGTACTCAACCACTGAGCCACATCCCCAGCCCTATTTTGTATTTGATTTAGAGACAGGATCTCACTGAGTGGTTTAGCACCTGGCTTTTGTTCAGACTGGCTTTGAACTCCTGATGCTCCTGCCGCAGCCTCCGGAGCCACTGGGATTACAGGAGTGCGCCACCGTACCCAGCCAATACATTTTATTAAAAAAAATAGATTTATTATAAAACGCCTCATATACAACATAATTTATGTATATGATATATAGAATAGTAGAGTGTTGAATCCAGCATTCCTGCTTATTACCAATGTTTTACAACTCTAGATCTCTTTAAGTTACAAAAATAATATATGTTCTTGGTAAAAAAGAAATTCAAAATATGCAGAAGATGGAAACTAAGTTCCTTTCCTTTCTTGCTGACACTTGCATCCTACTCCCCAGAGACGACTGTTAATAATTAGGAAGCAATCCTGCAATGTATATCAAGAGTCATAAATGTGTCCATAACTTTTGGTCCTATCATCCCAGTCTGGGAACTTATCCAAGGAAAAGGCCTCCAGTCTTCCCTATTTTCCTAGAAACAGCCAAGTTCATTCCCACATAATTCCTCCCTTTGGATTTTTTTCTATCTGGAACCCTATTTCTCCAGAGTTGCTTATGATTTAATGTTTTATTAGTCAGCTCTCCATCACTAATAATGAAATACCTGAGGCAGACTACTTATGAAGAAAATACTACTACTTAATCAGCTCACAGTTTTAGAGGTTCAAAGTTCAAGATTGAGCTGGATGTGGTGGTATATGCCTGTAATTCCAGCCATTTGGGAGGCTGAGGTAGGAGGATTGAACATTTGAGGCCAGCCTGGACAACTTAGCAAGACACTGTCTCAAAAAATAAGTAAATGAATAACTAAAAAGAGCTGGGGATGCAGCTCAGTGGTAGAGTGTCCCTGGGTTCAACCTCCAGTACCAAAAAAAAAAAAAAAATCAAGACTGGATGAGCCCCTTGATATCATATCACAGTGGGAGACTGTGCAGGAATAAGATGTGGTGGTCACATCCCAAATCAGGAAGCAGAGAGAGGGCAGGGTCAGGTTTTGTTCTCTTTATAATAATCTTCCACAGAGAACTACCAAGATAGTCACAGGAAAACTTCTTGAATCCCTTTGGAGGGCAGCACCCCTAATAATCAAAAGACCTTCAACCTGTTGTTCCACCACTTTGCAATACCATCACCCTGAAGACCAGGGTGATGGTCTTCACATGGACCATTGGGGGCCACTAAAACCACGGAAGATGTTTGGTAAGGTCTCAGTTCCAATGTCACCATCTCCAAATGGCCACATGTCTAGACCTGTTCCCTCCCCCACACCACTGCCTTTCCTTTTACATTTGCATTATTTGCTCCCTGGCACCTACCATTCTCTGGTATTACCTTGCTTAATTGTTGGTTCACTAATTTGTTCTGTCTGCCCCAGACCCATCATAAGTCCCTTGAGGAAGGGCCTTGTCGCTTGCCTGTTCTCTACCCCCAGCCCCTGGCACACAGTAAGAATGCATGTCTTAGTTGAGAGGACAAATGTCTATTTGTGAAGCCACCACCAGGTACTTAGGCAAGAGATGTTATTTGACTCACCTTGAAACCCAGACAGCTACTTCTGCAAAAAGTTCTTGCTGGCCTTTAAGATTCTAAGGAACCTCGGTGTGGGAAGTCAGGCCTACCTTGGGGCCCACTGTCATTTCTACCAGCAGAATGGCTGCCTTTCAGATGTACACACTGCAAGGCCCTCGATCTGCCCTCTCTCTAAACCCCTTTCATTTTTGGCTTCTAAAACACAGAGGTGAAGAAAATCTCTGGGCTGAGGCTCTGTCAAAATAACACCCAGGCCACTTAATTAAGAAGAGTAATTTGAAGACTCTCAAGTCAGACAATGGAAACACTGAGAGTTTCCACTGAAACAGAAACTTGGCCAAGTGGGCTGGGTCTCCAGAAGCCTGGGCAAACACTCTGAGAGAGAATGTTTCCCCAGAAGCTTCTTGCTTAACCTGGGGGTAGGGAGTGGGGTTGGGGTGGGAAGAAGGGGGAGAAAGGAAAGTCTAGGTCTTAATCTGAGTTTTTTTAAACATAGGGCTGGGGGGGCGGTAATTTGGTGGTGGAGCCCTTGCATAGCCTGCAGGAGGCTCCTGGGTTCAATTTCCAGCACTGCAAAAAAAAAAAAAAAAAGTAGAAACACAGTAAAATCTTACAAGAGGATGATACTAACCAAATTAGATTAAATATACAAACATATAACAACAAATCCCACTATTATGTATAATTATAATACACCAATAAAAAATACAGGAAAAAAACATAATGTTACAAATAAACAAGTACATTGTTTATTTTATATCTCAAATGATTAAAGGATGAGTGGCCTTTATTTATTGGCCATATTTATTAGAATAAGGGAAGACTTTCATTGTATGTCTATCAATACCCTATACCACTCCCACAGAATAAAATATCAGTAAGCTCTATCAAAACAAAACAAAACAAAAACCCAAAGTCTTACATAATCCTATCATCCAGGAAGAAGATATTTTTGTAGTGTCTCCTTGTAGTGTTTTTTTTTTTTTCCCTTACCACATATATACTTTAAAGAACTGGGCGTTGGGGCTGGGGATGTGGCTCAAGCGGTAGCGTGCTTGCCTAGCATGCGTGCGGCTCGGGTTCGATCCTCAGCACCACATACAAACAAAAAAAAATAAATATTAAAAAATTCTCTCTCTCTCTCTCTCTCTCTCTCTCTCTCTCTCTTTAAAAAAAAGAAAAAGAACTGGGCGTGGTGGCACACACCAGCAATCCAAGTAACTGGGGAGGATGAAGCAGAAAGATTCCAAGTTCAAGACCAGTCTCAGAAAGTAAGAATCTGTCTCAAAATAAAATAAAAAGGTCTGGTCTGGGGTTATAGTTGAGTGGAGTGCTTGCCTAGCTCATGTAAGACACTGAGTTCTATTCTCAGCACCACGTAAAGATTAAAGATAAATAAATAAAATAAAAGTAATGTGTCCATCTACAACTAAAAAAAAAAAAAAAAAGTCTAGGGGCGTAGCTCAGTAACAGAGGGCCCCTAAGTTCAATCCCTGTGGGTCTTTTTTTTTTTTTTTTTTTTTTGTGTTGCTGGGGATTGAACCCAGGGCCTTGTGCATGCAAGGCAAGCACTCTACCAACTGAGCTGTATCTCCAGCCCACTCTGTGGGTCTTTCTGATGAATTACCAAACAACAAACAACAACAACAAAAAAAACCCTTTAACAATAAAAAATGACTACATTATATACTGCCTTATATGTTGCTTTTTTTTTTCTTGAGATGGAGTCTCACTCAGTTGCTGAGGGGTGGGCTTGAACTTATGATCCTCTTGCCTTAGCTTCCCAATTTGTTGGGATTACAGGCATGTAATTATCTTACTTAATAATATATTTTTAACATTTTCTCATGATACTAAATACCATCAAAAACAACTATTTTTATGGTTGTATAGCATTTCATTGTATGACTGTGTCATCCAACCAATCCCCTGTCATTGCTCACTTAAGTTATTTCCATTTCTTTTCTAAGCAGCTAAGTGGTGACTGCTTCTGAAATACAACCATGATTGTATTGTAAAAATTTCTGTATTAAGTGGTTTTTATAATATAGCAGCTTTGGATAACAATTTATTACTTTGCTTTGTTTTATTTTACTTTTGGAGACCAAGGATTGAACCCAGGGGAATTTAATTAACCATTGAGCCATATCTCTAGCCCTTTTTTATTTTTATTGTGAAACAGAGATTCACTAAGTTGCTTAGGACCTTGCTAAATTGCTGAGGCTGACTTTGAACTTGCAGATCCTCCTGACTCAGCCTCCTGAGCTGCTGAGATTACAGGCATGTGCCACGGCATCCAGACACATTTATTAATTTGAAAAGCATTTATAAATATGTTCTATTACCTTGCTTTTTAATCTCTTCACCTATGTCTTTACTGAGTTTTGCAACATTGATCAAGGTACAATACACAAAATTTACATTCAAATGCAAATTCTGGGCTTCAAAGAAAATCTTTTGAATATTTTTATCTGAAGAAACAAAAAGCAAATCAATTAACCAGAAAAATACTAGATCAAAATCAACTAACAACAGAAAACTAATAGAAGATCCTGATCTTTCCTGTTTCCTCTATTAAACGGTTAACTGATAAATAATTTAATTTGTCAAGTTTGCCACATGTGCATTTCCATCTCCTGTGTGTATTTTATGGCACCCACTGATAACTGGCTACTTAATAGCCCTTTCTAGGCTGCTTGTCCATGAGTTGCTTTTTTTTTTAATTAAAAATTTTTTTTAAAATTGTAGTTAGACACAAAATCTTTGTTTATTTATTTTATGTGGTGCTGAGGATCAAACCCAGACCCTTGCATGTGCTAGGCAAGTGCTCTACTGAGCCACAACCCCAGCCCCAAAGTAAATCTGCCATTTTTTTTTTGGTGGTGGTGAGGTTTTAACCCAGGACCTTGTGCATGTGAAGTAGGAAGCACTCTACCAACTGAGCTATATCCCCAGCTACCATAGAAAATGAAAAGAACAAAAGTTCATTTTTGCAAACTTCCTTGCTGCTAAAGGTGATCTATTTTGCTCAATGAGAACCAAGGGACCCTCTGGAAGTTTTTTTCCCTGATAAAAATATAGTGCATGCTAGGCATCAAGGGATCACATTTTGACTAACAAGGGTCACTGTGACTCTGGCTAGAGGTGTCCTAACTAGTATATCCTCTTCCTGAATGCAAAGGTCACCCTCGTATTTACACACAGAATTGGGGGGAGTCATCTTCCAACTGAGACAACCAGAAGGCTCCTTCCTGCCAAAGGTCCACAAGCTGCTTTGTGTCACCAGTCACCAGTCCCCAGCGATAGCCAATGGGTTTGTAAATTAATACATTAGCTAGCAGAAAGTAGAGTCCCTGGTCATGAGGTTTCAAACTGTTTCCAATGTCCTGTGTCCTGCGTGTACCTGCTGCCTCAGTCAGGATATCCTTTCTGATCTGATACCCAGGCTGGTTCAGCCACAGGCCACGGGGGCTCTACCTAGAGCTCATCCTTACTTTTGGGTCTTGCCATCCCAGCTGTCACTTCAGCTGCACTTAGCTGGTGATCAGGGGTAGGACTACAGGTAGGTGGTTTTTTTGGTTTTTTTTTTTGTTTGTTTGTTTGTTTTAGTTACTATTCCATGATTGTATTTTTGTTTGTTTGTTTGTTTCTTTCTTTTTCCCCATGGCTCTGGGAATTGAACCCAGGGCCTTGTGCATGTGAGGCAAATGCTCTACCCCTGAGTTACATTTCCAGTCTCCATGATTCTAACAAATCCAGCTGGCAAAAACAGTGATGGTGGAATTTCAGGCTGGCAAGAAAGAGTTCTGGCTGGCACAGTAGCACACGCCTATTATCCCAGCAGCCCTGGAGGCTGAGAAAGGAGGATTGCAAGAAAATAGGGAGATGCTAAGCAACTCAGTGAGACCCTGTCTCTAAATAAAATACAAAATAGGGTTGGGGATGTGGCTCAGTGGAGTGCCCCTGAGTTCAATCCCTGGTACCCCCCTCCCACCAAAAAAAAAAGAAAGAAAGACTTCTGGCAGAGGCCCACTATCCCCTACCAAGTCCTTGATACCTTCATGCCTTAAAGTCCCCTCTCAGGGAGGACACACCTACTCCTGACTGACAGCATCCCACAGGCTGCTCTGCAGCTCTGAAACCTCATAGAGAGGCCCTTGGTGACCAACCTGCTGGTCCTGGCATGTTCCTCTAGCTGGGGCATTGTTTCTTTCTCTGTTGTCTTTTACAGCAAAATCCCCCAATTAACTTGCCTGTTCTGCATCTCCATTTCCTGTCCTGTCCCCACCCAGGCTCTTCTCCGGCCTTGGTCCCTACCACCCTCTGAGGGGCCCAGTCGTCAATTCTCCAGATTTCATGAGCCAGGTTGTTCGTCTCTCACCTCACTCACCAACACTTGAGCTGTCCTCTCTGTGTGCACTTGCCACCATAGCGAATCTTCTTCTTCCGTATCTTAGGCTGGTTGGGCCTCCTCTTTCTGACCTCCCCATGTTGGAGGTCCTCCCACCTCTTACCCTGCTGTGTGTTTCCCCAGGGATTCCCTTCTCTCCCCTGAAGCAGGTCCCACGTAAAAGCAGATGAAATGCGTTCCTCCAGCCTGACCAGCCACCGCGCCTTCCTCAGCTCCAGACTCACGGAGACTCAGCACCTCCACTGGGGTGGTTACAGGCTCTTTGAACTTCAAAGGTCCCAACAGAATTTGAACTCCCCCTCGCCACTACCATCACTCAGAAGCTCACACCAATGACTTAGGAGTTGAACTTGACTCCTTGCCCCTCACAGGACACCGCCACTCTACCTTCAGCTCAACTTTCAAAGTACAATACGTGGCTCTTGATCCATCCCTTATAGCCACCCCCAAAGCAAATCCCCTGTTGCCTCTTCCCCCTGACCTACTGCAGTTGACCCTGGCTCTCCCTGCTCCCCACGGGTCCTCTGTTTCCACATAGCAGAGCAATCCTTGTCAGCCTGTCAGGTTACATCACTCCTCTGTCCCAAACTTTCATGGCCTCCTGTCAGACGCAGAGAAGAAGGTGAGCCCCACAGGCCCCTGTAATTTGGCTCTGCAGACCCCCTCAGCCCCATTCACCATGGGGCTCTCCTTGCTCCCCCCTCAGGCCCTTTGACCTTCTTCTTATGGCTCACACATGCCTAGTTCCTCTGGCCTTGGAACCACCATGCTTGCGGTTCCTTCTTGAAATGCTCTTCTCCTTAAATCTACATGCCTACTTCCTTCCTCCATTTAGGTCTCTCTCTGCCCAGTGTCTTCTCTCTAGAAGACTTCCCTGAGCCCAGAGCAAAAATAGCTCACCTCCTTGCACATCCACTACTTTGTCTTTCCCGCCTTACATCATACTTTCTCCTGACCAACCAGTAGCCTTGACTGTTACTTCTCAACTTCTTTATTGTTCTAATGGCTGCTGCCGGACTCACTCAGATGTGAACTCCATGACAGCAGGGCTCCTCTGCCTTTGTTCACAGTCAACCTGCAGAGGCCACATGGTGCCTGACACGGTGAAGAGCAGAGGACAGTGAACAGAAGTTGCTGCAGACACAGCTGAGAGGAGATGCCCAGGAGGCCACCTGTGCCCCTGGAAGATGCTCTGGGGAGGGAGCTGCATCGAGTCCATGGTCACCTGAGTCATTGCTGCTTCTCTGTGTCTGATTCCCAGGGAACCCCTTGGCCAGCCTCATGGGCCAATTGGACCCAGTCTCCTTCTTTCCCAATCCTGGGTCTCCAGAGGCCTAAGATAAGAAGCAGGGCTTCCTCTGCCTCCCCCAGGTCAAAGCCCTGAACTATGAGCAGGAATGTAGGTGCAGTAGGGGGACTGATGGGTCGTTCTTTACCTTCTGCCACTTGGGCCCAGTTCCCCTGGATAACCCTGTAAGCCCCTGTATGGTTCTTTGGGCCTGAGCTGAGAAGCCCACTGCTATAGACTGAATCATCTCCCCCAGATTCCCTATGTTGATGTCCTAATCCTCAATGTAACTGTCTTTGGAGATAGACCTTTTAAGGATGTAAGTAGTTAAAAGAGACTGTTAAGGGTGGGGGCCCTGAATCAGTGGGATTAGTGAGAGTCACCTAAAGGAGCAGTGTGGGTGTTCCCACTCTGTCTTCTTCTCCCCACTGCCTTATCCTTTCTCTCTTCCTCACAGAAGAGGCCAAGCAGGCACCGGCAAGATGGCTGCTACCTCTAAGCCAAGAGGAGTGATCTCAGGATGAAACTTACCTTGCTGTTATCTCTGTCTTGGACTTCCAGCCTCCCAAACCATGACATGTAAATTTAGGCTGTGTAAGGAGGACCCAGCCTGGCTGGGCATGGTGACTACACCTATAATCCCAGAGACTCCAGAGGCTGAGGCAGGAGGATTACAAGTTTGAGGCCAGCCTTGGCAATTTATGGAGACCCTGTCTTAAAATAAAAGATGGGGAAAAAAAGCCTGAGGATGTGGCTTAGCAGTAGAGCACTCCTGGGGTCAATCCCCAGTACCCCAGGGCCCGGGCTGTGGTATTTTGTAATGGCAGTCTGGGTAGACTAGCACCCCCACCTTGGAGGCTCCAGCTGATGTAGAGTAAGCAGATTAACCGTGGAATGGACTAAGGGAAATAAATGAATAAATAAATAGATATTCCACCTGCCCTTTTTATTTACTACCCTTGAAATCCTACCCTTAGAAATTCACCCTTAAGGAATGGGAGGAATGCATCCCTCTCTCCTGCAGGAAGCCTCCCAGGCCCAACTTTCCTGGCCCTCCAGAAAGGCGCCTCCCTCAGCTGAGGTCTCTCTTCCACCTCCAGCCCTTCCTTCCCCAACCGCCTCAGGGCCAGGCAAACCCTCTCATCTCCCCCAGTGAACAATGGGTCTGTGGGCAGCTGGACCTGTTTGTTCCTCACAGCGGAGTCCTCCAAATAGCAGAGATTCCTAAAACTTGCTGTGAAAAGAAAAAAAGAAAGAAAGAAAAAATTTTAGGGAAGGGGGTTAAGGGTCTGGATTCTAGAACCCATCCCCAGAGCCTGATCCATTTGCTGTGGGCCTCCACCTGGAGGCTGCATTTTAAGCAAACATGCTGGTCTTTTCCCATAAAAGACCCTCAGATGACACTGAGAAAGACTGTAAGAAACAGTGATGCCCAGCCTCACCCTCAGGGCCCTTGCGTTGTCTGTTCCACTGTCTTGGGCATCAGAATTTTGAAGGCCTCCCCGCTCCCCTAGTTCTCTTCCTGCTGATTCCGCCTTGCAGCCAGGGTTGACAGCCCCTGACTTACCAGGCGGTGACCTGGTGAGTGGCTGGGTTGGTGGGGACAGGCAGGCATCTTTCCGGGAGTGTGAGTCATTCCTTGGGACTGCCAGCTGTGGACAATTCAGTCTGCTGGGCCTTTCCCTAGGCGCCCTGGCCAGGCCTCTGCTGGTTGCTGGGGAAATACAAAGAGAAATGGTTCCTCTCAGAGTTTCCATTCCCCACGGAAGCCACTGCTGGAAAGTGGTTTGCAGCCAGGCTGGGCGCCAGGGATGAGAGCAGAGGCGGGGGAGGGAACGGCTGCAGGCGAGTGGGCGAGTGGGCATCCACCCTGCCAGGTCTGGCCGCGTCTGGGCTTGCCCAGTCTTTTTAGAGAAACTGCAATGAAGGGGGTTCTATGGATGAGAAAATTAGGTCCACAGAGTTGAGGCTCCTGGCCTTGAACTCAGTTGTAACCAATCTCAACAAGGTCCTCCCTTCAAGAACAGAAACAGGGCTCCAGGATCCAGGCCCAGGTTTGCTTCCTGAGGACTATGGTGACCTTGGGAGCTTGCTGACTAGGGATTAGGATCCCTCTGTCAACTAGGGGCTCCATCTGCTAGATCCCAGAACCACCACCCCAGTCCTCTTATGCATCCTTCCACCTGTTTTGGTCTGATCTCTCCCTGACCTTGAGATTCAGTGGGGGCAGGGGAGGATGCCCATGTTACCCACATGCATTGCCTGACCCACCACCCCAGGGCAGAGCAGGCACTCAGTAAATTAGGCACCAGAGAACTGTGGGTGGTAGGGGAGTCCTGAGGTGGCCCAGGGGCTGCAGAGTTGGAAGTGATCTGGGATTGGAAAGACAGCACAGAAAAGGTAGTGGTCCAGAGCACTGTCACCCAGCCTAGCTGAGTGGCTCTGGACTGGCCCCTTAATATTTCTGTGCCCTGTGTCCTCATCTGTAAAATGGAAAGAGTTACAACACGTATCTAGGAGTGTTGTTGTGAGAACAAATAAAACAGAGTATGCAGACGACCTGTCGCATTGAAATAAATTGTCAAATTACTGTTCCAACTATTACTGTCATCAAGTTGCCATTAATTATTGCCCATTTCCCAGTTTGGCTCGAGGCCAGGCCCAGTTACAGATCTTGGACTTAGAGTTTGGGATACTCCTCTGGGCTTCTTTGGCCCTTTTCCTAATCCTAGGGATAGTCAGACAGACCAGGTGATATTAACAGCAAATGACCTAGGTGGGCTTGGGGCTGTGTACTGTCAGTGATGCTCAGTGGCACTCAGCCTTATCTGTGTGTTAAAAATCTTTGGGGGATTTTTTAAACCATATTTCACCACATTATTGTCACAAATTTTATTCCTTTTTTTTTTTTTTTTTTTGCAAAAAGGTAAGGTAGGATTATTATGTGAAGTCTTTTTTTCTTTCTTTTTTTTTGGCACAGGGGATTGAACACAGAGGCACTTAACCACTTAGCTACATCCCCAGCCTCTTTTTTTTTAATTAAGAGGGTCTTGCTGAGATTGGCTTTGAACTCTGTGATTTTCCTGCCTCAAGTTTCCGAGCTGAGCCACCACACCCAGCTCTTTTTTATTTTTTAATTGTTCCAGTATTACTTAACATTATTTATTTCTAAACTGTCTTCAGTGCAAGATTAGGATGTATGGAATACTCACAAATACATTAAAATCGAATAGTGCACCTTGACCCACATCATCTCTTCATGAAAATTTAGTGAACAATTTTTTGGTCTGAAAGAAAAGTTAACACACTAGTTGTTATTGATTTATTTATTATTGTTATTATTTATTTATTGTGCATTAGTCAAAATATTACACTTGAGAAAATTCAGTACAGTGTGGCAAAGTTTGGATTTGCAAAATCTAATCTTCTGTGCCCCAAGATTCTGCACTGCTATTATCAGTTTTTTTATTTGATGTGGTGGTATCCATCACAGACTCTCAGGTGAGATTTTGTTTTAAATTGTAGTTGGACACATTAATACCTTTATTTTATTTATTTATTTCTATGTGGTGCTGAGGATCGAACCCAGGACCTCGCACATGCTAGGTGAGCGCTCTACCGCTGAGCCACAACTCCAGCCCAAGATGTGTTTTTGTTAGTACCATGGCACTCTAAACAAACCAGTTGGCTTTCAAATAGAACAGACCATGTGCAAGTGCTGAGAATTCTAGGCTTGGGACTCTGGTGCCTGGGAAGACAAATGTGCATCCAATGCCACTGGGGAAGATGTTGCTGCTTTTACCTTTAAGTGGTGAACCATCTGAAGAAAAACATAAGCTGTGATGATTATGTGGTGAAATATGATAAAGATTCTGATACCCCAAAATTAAAATCTCTGGGAATAAAACTATGTGTTGCTACTGGTCCTACTTTTGGTACTGGAGATTGAATTCCGGGTACTTTACCACTGAGCTACATCGTCAGGTTTTATTTATTTATTTATTGAGAGAGAGTCTTGTTAAATTGCTGAGGCTGGCCTCAAACTTGTGATCCTCTTGCTTCAGGCTTCTAAATTCCTGGGATCACAGATTTGAGCCACCACAACCCAAAGGCATCTGCATTTTTTAAAAGCTCTCCAGGAGATTCCAGCAAGCAAAACTGGGAACCAGTGCTCTCAACTCATGTGTCATGTGTGGAGAGGCAATCATTTGGTGGCTAGAAGCTAGCCTTGCAAATCAGATGAGGTTGGCTCTTGACCCACTAGCTACTTGCAGGCGGGGATGAGTCCAGATTCTTCAGATTGGTTTCCTCTTTTGTAAGGTGGGGGATGGTATCCACCTTACAGTTGGGTTTTAAAGAAAAGCATTAAGTTAAATAGGGTTCCTGCATAAAATAGGAATTTCCTTTTTTTTTTTTTTTTTTTAGTACAAGGGATTGAACCCAGGGGCACTTAACCACTGAACCATATCCCCAGCAACCCCCCATTTTTAATATTTATTTTTTAGTTGTAGTTGGACACAATACACGTATTTATTTATTTATTTTATGTGGTGCTGAGGATCGAACCCAGGGCCTCGCACGTGCTCGTGCTAGGCAAGCGCTCCACTGCTGAGCCACAACCCCAGCCCACAACCCTCCTTTTTTAATTTTTTTTTTTTTTTTGAGATAGGGCCTCACTAAATTGGTGCGGCTGACCTTGAACTTGCAATCCTCCTGCCTCAGCCTCCCAAGCCACCAGGATTGCAGGCATGCACTACCATGCTCGGCTACAATAGGCATTTCTTACGTTATTATTATTATGGTCTATAGATCTAAGTCCCTCATTGACTGGCTCTTTCCAACATGTCGAAGGAGATGTTAACTTTCTCTCTCTCTCTCTCTCTCTCTCTCTCACACACACACACACACACCATATGTTCAATACTGTTTCCCAAGGTTATCTAAATCCAAGCCTTGCTGGACATGGTGGTGCATGCCTGTAATCCCAGCAGTTTGGGAGTCTGAAGCAGGAGAATCACTAGTTCAAGGTCAGCCTCAGCAACTTAGTGAGGCCCTAACCAACTCAGTGAGGCCCTGTCTCTAGATAAAATACAAAAAAGGACTGGGGATGTGGCTCAGTCTTTAAGTACCCCTGGATCCAATCCCTGGTACCAAATCAATCAATCCATCAGTTAATCAATCTAAGCCTTGTCAGATCTGCTCTTACCTCCCACTGCTGCTGACTAGTTTCTTTGGATTATAGTGTTTATGAGGCTGCCCCTGGGTTACCTCATCTTAGAACCCCCTTTGGGTCACCCTTGGATCACTTGCTGGAGAATTATGCAGGGGGTCCCTAATGTATTCACCCAGCAAAAACTGCACCACTGATTAAAATGTTACATTTTCTTGCTTTGGGCTGAAATAATTTGACATCATGATGATTGGAAGTTCAGGCAGCTGAATGTCTGATTCATCAAAATGCAAAAATAAATCAATTATTATTTATCATATGCATTTGTTTTTCTCAACAAACTTCTTAAGTATACAATTTCTAGAGAAAAAAATCCTGGAAGTACAAGGAGTCACTGTTAATAGCATAATCAGGGACCACCCACAGGACAGGACCAGTCAGAGTGGGGTTCATCTTCAGACACCAGGGATCTCCTTAAAGCCAATATGCTCTGACTGTTCTGGTAGGAAGGGCTGACCTTGTACTCTGGGAAGACCGCAGGAGGCCACACTCACAGCTGCCTCCATTCTAGGTAGGTCAAGACTCTGGTCTGAGGTCAGAGGGAAGCTGAATCAGATAAGCCCTCATGGTGGAGTCTTTGTGTGGTTTGGATTTAAAAAAAAAAAAAAAAATTGAAGTTGTAGATGGACAAAACAAATACCTTTATTTTATTTGTGTTTTTTAAAAATATCTATTTTTTAATTATAGTTGGACACAATACCTTTATTTTATTTATTTAATTTTATGTGGTGCTAAGGATCAAATCCAGTGCCTCGCATGTGCTAGGCAAGCGCTCTGCCACTGAGCTACAACCCCAGCCCAGAGTCTTTGTTTTTATGGACAAAATTATTATAAGAGCTTGCTTTTCTACAGGGCGCGGTGACACATGCCTGTAATCCCAACAGTTCGGGAGGCTGAAGCAGGAGGATCGTGGGTTCAAAGCCAGCCTCAGAAATGGTGAGGCACTAAGCAACTCAGTGTGACCCTGTCTCTAAATAAAATACAAAATAGGGCTGGGGATGTGGCTCAGTGGTCAAGGGCCCCTGAATTCAATTCCTGGTACCAAAAAAAAAAAAAAAAAGAGCTAGCTTTTCTGAACCCCCACCATAACCAAGCATGTTTCGTATTCTCTTGCTATATTCTCTCAACGGCCATCAGAACTAGGTATTCATGTCCTCAGAGAGAGTATCTTCATTCATTCATTCAAAAATTCTTATTGAGTCCTCACTCTGAAGCCAGAATTAGACAGGCAATCAGTATAGGTAAATCGAGTCAGGTCAGATCCAGTCAGACCAATTTTGAATGAGTCCAGCAAGTTGGAGACTGTCCCCTGAGGGACTGAAATGTTAATTCCTCCACCCTTATCAAGAACCTGCCCTTGCTCCAACCTGTTGCCAAGGTAACCTGTCCCAGGAATTGTCCCTCCATAAAGGAAGCTATAAGGGTCGAACCATCCTGCCCTTCCCCCTTCAGCCCACCTGTTTCCCACATTTGGGCCCTCCCACTGAGCATTCCTGGGCCTAGTGAGAATGATAAGGGGAAGAGGGCAGGAGAACAAAGGTAGCCTAGGATATAAAAAAAACGGCAGAACACCTCATCTCTTGGGATACCAGGATACCAGCTATGGCCCCCTTCTCCCTCCCAGGAGAAGTCTACGTTACCCCTTTTTAAATAAACCCTGCTTCATATGCTTTTCTTAGTGTGCTTCTCTAATATTCAAACTTTAACATGTGAGGAAGCAGAACTCGTCACCGATAACCGGTGGTATCAACTTTATGCTCAGTCCCTTTTGGATGATGGTCATCCAGCAAAATTAACCCAGTCCTGCCTCATGGAGTTTACAGTCTAAAGGAGGAGCTGAACTTATGGGGAAATTCACAGACCAGTGCAGCAGAACACTTTCAGCAACATGCCATGCTGAGCTGTTCCTGATGGCCCCTCTCTTGCTATTTTACAGAAAAGCTGCAGAAAATACAAGAAAAAACACTTGAAGATGCACAGCTGAGCTCAAATGAAAGTAAAGCAAAATCCCCAGGTTCCAGAGAGAACAAAAACTCCAAGCCAGAAAAGAGAAGTGAGGCTGAACCTGAGGTTTGTGGGGTTTTGCATGGATAAAGCCTGAGGCTCTTTTAGAGACAGGAGGCAGCCCCAGTAGTTTGAATCAGGGGAGCTGGAATTCATCCCCCTGAACAGAGATTAGGGCCTTCAAGAGTCAGGGAAATGAAGCTGGAAAAACTATCAAACAGGCCTGCAGAAGAAGCTATCTCACAGTCTATGGCTTGGGTGGGAGAAAAGTTTCTGTGAAAGATGGAGAATCCAGGCCTTCCCCACAGGGAGGTGAGGTGGGCTGTTTTCTCTGCAATCCTGTTTGGCATGATGTTTTAGTCAGCTTCTTCACCGCTGCAACCAAAAGACCTGCCATGAACAACTAGAGGAGGAAAAGTTTATTTGGGGGCTCATAGTTTCAGGCCACAGATAGCCGACTCCATTGCTCTGAGCCCAAGGTGACATGAAGAGTGTGGCAGACGAAAGCAGGTCTGGACATGGCCACCAAGAGGCAAAAGAGAGACTCAACTCAGCTAACAAAATGTGCCCCGCCTCAAAGGCACACCCCAGGGACCCACCCAGCCACATGGTCCCTGGTCATCATGGTGCCTATGGTCATCACCCAGTTAATCCCTATCAGAGGATTAATGCACTGATTAGGTTAAGGCTCTCAGAACCCAATCGGTTATCTCCAAACCTTCTAGCATTCTCACACTGCCGCAGTCTGGCTGGGCACAAATCACGAGCCACTGAAGCAGGAACAAACTTTATTTCTGAACTCCACCAGCACACTCCACACACGCTCCCGGGAAAAAATGCCGATCCAAGCCACGCGGCTCCTCCTGGGACACACTACTCCAACAGGAACTCCCTCCTCCGGAATTCCCTCCTAACACACTTCCCCAACCAATGGGAACTCTCCTGGAGTCCCGCGAGAGCTCCAAAGTAGCAGGCCTAGGCAGACAGCAGGGCTCTAATCTCTAACTGAATGCGCATCTTAACATAATCATTATCATCTCAATGGCTTGCTGGGGTCACCTTTCAACCAAAAATGCCATGCGTCATTCCTACTTGGCTATGGCTCTCAGCATCACACAGGAGCTTCTGGGGGGACACCTCACATCTAAACCATAACACAGGTCATTGGTCCCAGGACTCCTGTGCCAAAAAGTTAACATAAAAATTAGTACAGGACCTAGGCTCCTGATACAAGCAAAACCCAAAGTATTTTGTAATGACCTTTTTACAACCCAGAGCTCACAGACATCCACAGCAAAAAATGACCCCACTGAAGATAAGTTCTCAAACCAAAATTGTAAACCACACAGGGAAATAAACCACAAGATGATCAATAAAGACAAAAACAACTGAGTATGAAAGAATTGACCCCTGAAGAAGTGGAAGTCATAGAAAGACATAAAAACATAAACATTTAAAATGATTATAGGATGGGGCTGGGGATGTGGCTCAAGAGGTAGCGCACTTGCCTGGCATGCGTGCGGCCCGGGTTCGATCCTCAGCACCACATATAAACAAAGATGTTGTGTCCGCCGAAAACTAAAAAATAAATGTTAAAAAATTCTCTCTCTCTCTCTAAAAAAAAAAAAAAAATTAAATGATTATAAAGAGTTTTTTAATAGAAAGAAAAATGAAGAACAGGATAATATGGGAAAAGTTTATGGGAAGCAAATCAAATAGAAGTTCTAAAAGTAAAAAAAAATTAGTGTTAAGAAGTTATTTATTAAAACTAATGAACTACTGGCTCTGTGGCGCATGCCTGTATCCCAATAACTCAGGAGGCTGAAGCAGGAGGATTACAAATTCAAGATCAGCCTCAGCAATTTAGCAAGACCCTCATAACTCAGCAACTTAGCAAGACCATGTCTTCAAATAAAAAAATCAAAAAGACTGAGGGTGTAGCTCAGTGGTTAAAAAAAAAAACCCTAAAACCCTGGATTCATTCAAATCCAGTAAAAGAAAAAAAAAAGGTTCAAAGAGCAGAACAAAATGGAGCTAAAGAGACACTTAGCAAGTTGGATAATGCCTCTGGAAAAAAATCTCCCTGCCACCGGGCACCAAGGAAAGAATAGAAAAATATGGAAGCAATCAAGTATAAGAGACTTAGAGGGAAATAATGAGACGTACCTTAGCTACCAGTTCCAGAAGGAGAGTAGGGGCAAGGATAAATATTTAAAGAGATAATGGCTGGGAACTGATCTAAACTGAAGGAAGCCAGATATATATCTATAATTCCAGCCACTTCAGGAGGTTGAGGTAGGAGAATCTTAAGTTTGACGTCAGCCTGGGCAATTTACCAAAGTCCTATCTCAAAATAAAAAAAAAGAAATAATAAAAAAGGCTGAAAATGTGGTTTAGTGGTAGCATCCCTGGGTTCAATGCCCAGTATCAAAAAACAAAACAAAAAAACCCCCAGCAAAATAGAAGCCTTGACTGAGTTTACAGCCTGCTGCCCTGCAGATTTTAAATTCAAGACTATAACTTGGGCCAGGTGCCATGGTGCACACCTATAATTCCAGTGGCTGGGGAGGCTGAAGCTGGAGGACTGTGAATTCAAAGCTATCCTCAGCAATTTAGTGAGGCCCTAAGCAAATTAGCGAGAATCTGTCTCAAAATAAAGTAAAAAGGGGCTAGGGATGTGGCTCAGCTGTTAAGTGCCCCTAAGTTTGATCCCTGGTACCAAAAAAAAAAAAAAAAAAGCGATTACTTTGGCACCTGGGAGTGTAGCCAGAGTATTTTCCTGGCATATGTGAGGCCCTGGGTTCAATCCCCAGTACTGAGAAAAAATAAAGGACAGCAACCTCAACTCTTATCTGAACTTCCAGTCTTCTCGTCTGCCCTACAGGGATTTGGGACTTGCCAGTCCTTATGATTCATGTAAGCCAATCCCTGTCTCTGCCTCTGTCCCTCTCATAGGTACTTAGGCAGGTTGAGGTTGCAAGTGGGCTCTGAAAGCTGTTTATCAACCACAGAGAAGAGGGGATAGCGAACCTTGCAGATAGGATGAATAGCTCTGGTCCAGGCCCCGATTCAAGGACAGATCACACATTGAAAGAATTTGGGATCTTTTTTTTTTTTTTTTTTGGCACTGGGGATTGAACTCAGGGGCACTCACCACTGATCCCCATCCCCAGCCCTATTTTGTATTTTATTTAGAGACAGGGTCTTACTGAGTTGCTTAGCACCTTGCTTTTTCTGAGGCTGGCTTTGAACTCGTGATCCTCCTGCCTCAGCCTCCTGAGCTGCTGGAATTACAGGAGTATGCCACCACACATGGCAGAATTTGGGATTCTTTTCCCCCTAAAAATCTAGTTGGATTTTTAGTGGTGGATGTCCACAGTTCCAGAGCCAAATGTGCCAGCCCTGGGTCTTAACTCAGGTTTCCTTAGTCCCTGAGTTGGGTGCTTTGTCCCCAGCACCACCCACCATCCTCCTAAACTGGTTGGGGGGAAGTTTGTTATTTGTCAACCCAGCATGTATTCTGCCCTTTTTTAAAAAGCAGCTTTCGAATTTCGTTTTTAGGGGGAACCTTTGTCTCTCCCCGCTCTCTGCTAGAGCTGTTATTCCAGCTCCTTCCCCAGGACTCCAAGTTCTGAGCAGCCATGAGGGTGAAGCCCCTCATTTGACAGGTTTGTCATTTGTCTCTGCTATGATTTGAATACAGTTTGTCATCACCAAGACTCATGTGGAGCCGTGGTCCCCAGTGTAACAATGTTGGGAGATAGTGGGACTTTTGAAGAGGTGTTTAGGCCACAAGGGACCCACCTTCATGAGTGGACTGATGGTTTTCTTAATGCAGAAGTGAGTTCCAGCTCTCATGAGACCACATTGGTTATCTCAAGAGTGGACCATTATAAAGTGAGCCTGGCAACCCCTGACACTCACACATAGCTCTTCCCCACATGCTTTTCTGCCATGAGTTGATGCAGCCCAAGCTGCCATCAGAAGCCACACAGATGTCAGCATCATGTTCTCAGACCTCCAGAACTATAACCTAAATACACCTCTTTTCTTTATAAATTTTCCAGTCTCAGGTATTTTGTCATATCAACAGAAAACAGACTAAGATATTCTCCATGACATATTAAAATAAATACCTAGTAATGCTTTAGAGTGATTCTGTGTTCACTAAAGAACCACCAAGCCAGAGGAAGGCAGGTCCTGATGCAGAAATCTGGGGCCTTCCCAGTGGCCATCCAACCTGAGCGGGCACAGTCCAATGCTGCCACAATCAATCTGGCAGCATTGATTCCACCGTCTTTAATGCGAAGCCTCTGTGAGGCCTACACAAGACAATCTGGGGCCAAGGCTGAGCTCCCTGTGTGCATGATGAGTCTGCCGTGGACTTTGAGCACACTGACCCTCCACCTCTATAGCCTAGGGTTTGGGGCCAGATTTCTGGGAGAGAATCTCTTAGGAAAGCAGCCAGGAGCTCCTCCAGGGAGCTGGATTTGATTATCCTCATATCTTCAGTCACCACTGTTGTGCCACACACTAAAGGGTTCAGTAAACACAAGGGAGGGAGGGAGGGGGAGAGGAAGGGTCAGAGGGAGGGACTTCCTCATCTGCCACCTCTGAGTGAAAAACAGGATCCCTTGGGCAGGGCTGACAGGCAGCCAGAATATGCCAGAATGATTTAAATACTGAAAGGCTTCCCTTCTGCTTGCTCAGTAGCCACAGTCATAAGCTCCTCCAAGTGCCCTCAATGCTCCAATGCTCCAGCTGCTCCTGAGTGGAATATCACTCGTGCTGGTGGGTCTTCTGTGCCCCAAAGAGCAGCTGCTTCCTGGCTGAGGGTTTTGGCATAGAAATGGGCATCAAAACCATTTAACTGAGAACACATATGTGGGAACAGCATATGGAATCAGGGGGTACCTGGCATGCCATCCTGTTCTCACATCCAGGTAGTGGCTGTCACTGTGTCTGGGGGTGGGGGATGTTGAGTTGCCTGGACTGTATCAGAAAAGCCCTTGACCTGAAAACCTAAAGACTTGGGTCCTGTTCTGGCTCTGAATGTCCTGGCTGTGTGACCTTGAACAACTTCCTTAGCCTCTCTGAACTCCTGTTAAAATCTTCCCTTGCACAAGGTTGCCTGGGGGATAAGGGTATTGAAAACTTGGGAGCTCAGTCCCTCTTCTCAAGGTCCTGTGCTAAATCCAGAACTGCAAATATAGCAGCGAAGGATCTGCCCCCGCTCACTGGCTCCTGCTGTTCCCAGAAGCACTCCCAGTCCCTGGCAATGGTTACCAGGATGCGGGGCTGTAACTAGGTGCTCCCTCGGCCAGCAAGCGTCCCTGCTCTGAGGGCCCCAGAAGAACAAGCAGGCATGTGGCTGGAGGGTCTTTGGCCCACGTGCCTCTTCTCTGCCCTGCCTGGTTCCTGATGCACGACGATCTAGCCAGAGGGGCTCAGCCCCAAGAGGACTCTTCATTTTGTGGACAGCCCAGTCCTCCTCCCACCTCCGTCCCACACTGTGCTCAGTCTCCACCCTCAGGCGCACCTGTCACACATTCAGACACACTCGTGCCTGTGCTCATCAGCCACACATACACACTCACACTCACATGCATACTCACACCTAAGCTCACCCACACACTCACACACATAATACCAAGAACAGGTGAAAACCAGGAGTGTAAGATATGAAATCCTTTTAGGTTGATCATGTGCATTTAAAAAAATTTTAATAGGAATTTATTTTAATACATCATAGAGACGAACGACCATTTTATCAAGGTGTGCATTTTACAGCAATGATTGTTTAGGATATCACTTACTTAGATAGGACAGAGTTGAAGGAAGCCTATCTCAAAACAAAAAATAAAAAGAACTGGGGATTTAGCTCAGTGATAAAGGACCCCTGGATTCAATCTCCAGTACAAAGAAGAAGAAGATGGAGGAGGGGGAGGAGGAGGAGGAGGAGGAGGAGGAGGAGGAGGAAAGAAAAAAGCCAGATTGTCATTTGGGATTGAAAACAGAGGAAGGATCCCATTTTTAAAAAGATACAAACTGGAGGCTGGGGTTGTGGCTCAGAAGTAGAGCGCTAGCCTAGCATGCGTGAGGCACTGGGTTCGATCCTCAGCACCACATAAAAATAAAATAAAGATATTGTGTCCACCTATAATTAAAAAATAAATGTTAAAAAAAGGATACAAGCTGGGCATAGTTGTGCACACCTGTAATCCTGGCAGCTCAGGAGATTCAGGTAGGAGGATCGTGAGTTCAAAGTCAGTCTTGGCAATTTAGCGAAGCCCTGTCTCTAAATAAAATATAAAAAGGGCTGGGGATGTGGCTCAGTGGTTAAGCACCTTTGGGTTCAATCCCTGGAACAACAACAACAACAACAACAACAACAAAGAATACACATACACACACCCCCGCTAGGTTAAAAGTGAAACAATAGGAAAACACATGCCATACAAAAGAGAGCCAGCCATGGTGGTGTAGGGCTGTCATCCCTAATACCCAGTAGGCTGAGGCAGGAGGATCACGAGTAATTTAGAAAGACCCTGTTTCAAAATAAAAAGGGCTGAGGATATAGCTCAGAGCCTAGCATGTGCAAGACCTTGAGTTCAGTTTCTAGTGTCACATATAAAAATAAAAAAGAACAATGGATCATGATGACAGTTTCATGGGTCTATACATATGTTAAAACTTATGAACCAATGTATACTCTAAACATATGCAACTTATAATACCTCAGTAAAGCAGTTAAACAAAAAGAAAGTTTAAACTGGGCAGTGGCACACACCTGTAATACCAGCAGCTCCCCAGGCTGAGACAGGAGGATCGAGAGTTCAAAGCCAGCCTCAGCACTGGCAAGGAGCTAAGCAACTCAATGAGACCTGTCTCTAAATAAATACAAAATAGGGCTAGGGATGTGGCTCAGTGGTCAAGAGTTCAATCCCTGGAAGAAGGAGGAGGAGGAGGGGGAGGAGGAGAAGGAGGAGGAGGAGAAGGAGGAAAGGGGAAGGAAAGGGAGGGGGAGGGGGAGGGGAAGGAGAGGGGGAGAGGAGGAGGAAGAGAAGAAGGAGGAAAGCTTTTTTTTAATATTTATTTTTTAGGTATAGATGGACATAACACAATGCTTTTATTTTTATGTGGTGCTGAGGATCTAACTCGGGTCCCGCCTGTGCCAGGTGAGCGCTCTACCGCTGAGCCACAATCCTAGCCCGGGAGGAAAGCTTTTTAAAAAAAAAAAATAATAATAATAATAAGGAACACTTCTGGGTATGGTGGCAGGACTTATAGTCTCAGCTACTCTGGAGGCTGACACAGGTGGATAACTTGAACAGAGAAATTTAGGGCCAGCCCAGGCAATACAATGAGACCTTGTCTCTTAAAAATCAAAATAAAACAAAAGTGACATGTAATGTCAGAGACAGTAAACTTTAGAATAAGAACTATTTATCAGTGGTAATGAGTAATGACAAACATTTCAAAACCATAAGAGGTTAATTCATCAAGAAGATTTAACAGTCCTAATATACCTTCAAAACATATCACAAAGAAATAAGGATGAAAACAAACAAATTGGTAACTATTGAGATATCAACACTTCTCTCAATGATTGATGAAATAAGTAAACAGTAACAACAAAAAATCAGTTGAAATATAGAAAAACGTGACCTAATTGATATTTGTGATACAAATTTGTAATAACAAACATGATACACATCATTTCTAAGTACATATGAAACAATATAAAAATAGATCACATTCTGGGCCATAAAACAATCTAAATAAATGTAAAGTGATTAAAATTAACCAGAGTACATTCTCTTACTACAAGAAACTTACTTATTTTTATCTTTTTTGTAGTACTGAGAATCAAACCCAGGGCCTCAAGCATGCCAGACAAGTGCTCTACCACTGAGCCTCATCCCCAGCCACCCTGCAACAGAATTAAACTAAAACCAACATCAGGAAAATTTCTGGGGAAATCTTCAAATATTTGGAAATTACGACACTCAACCCGTGGGTCAAAAAATGAAACTGAAAGACATTATAAAATGTTTTGAACTCAATGAAAATTAAAGCAACTTATCAAAATTTGTGGGGTTCAGTTAAGGCAATGTGTAACAGGCAATTCAGAGCATCACATGCTTCTATAAGAAAAGTAAGAAGATCTCAAATCAATGAAATACACTTAATTTATGAAACTCCAAGAGTGGGGGGTCAGGAAGCAAACTAATCAAAGTAAGTAAAAGTCTGGCAATAAAAATATGGAAATTAATAAAACAGAAATGGACTTTCTATAAACAATAGAGAAAACCAATGAAGTCAAAAGTTGGATCTTTGAAATGATGAATATGATTAACTAATATCTAGATAGACTTGTCAAGAAAAAAAATGGGGCTAGGGTTTTGGCTCAGGGGTGGAATGCTTGCCTGGCATGTGTGAGGCACTGGATTTGGTCCTCAGCACCACATGGAAATGAATAAATAAAATAAAGGTATTGTGTCCATCTACAACTAAAAATTTTTTTAAAAGAATGAAAACAAAAATTACTAATACCAGAAATAAAATTAAATACATCAGTGCAGATCCTATAGACATTAAAAAGAGAATAAGGGAATATTATAAATACCTTTATGTCAATAGATGCCATGCACAAATTCTTTGAAATACACAAAGTAGTATCAAAGCTTACCTAAGAAACAGAAAAATTGAATAGATTTTTGGTTAAAAATCTTCTGACAAGCTGAGCGTGATGGCGCATGTCTGTAATTACAGCTATTTAGGAGACTGAGGCAGGAGGATCACATGTTCCAGGCCAGCTTTAGCAACTTGGTAGAACTCTGTCTCAAAATTAAATTTCTAAAGGGCTGGGAATATAGCTCAGTGGTAAAGTTTTGCCTAGCATGTGTGAAGTAGTTTCAATCCATAGTATCATACATACACACACAAAAATAAATATATACATACATATATACATAAAGGGAGGAGCCCACTCTTATTACACAGGTAATAGCAGTGAGGAATGCAGAAGGAAAGGGTTGGAGATTTCAATGGGCCTAAGTGACTGGTCAAACATAGATATGACCAGGCATAGTGGTGCATGCCTGTAATCCTGGTAGCTCAGGAGGATGAGGCAGGAGGAGAGCAAGTTCAAAGCCAGCATCAGCAACTTAGCAAGGCCTAAGCAACTTAGCGAGACCCTGCCTCTAAATAAAATATAAAAAGGACTGGGGATGTGGCTCCGTGTTTTAAGCACTAAGCAGCCCTCTGTTCAATCCTCAGTACAAAAAAAAATTATACACATACACACACACACACACACACACACACCATATAATGTTAGTGTTGGAAAGACTTTGGAGGGCATGGAGTCTAAGCTTTCCACTCAAGAAGAGAACCAATTTCTGGGTGCACTGGTTGCCGTGCTGTAGGTCACAGGGGTAGACTGAGGCAGTGCCAAAAAAATGGGTCTTTCTGAAGAAGTGCAAGACTTACACTTTGAAAACCACAAGATATTGTTCAATGAAATTAAAGAATACGGGGCTGGGAATGTGGCTCAAGCGGTAGCTCACTCCCCTGGCATGCGTGCGGCCCGGGTTCGATCCACAGCACCACATACAAACAAAGATGTTGTGTCCACCGAAAACTAGAAAATAAATATTAAAATTCTCTCTCTCTCTCTCTCTCCTCTCTCTCTCTCTTTAAAAAAAAAAAAGAGAACCACACCTTAAAAAAAAGAAAGAAATTAAAGAATACTTAAAAAAAAAAAGAAATTAGAGAAGAGTAAAATAAATGGAAATGATATCTCATATTCATTGACAGGAAGAGTTAATATTTATTTATTTATTTTACAGTAGAATACATATTGTACACAAATGGAGCACAGCTTCTCATTTCTCTGGCTATACATGGTGCAGAGTCATTCCAGTAGTGTAGTCATACATGCATATAGGGTGATAATGTCTGTCTCATTCTGCTGTCCTTCCCATCCCCAGAGCCTGACCTCTCCTCTCACTCCCCTCTGTACAAACCAAAGTTCCTTCATTCTTCCCTATCCCCCATCTCACTATGGATCAGAATTCACTAATCAGAGAAAACATTTGGCTTTTTTGGGGGTGGGATTTATTTCACTTAGCATGATATTCTCTAGTTCCATCCATTTACCTGCAAATGCCATAATTTCGTTCTTTTTTAAGTCTGAGTAATATTCCATTGTGTATATTTACCACATTTTCTTTATCCATTCATCTGTTGAAGGGCACCTAGATTGGTTCATAGCTCAGTTATTGTGAATTGAGCTCCTATAAACATGGATATGGCTGTGTCACTGTAGTATGCTGATTTTAATACCTTTGGGTATAAACTGAGGTGTGGGACAGCTGGGTCAAATAGTGGTTCCATTGCAAGTTTTCTGAGGTATCTCCTACTGCTTTCCATAGTGGTTGCACCAATGTGCAGTTCCACCAGCAATGTATGAGTAAACCTTTTCTCCCACATCCTCACCAACACTTTTTATTGCTTGTCTTCTTGATAATTGCCATTCTGATTGGAGTGAGATGAAATCTCAGAGTAGTTTTGATTTGCATTTCTCTAATTGCTAGAGATGATAACCATTTTTTCATATGTTTGTTGATCAATTGTATTTCTTATTCTGTGAAGTATCTGTTCAGTTCCTTAGCACATTTATTGTTGTTTGTGTATGTGTGTGTGTGTGTGTGTGTGTAAGTTTTTAGAGTTCTTTATATATGCTGGAGATTAGTGCTCTGAATTGTGTGTGGTAAAGATTTTTTCCCATTCTGTAGGCTCTCTCATTACATTATTGATTGTTTCCTTTGCTAAGAAGAGGCTTTTTAGTTTGAATACATCCCATTTATTAATTCTTGATTTTACTTCTTGTGCTTTAGGAGTCTTGTTAAGGAAGTTAACATGACTCTAAGCTAACATGATGAAGATTTGGCTCTACTTTTTTTTCTATTAGGCACAGGATATCTGTTCTAGTGTCTAAGTCTTTGATCCACTTTGAGTTGATTTTTGTGCAGGGTGAAAGATACAGGTTTAATTTCACTTTGCTACATATGGATTTCCAGTTTTCCCAGCACCATTTGTTGAATAACTATCTTTTCTCCAATGTATGTTTTTGGCACCTTTATATAGTATGAGATAACCATATTTGTGTGGGTTTGTCTCTGTATATTCTATTTTGTACCATTGGTCTATATGTCTATTTTGGTACCAATACCATGCAGTTTTTATTACTATTGATCTGTAATATAGTTTAAGTTCTGGTATTGTGATGCCTCCTGCTTCACTCTTCTTGCTGAGGAGTGCTTTGTCTATTCCTGGTCTCTTATTTTTCCAAATAAATTTCATGATTGCTTTTTCTAGTTCTACAAAGAATATCATTAGGATTTTAATAGGAATTGCATTAAATCTGTATAACCAGTTTTGGTAGTATCGCCATTTTGACTATATTAATTCTGCCTATCCAAGAGCATGGGAGATCTTTCCATCTTTCCAAGAGTTAATATTAAGTTCAAAATAGTCCTCACGTTGATCTATAGTTTCAACGAAATTTCTAATTAAAATTAAAATGGTGCTTTCTGAAGAAATTCAGGACAAGACAATTCTAAATTTTCATTGGAAATTCAAGGAACTCAGAAAAAGATGAAACAATTTTTCTTATATTTATTTTTTAGTCACAGTTGAACACAATACCTTTATTTTATTTATTTATTTTTATGTGGTGCTGAGAATTGAACCCAGGGCCTCACACATGCTAGGCAAGCACTCTACCACTGAGCCACAACCCCAGCCCCAAGATGAATCAATTTTGAAAAGAACTTCAAAGATGGAAGACTAATATTTTGATTTCTAAATTTAGTTCAAAGCTACTGTAACAAAAATAGTGTGGTATTGATATAAGCATAGATATTTGGATCAATAGGATAGAACTGAGAGTCCAGAAATAAACTCAGACATGGATGCTCAATTGATTTTCGATAAGGTTGCCAAGTGTATTCAATGGATAAAGGAGAGTCTTTACAACAAATGGTGCTGGGAGAACTGGACATCCACAGGCCAAAGAAGGAAGTTGGACCCCTACTTCACACCATACACAAAAATTAACTCAAAATGGATCAAAGACCTGCATGTAGAAGCTAAAACTATAAAACTGTTCATAGCCAACATAGTTATATATATTTTTGTAACCTCAGATTGGGCAATTATTTCTTGATCATGACACCAAAACACAAGTAACTAAAGAAAAAAAGTTATGGCCTATTATACATCAAAGAACAGAATTTTAAAAATGAAACAATAGAACTGGATAAAGTATTTACAAATCATCTATCTGAGTAGGAATGGGGGGATCAAATCATATATCTGATAAGGATCTAGTATGCAGAATACGTAAAGAACTCTTGCAACTCAACAATAAGATGCAATCAAATTTAAAACTCAGAACAGCATTTAAATAGATGTTTATCCAAAAAAAGTTCTGATAAGCACATGAAAGATACTCAATGTCATCAATCATTAAGGTAATATTGAATGAGATACTACTTCACACCCATTGGCATGACTATAGTATTTTTTAAAAGAAAGAAGTAGGCTGGGCGCAGTGGTGCATGCCTGTAATCCCAGCAGTGTGGGAGGCTGAGGCAGGAGGATCTCAAGTTCAAAGGCAGCCTCAGCAATTTAGCAAGGCACTAAGCAGCTGAGTGAGAACTTGTTGCCAATAAAAAACAAAATAGGGCTAGGGATGTGGCTCAGTGGTCAAGTGCCCCTGAGTTCAATCCCTGGTACCCATTTCCAAGAAAATGGAAAATAATAAAAAGCAATGGCAAGGGTATGGAGTGATTGGAAGCCTCATGTGTTGCTGGTGGGTGTGTAAAATGTGACAGCCACTTTGGGAAATAGTCTGGCAGTTTCTCAAAAAGTTAAACATAGAGTTATCATATGATCTAGCAATTCCACTCCTAAGTGTACAACCAAGAGATGGAAAATGTATGTCCACCCAAAAACTTGTACACGGATGACCATAGCAGCATTATTTATAACCCAAAATTGGAACAGCTCACTTTTCATCAACTGATGAAGGGATAAACATATGGGGTATTCATACAATAGCATATCAGCAATAAAGGGAATGCAGTATTGATACATGAGACATATAGATAAACCTTAAAAAAAAAAACTATGCTAAGTGAAAGATACCAGACCACATATTGTATTATTTCATTTATATGAACTTTTCATAGGCTAATCCACATAGACAGAAAGTAGATTAGTGGTTAGTAGAGAATTAGGGAAGGAAGAATTAGGAAATACAATGGAAATGTTCTCCAATTCATAATAGTAATGGTTGCAACTACAGTGAAAACGTCTGAGTTGTGTGTACTTCAAAATGGTTAAAATGGAGAATTTTATGTTATGTAATATTTATTTCAGTAAAAAATGTTAAAGTAAATTGTATTTAAAAGATCTTTCCACAAAGAAATTTCCAGATCCAGGCTTCAGTGGTAAATTCCAACTAACATTCAGGAAAAAAAAATAGGGTCGATTCTCACAATTTCCTTCAGAGAAATGAAAGAAAAAGTGACACTTTTAAGCTCATTTTTGAGGCCCACGTTACCAACTATATTCAAATTAGACAAAAGATTCTATTATAAGATTACAAGAAAAGAAATGAATCCCTGATGAACATAGACACATAGATGCTTAACAAAATTTTAGCAAATCAAATCTAGTAATAGATAAAAAGGGAAATAAGGCATGACCAAATCAGGTTTATTCCAGAAATGAAAGGTTGTTTACTGCTACTAGAAAACCAATTAATTCACCATACCAACATTTTTTTTAAAACTACATGATCATCTCCTTAGAGTTATAAGAAGTGTTTGACAGAATTCAAAAGTCATTTAGCAAACTTTCTTTTTGTGGGGTGTGTGTGTGGTGCTGGGGATTGAACCTAGGGCCTTGTGCATGCAAGGCAAGCACTCTACCAACTGAGCAATATCACAAACTTTCTTAATCATTAGGAATATATACAACATAATATATTCCCCCAAAGATGGGGAAAAGGGAAAAATATCTGCCTTTGTCACTTCATTTTAGCATTTTACCAGATACCTGCTATAGTTTGGATCTAGACTGCCTTCTATGACCTATCTGTCCTCTATGACCCATGTGGTAAAGGCTTCTTAGTTTACAGCCTGTGGTGACATTGGGAGGTGACAGAACTCATAGGAGGTGGGGCCTCATTGAAGGAAGTTAGGTCATCAGGTATATTTGGATCCCTTTTCATTCCTCTCTCTATTTTTCACTTCCAGGTGACAATGAGATGAAGCAACCTCCTCCACACACCATGAGGCAGTACTCCCACCATAATGTACTGTGCCACCAAAGCCCAAAGCTCAGAACCAATTGACCATGGACTGAAACTGTGAGCCAAAATAATTTTTCCTTCCTTATGTTGATTATCTCAGGTATTTTGTCACAGCAATGGAAATCTGACTAACACAATGTCCTAGGCAGAACAAGAGACACATAATAGGAATAAAAGTCACACAGACTGGAAACTATTCTTACTCAGAGACAACATGGCTGTCTAATTTGGAAGCCATAAAGTACCTATGAAAAGCTATCAAAACTAATAAGTGAGTTCTGCAAGATCACACTGGAACAAAGTCAATATACAAAAATCAACTGCATTTCTACATACTAGCAATGCATAATCAGAAATAAAAATATAAATATACCATTTGCAATAATGTCAAGAAACTTTATTTCATATGGAAAAATTTAACAAAATATATACAAAGAACTATACAGAGAATAACTATGAAAAATATAAGAATTAAATAGATATCATGCTTATGGATTGAAAGATGCAGTATTTAAAAATTTTTTTTGTATATGGTCATAATACCTTTGTTTTATTTATTTATTTTTATGTGGTGCTGAAGATTGAACCCAGCACCTCACACATGCCAGGCAAGTGCTCTATCACTGAGCCACAACCCCAGTTCCTGAAAGATACAATATTTTAAAGATGTTAATTCTCTTCAAATTAAGGTATTTGTTCAAGGCAATCCCAAATAAAATTGGTTTTCAAACCAATTGTTTGTTTTTTTTTTATGGTGGTAGAAATTGACAAGCTAACTCTAAAATGTATGTGGACCTACTAGAAGATAAAGTAGGTCCAATTCTACTTCATATCAGCTTAGGAACCAAATTCCTCAATAAGACTCCTAAAATGCAAGACTCCTAAAATCAAGAATCAACAAATGGGATGGTATCAAACTAAAAAGCTTCTTCACAGCCAAGGAAACAATCAAGAATGTGAAGAGAGAGTCTACGGAATGGGAGAAAATCTTTGCCATCTGCCCCTCAGACAGAGCATTAATCTCCAGGAAATACAAATAACTCAAAAAACTTAACACCAAAAATGCAAATAATCCAATCAATAAATGGGTAAAGGAACTGAACAGGCACTTCACAGAAGAAGAAATATAGTCAGTCAACAAATATATGAAAAAGTGTTCAACATCTCTAGCAATTAGAGGAATACAATTTAAAACTACACTGAGATTTTGTCTTACTCCAGTCAGAAGGGCAATTATAAAGAATACAAATAACAATAAATGTTGGCAAGGATGTGGGGGAAAAGGTACACTCATACTTTGTTGGTGGGACAGCAAATTAGTACAACCACTCTGGAAAGCAGTATGGAGATTCCTTAGAAAACTTGGAAGGGAACCACCATCTGACCCAGTTATCCCATTCCTCGGCATATACCCAAAGGATTTAAAATCAGCATACTATAGTGATGTGGCCACATCAATGTTTATAGCAGCTTAATTCATAATAGCTAAGCTATAGAACTAACCTACATGCCCTTCAACAGATGAATGGGTTAAAAAAATATGATGTATATACACAATGGAATATTACTCAGCCCTAAAGAAGAATGAAATCATAGCATTTGCTATAAATTGATGGAACTGGAAACTATCATGCTAAATGAGATAAGCCAGTTCCTGAAAACCAAAGGTCAAATGTTCTCTCTTATATGCAGATGCTAATACACAATAAGGATTGGGGAAGAAGAATAGAAGTTCAATGTAGACAAAGGGGAATGAAAGGAAGGGATGGGGAATGGGAATAGGAAAGGCAGCAGAATAATCAGACTTTACTTTCCTATGTTCATATATGAATACACGACCAGTGTAATTCCACATCATGACAACCACAAGAATGGGAAGTTATACTACATCTATGTATAATATGTCAAAATATGCTCTACTGTCATGTATATCTAAAAATAACAAATTCACTTAAAAAATGTATATGGAACTAGAAATGACCTAGATAAAACAGTTTTGTAAAGGAAGAACAAAGGTGGAAAACTTACATTGACTGATTTCAAGACTTGTTACGAAGCTATGTAAAGAAGATAATATGGTGATGGTGTAAAGGCAGATAGATCAACAGAACATTATGAAAAGTCTGGAAATAGACCAATACACATCCAATCAGTTGTTTTGTTTTTAAAGTGACAGGGCAATTAATAGAGAATGTTTTCCAGACATAGTGCTGGTTTTCATATGAAAATTAGGAATTGCAACCCTTACCTCATACCTTACACCAAAATTAACTCAAGATGAATTTATATACCTAAAGGTAAAAGCGTAAATGCAAAACTTTTAGAATAAAATGTAGGAAAAATTTTTGTGATATTGGGTTTCATAGATTTCTTAGATGGAACTCAAAACTGCAGAGCAACCCCGGGCGCGGTGGCACCCACCTATAATCCCAGCAGCTTGGGAGGCTGAGGCAGGAGGATTGTGAGTTCTAAGCCAGCCTCAGCAATTTAGTGAGGTACTGAGCAACTCAGTGAGACCTGTCTCTAGAAAAAAAATATTTATAAGGGCTGGGAATATGGCTCAGTGGCTAAGCACCCCTGGGTTCAATCCCTGGTACAAAAAACAAACCAACCCTCCCCTGCAGATCATAAATGAAAAAGTGATAGACCTCATCAGAATTTAAACATTTTATTCTTTGAAAAATATTGTGAAGAAAACGAGAAGACAAATTACAGTCTGGGAGGAAATATTTGCAACGCATATATCTGTAACAGGATTTGAATCCAAAAGATAAAAAGAATTCTTACACCTCAACACTAAGAAGGCAAATAACTTACTTTTTTAAATGGGTAAAGACAATTTATTATTTTTTTAAAGAGAGAGAGAGAGAATTTTTTTTTTAATATTTTTTTTTTTTAGTTTTCAGCGGACACAACATCATTGTTTGTATGTGGTGCTGAGGATCGAACCCAGGCCGCACGCATGCCAGGCGAGCGCGCTGCCGCTTGAGCCACATCCCCAGCCCCAAGGGTAAAGACGATTTAAAAATAATTTTTAAAAAGGACTGAGGATGTATCAGTGGTAGAACATCCCTGGAATTAATCTCCAGTATAAATAAAAATTAAAATTAAAAAATGGCGCAACCACGTTGGTGGTAGAGTGAATATATCTGCCCTGAAAATTGACCCAACACACATATGTGAAAGGAAACAACATTTAAGAAACATGTATTATAATATATGCCAAATTTTCTCATATATTATTTCAATCATACTATAAGGAAGGTGTTATTTCTTTCATGATGAAAAATTTAAGGGTTAAGGTTAAGGGACTGTCAGAGAGGCCGCTCAAGAGTGAAGTTTCTAGGGCTGGGGTTGTGGCTCAGCGGTAGAGCGCTGGCCTAGCATGTGTAAGGTCCTGGGTCCGATCCTCAGCATTACATAAAGATAAATAAATAAAGGCATTGTGTCCATCTACAACTAAAAATATATTAAAAAAAAAAGAGTGAAGGTTCTAGCCGGGTGCAGGGGAGCATGCTTGTAATCCAGCAGTTTGGGAGCCTGAGGCAGGAGAATCATGAATTCAAAGCCAGCCTTAGCAGAAGTGAGGCGCTAAGCAACTCAGTGAGATCCTGTCTCTAAGTAAAATACAAAATAGGGGGGCTTGGGGCTGGGGCTCAGAGGCAGAGTGCTTGTCTCAAATGTGTGAGGTACTGGGTTCAATCCTCAGAACCACATAAAAATAAATTGACAAAATAAAGACATTGTGTCCATGTATAACTAAACTAAACTAAACTAAAATAAAGATTCAAAATAGGGCTGGGGATGTGCCCCTGAGTTCAATACCCAGTACCGTCTCCCCACAAAAAGTGTGAAGTTTCTCAAATCATAATTCTTGGTTCAAATTCCAGTTCTGTCACTTGCTTTATAACTTTGGCATTTTTTAAACTCTTGGTGCCTCAGTTTCTTCATCTGTACAACTGAATGATAACAGTATCTATGAGGAATTTCCCTAAGTAAAGGAGAGCATGCTTGTATAATTCTCAGGACTTTACTAGGCACACGATGATCCCTTGACAAATGACAGCTGTAATTAAACTGGTGGAGAGGCTATATCAAAGCCTTCCAGGGGTTCCCATCAGACTCCAGTTTTCTGCCTTGAAAAATAAGCAGAAAAGCCATTATAGAAGGGCCATGGTAGCCTGCTTGGGTTGACTGTGCCTTTGGGCTCATGCCTATTTGGAGTTTGGAAGTCTCCTATGGTAATAGAAACGACTCCTTATTCTTTCATGACACTTGATGGTTTGTAAAGCACTTTCCTATACTCTCTCTTGTGAGGAAAGCATTATTAGCATGCCATTTTACAGATGAAGAAGATGAGGGATCAAGGGAGGTTATACAATTAGTGGAGAATGATCAAAATCCAGGGTGTTAGACTCCTGTTCCACATGACTTTGTACCTTCCTGGCAGAGGTGAGGATTGTCTGCCTGTCACATCACTCTCCTCCTGAGTGTCTGTGGTCAGTGGTCAGCGAGTACAAGAGGGAGGCTGGTAGGCCAGGCTCAAGGTCAGGGCATGGTGTCCATCTGATCAAGAACAGACAGTGGGGACAGCCCTGGTCTCACTGGGTTTTGTACTTGGCAAGCCAGCTGTCCGCACAGCTGGCTGGTCTTCCTGGGGTCACCCAGCATGGAAGTGTGGGAAAGTCAGAGCCAAGTCTCCAAGGAGGCTTTACATTCACGTTATGAAGTTAGGGAACAGGCAAAATCAATCCATGGAGACAGGAAGCAGAAGAGTAGCTTCCTGGCAGAGTGGGAGTGGAGGTGGAGGAGGCTGGGGCAGGAAAGGACATAGGGAGGGCCCTGGGTGGCAGGAATACCCAGCATCTTGATCTGGGGTATAGCTATACAGGTGTGTGAAAATTATAGGACTTTTTTCTTTTTTTTTTTTTTTTTTTTTTGGTACTGGGGACTGAACTCAGGGGCGCTCAACCACTGAACCATACCCCCAGTTCTATTTTGTATTTTATTTAGCGACAGGGTCTCACTGAGTGACTTAGTGCCTCCCTTTGCAGAGGTTGGCTTTGAATTCGTGATCCTCCTGCCTCAGCCTCTTAAGCTGCTGGGATTACAGGTGTGTGCCACCGCGCCCGGCTCAAGGGACTTTTGATTGGAATTTATCATTAAAGATGAGTGTGCCTTGCTGTTTAAAAGTTACACCTCCAATTTTAAAAAAAGCCTTCAAAATGCCAAAAAAAAAAAGAAATTCCAAAAAATTTAAAAATATATATTTAAAAATAAAGGAAGAAAGAAAAGAGGAAGGTAGGCAGGTAGAGACCAGCCTTTCCAAAGAGCATGTCCCTTATCCTTACCTAAAGAAAAGAAGCTGATTGAGCTTGGGGGTCTGGCTCAGTCGTATGGCACCTATCTAGTGAGCATGAGGCCCTTGGTTGCATCTTCAATACCTCTCTCTCACACACACACAAAATTAAGACTAATGTTGAGGAATTAAGTCTAAAGAGGGCAACTGAGCTGTGGTTCTAGAAGCCTGCCTTGTGTATGAGCCTCTAATCCTCTCTCCTGTCCTGCAGGCTTAGTGTCTCTAAGAATCACCTACCTGTGTTGGGAGAGCTCTGTGGGTCCTGAAAGCTGCATGGAGCCTTCCCAGGTGACCTTCGCTTCCTCTGACACAGTTTACCATCATTCATTGTGGAACCCGGATGCAGGGTTTTAGAATTTAATTCTTTCCAGCATGGGCTCAAATAACAGTTTCATTCTCCACCCTCATTTTCACAGGCTGGTAATTTTGAGACCATTACCATTTGGGCTGTGTTGTTCCCATCCCAGATGTAAATAGGAAGGGGACTTTCATAAGTAGCTCTGAGAACTGAATGGTTCTCTCTCTGGACCTATTTTTAACCAAAGTGCTCAATAGATGCTAGCCTGCCAGCAGCCATAAAACCTGTGTGAACCAAATAGAAGTTAATTATAGACAGCAAAGACTGTTACAGACGCAAGCAGAAGTTCATAAAAAATGAAAGTGTTTTAGTTTTCCTCTTATAATTAAGAGAACTACCATTAAAGAAAAGAATTACAATGGGTTTGAATGATGCAATTAATTTTTCATTGCATCCACTAAATAGAATATATTTTTCCCTGTGATCATGAGGCATTTTCAATAAGTCAGTACTTTGGGATTTACTTCAAAATAATGGGAGGGGTACTAGAGAAACAAGGCTGACCATGAATTGATGATCGTGGAACCCCGATGATGGGGATGTGAAGCTTCATGGCAATATTTTCTCCTTTTGTGCACGGTAGAACTATTCTAATATAAAAGGTTTTAAAATGAAAAAAAAAAAAAGAAAATGAATAAAAAGAAAACCTTCATAAAAACTTAAAAGCTGAGATTTAATGGGCCATATTCTCTGATCATAATCCAATAAAATTAGACACAAATATGATTCCAATATCCCCTTTTTCTCCTTCAGTGCTGGGGATTGAACCCAGAGGCATTCTATTATTGAACTACAACTCCCGTTCTTTTTCTTTTTATTTACTCACTTATTTGATTTCGTGGTGCTGGAGATTTAACCCAGGGTACTCTTCCACTGAGATATACCTCCAGCCCTTTTTAAAATTATGATTTTTATTTTGAGACAAGGTCTCCTTAAGTTTCTGAAGATGGTCTCAAACTTGCAATTTTCCTGCCTCAGCTTCCCGAATTGCTGGGATTACAAGCAGCCCACCTCATCCAGCCTGTTTCTCAAAAAGTCTAGTTATAGTTGTCCCTCTATCCTCAGGGGACTAGTTCTAGTACTTCTTCAGATACCAACATTCACAGGTGCTCAAAAAAGTCCTTATATAAAGTGGTGTGGTATGTGCACATATCTGTGAACATTCTCCTATGTAGTTTATTTTTAAATCTTTATTTATTTATTTTTGCAGTCCTGGGGATTGAACCCAGGGAATCTGCCACTGGGTTACATCCCTGGTCCTTTTTTCCATCTCCTCCTCCTCCTCCTCCTCCTCCTCTTCTTCTTCTTCTTTTAATTTGAGACAAGTTTCCTTAAATTGCTGAGGCTGACCTTGAACTTGGGCTCCTCTGCCTCAACATGGGTTTAGAGGCATGCATCACCATTATATAGTATAAGTAATTTGTAGATTACTTATAATACCTAATACAATGTAAATGCTATATAAATAGTTGTTGTATTATATTGTTTAGGGAATAATGATAAGAAAAAATGTTTGCTATGTGTTTTGTATGAAAGCAATTTTTTAAAAAAATATTTTTTATCCGCCATTGGTTGACTCAGAGGATGCAGAATCCTTGGATACAGAAATTAAGAAACATGCCTAATCATTAGATAGGGAGGAAATCAAAACTAAAATTAACAATTATCTAGGAAAACAATGAAAAATAATATTTTTATTCACTCATTAATACGTGCATCCATTCATTCATTCATTCAATGTGCCTGTATCGAATGCTCATGGTGTACTTGGGACCATAACAGGTGCAAGGCCCTGTCCATGTGGATCTTACATTCTCATGACATGGGGAGACCAAAACAAAGAAATTGGGGAACCTGCATTTAAAATCAAATACATTTCAAAAAGTAAAACAAAGAAAGAAAGAAATTGGGGAACCTATGAAGCACCACATAGTAATATGTGCTCAACAGACCAAGCAGTCTAAGCTAAGCCGTCAGGATGGGGTCAATGGGGTATGGTCATGTGTGGGGCTGGCTAATTCAGTAAGATGGGTAGCAAAGTCCTCTTGGAGACATGACAATGGGGCAGATTTGAATGAGGCAGGGCAGCAAGTCTAGGAGAGCCAGGCTTGGAGCTCTTGGAGAGGGGGTGTCAGTGTCCTTTCCACACTAGTGCCCAGGGCCACTGGTCTGAACCTGTGCTCAGAGTTGGGCAGCAGGGGCTGGGCCCAGGCCTGTTCCTCAGAAGCAGCCTGAGAGAAGGGACCTCTCCAGGGTGGGGGATAATCCAGCTGTACCTTGGGGCACCCCAGTTGATTCCAGTAGTGGGCTGGCTGCCTGGGGAAGTGGGTACATACTGCCTGGTGGATGGCACAAGGGAATCACTGGTCACTTCTCTGGGGTAGCAGTCATACCAGCACCTTAGCTCAGTGTCTAGTAGCCTCTTTCATAGCTGGGACAGAGCATGTGTGGCTACATGTCACTTCACACATTCATTCATTCATTGTGTGCTGAGAACATGAGCTACTTGGGGACAGGGATCCTCAAGGAGCAAGCAGGTGGCTCCAGTTTGTGTGTGGTGAGCTAACTGGCAAGCCGTACCCCACTGCCCTGCGCCACTGTGAGCACCCTGAGATTCCCGGGAAGGAGGTCCAGGGGGAGCTGGTGACAACCAGGCCCAGATGTGGTCCAGACTCTGGAAAAACCCTGGAACCAGGGATGAGTCATGATTCGTACCTCAAACTGAGACTAGCCAGGTATGAGTGGCACTCACCTAGAATCCCAGTGACTTGGGAGGCTGAGTCAGGAGGAGCGCAAGTTTGAGGCCAGCCTTAGCAACTTAGTGAGACTGTATCAAAACAAAAAATTAAAAGGCCTGGGGGTGTAGCACAGTGAGAGAGTGCCCTGAGTGCCATCTCTTGTATGTGTGGAGGTATGTGTGGGAGGGTAGAGTTTCAGTTAAGTATTCTTAACTTTTAAGTAATTTTTAAAAGTTGAAGTGTTTTTTGTTGTTGTTGTCGTTGTTTTGTTTTTTGTTTTTTATCTTCTCCTTTTGTGATGCTGGGAATTGAACCCACAGCCTGGAGCATGCTAGGCAAGCTCTCTACCACTGAGCTATACCCCAGCCTTAAGTAATTCTTAACTGCCCTGTAGGGTAGATTATATTATCCCCATTTTCCAGATGAGGAAGCCTCAGCTCAGGGTTTAAGTAACATGATTAATAGAGGGCAGAGCTGCTTCTCTCCAGGAGCCTCTGACTCTCTTTCTGCCCTTCGCCCTTCCAGGAGGCGGGGCAGGATGAGTTTCAGGAGCCTTTGTAGCTACTGGTGGTCGTTGCTACAATGGGGCAGGGTGGTGGGGAAGAGTGGCTATGGACACTGGGAGTCCTTGGGTAGGAGAGGACACTGGGGCAGTGTCTTGCCCTAGAACATGGCTCCTCTTGAGCACCATTCAAAAGCTGGCTGCAGTCCTCCTGCCCAAGGGCACATCCATTCAAATACAGGGAGAATCCTGTAAAAGGGGACCAGCAGCCAAGGGAAACAGTCCCAGGCCCAGAGCACCTGTGATAGCGTACCTAGTGTATCCCTGGATATTAAGGTACCTAGCACGGAGTGTGGCACATAGTAGGTGCTCAATCACTGGTTACCATTTTTATCATGAGGACTTAACTTGCTTATGCAGAAATTGAATCGGAAACTGAATTTCCTTCTAGGCTGAGAACAGGAAAGCTCTCTAGGGCCATGGTTGCGGGAACCAGATGAAATCTGTTTCTAATGGGGGTTCTGTGGAAGCTCAGCCAGCAGTTCTATCAAATTAGCAGGTCCAACAGACACAAGGGAACAGATTTCTTCCTGAGCCTGGACCCTACTATCCTTTATCCCTTGGAAATCAGATTATGGGGAGGGCAGGGCCAGGGAGGAAACTGAACTAACACAATTACCAACTCGTGCTTGTCCATCTCAGCCTGGGAGCAGGGCAGGGAGGAGAGAGCAGAGGGGAAGCCAGAGTCTGTCTCAGGAAATGACAAATCCAAGAAAGTAGACAGGACAAGCCCACCCCTACCTCACTTTGGGCCCATCCTGGGATTAGTGGGTTCATCTCCACCGTGCTCCATGGAGTTCCACGTTAGGGACCCCGGTCCCGGATCCCAATGTGGGCCTTCCTTTTATGGCCATGATGCCATCGCCCTGCCTCAGGCTCCCCAGGGATGGGGTGTTGGCTTCCATCAAGGCCTTCTATGTCATTATTGATTCACAGGCAGCCAACTGACCTGCAGCCAAGACTGCTGATAGCTGGTCTTTGATTTGCCGTAAACTAGATTTTGGACTTTGGGAGATCCTTAGGCCCCGTCTCCTTACCTGTAAATGAGGTTTATGATCCTATGGTGCCTGTTGAGCTCCTGTTCTCGGCGTCTATCCATCTTCCCCCATTGTGAGGCAGGTTGGGACCTCCCAGGTGGGCTCTGATGGATCCAAGCCACCAGCGCAGCACCACGCCTCCTGTCTCCGTGGCTACCGGAGCTGTAGGCCTTGTCTGGCTTCAGACTTTCCTTTAGGGACTGCAGGAAGTTTTTCTTGTCTTATACCCAAATGGGAACAAGGCAGCCTGTTGCCCTGAGTGATGGTGACAACCACAACACCTGGCAGGAAGCCAGACCTGAGATAAAGCAGACACACTTGGGCAGCAGAGCCTAGAGAACTGCATAGAGAGAAGCAGAGCCACCATAAATCTCGTGGCCACCTCATCAAGGCACTCTTCAGTTCTATTAGCAGCCAGTCAGTCGCTGTGACTGTTTCATGCAGTTTGAGTTGTATTTTCTGTCACTTGCCATCACCAGTCTCCTTATGGACTAAGACTTTTTTTCGAGCTTCGAAGTGCTGGGGCTCCCCATGGAAAATTGTCTTCTGTCATTTCCATGCGCTGCCTGCAGTCACGCCCTGTGTGGCTCACTGTGGACATTCTGATTTCACAGGAAGGAAGACAGGGGATTGGTTTGGACAGTCCTCTCATTTCCCGCTGATGTCAGTAAGCCAGGGACCATGGGAACTTTCCTAGGTTACACAGCAAAAGCCCATCCACAGAGAACAGTGTAAATGACGAGAAGAGCAAGTTCCCACTGAACTCAGCTAGTGAGCCTCTGCATCCCCTGTCGACTGCTACTAGTTTAAATTGGGATTCTGTTTAAATTCTCAACCCAAGAGAGCTGACTAATAAAATCACTTTATTCATCTGTTTCCCAGCACCCAACACTGTCTGGCATGCAGCAGAATTTCAATCAGAATTATGACTTTACTTCCCACCATCTGAACCTTTTTACTAACCTCCCCAAACTCATGACTGTATTAGAATTTTTTGGCTCTCTGGAGAAACAGTGTTTGGGGATTCAGCAAAACTCCACCAGGTACTACCTATTTAGGTATGGTGCTAGGAGTTTTCATATATATGGTTTTTCATTTATTATCCAAAACTGCCCAAGTTAATTTTATGCCCACTTCCTAGAGAGAGAAACAAGCTCAGAGAGATTGTGTAGCATTTTAAAGTTGCACAGCTAACATGACAAAGTTAGGAAGGAATCACGTCTTCTAGTCACATCATTGATAATAATCCTCTGGTCAGGTAACAGAACCCCAAAGGGCCTACACGTCTCTCCCAACTTCCACTGTGAGGAAAGTCTCAGTCACAATCTGGTGGTGACTGTTCTTGGACAGTGGGGACAGCAGTCTGGAGACTGGCAGCAGGAGCATCCTATCGGTTCTCCTATGGAGTCAGCTCTGAGTCAGTTCTAAGGAATCCTTGGCCAGTGCTTGTTTTCCAAACCTGAAGGGCCAGAGGCACGTATATGCCATTTGAGGGCAATGGGCCACAGGCAGGGTCAAGGTAGGGGAATCTCACCTAGTTCCTGTTTGAAACCAGAAGCATAAAGAGGAAGCACCCAAGAGAACCCATGTGAACATTCTCTCCACTCCTTTTCTTTATTGAGATATAGTTTGTGTACCATAAAATCCGGGTGGATCATCTAACATATCCCATTCAATGGTCTTTGGTTTATTTCCTCAGTTGTATAACCATGGCTGCAATCCAAGTTTAGAACATTTTCATCATCCCCCAAACAGATCTCACATTCAGTAGTGCTCACTCTCCATTCTTCCCCCCAAATTCCTTTCCCACCCTCGCAAACTTAACCTACCTTCTGTCTCATAGATTTGCCTATTCTGGAAAGTTCATATAAATGGAATCATATACTAAATAGTCTTTTGTGACTGGCTTCTTTCAGTTAGTGTAATGTTTTCAAAGCCATCCGCTTTGTAGTAGGAATCAGTACTTCATTCTTTTTTATGGCTAAATAATATCCAGTTGTATGGATAGACCACATTGATTATCCATTCAGCAGTTGATGAACATTTGGGGCTATTTTCCGTTTTCTGGGTATTCTGAATAATTCTGCTAGGAACATTCATATGCAAGTTTTTGTGTGGACCCCTCTTCTCTGATTTATGTGTTCACCCCATCTTTCTCATATAGGTGATAGCTCTGGTTATGTAGCAACACACACCTTTCGTGTTTATGAAAAATGTGTATTCTTCTTTTGTGTGTCTTCATTTTTTGCGTACATGTATAATACTCTGTTTGAGTTCTTCTTCTCTATTTCTGCCTTCTCTCAGCACTGTGTTTTTAGGATCCATCCATGGAATACCTCTGATCGTGACTTCCAATAGCTATGTGGCCCCAGGGATGGGTCACCGCCACATTTTGTATTATCTGTTTCCATGGGGATTTCCAGATCTTGGCTACCACTCACAGACCCACAGTGGACATCCCAGTACATGTCCACTGCAGGACCCTGGTGGCAAAGCCTAGAACGTGTGCCCAGGAGTGGCTTCTTGCTGGTTCATAGAATGTGCACACTTCCTCTGAGGAGTGCTGGCACCAGGACACTCTTTGCCCTGCTGGCAGGTGACAAGACTGGGGACACAGGAAGAAGAAATTGATGTTTTCATCTTTTCCCACACAGAAGTAATAGCTAAAACACACTCTTCCTGCAGCTGCAGGACCTCAGTTCAGAGATGGCCACAGCCTGCTGAAAGTGACACAAATCCTTCTTTTCATTTCAGGTCTCATAGCATTTGCCAAGCGTCTAGATCATTGATTTCCTTTAAACATTCTGGTCTCATTAAGTGAAGATGTTGTTGTTGTACTGGGAATTGAACTGGGGAGGCTTTACCACTGACTTACCTCCCTGGTCCTGTTTATTTATTTTGATGCTGGGGATTGAACCCAGGGCCTCATGCATGCCAGATAAGCACTTTACCACTGAGCGACATCCCCAGCTCCTCTCCAGTCCTTTTATTTTATTTTTTATTTTTTTTTGAGACAGGGTAAAGTTGCTGAGACTGGCTTTGAACGTGTGATCCTCCTGCCTCAGCCTCCCAAGCCACTGGGATTATAGGTGTGTGCCACTGCTCCCAGCATCATAATTGGTTTTTCTTAAAGTGAAAGCCATATTCCTACTCAACAGACCAAAGCCGAGAGTGAACTGGGCAGTGTCCAGACAGTGTTGGTACTGTCGCTGGGAGGGCTGGCTGGTGGTGGAGGGGAAGCAGTGACTATGACTGTCTAGTGCTCCCTCCAGCTGCTGCCCCTTTGTTCCTCTCCCCAGCTTCTAGTTTTTAGAGTCTAGCTCTGCAGAGAAGCGTCTGTGGCTAGCTCTACTTAGAAGTATTTAGGTCAAAAAGGGAACCCTGCATTTCACAACACTAGCTGTATTTTTATGTATGTTCTCATAAATGCTGAAAGAGGATAGATTAGGAGAAGGAGATGACGTTTTTGGAGAAGTTACCAGGATCCCCTATCTCTATTTGTCCCCTACATTTTGCTTAATAGCAGTATCATGCACAGTGAAGCCAAAGATCATTGGACCGGAAAGAAGACATGATTATGATGACAATAATAGCAGACTTTCCCTCAGTACTGGGGACTGAGCCCAGGAGTGCTCTACCACTGAGCTCCATACATCCCCAGCCCTTTTTATTTTCAGATAGGGTCTTGCTAAGTTGCTGAGGTTGGCATCACCTTAAACTTGTGATCCTCCTGCCTCAGCCTTCCTCCGCAGCTGGGATTACAGACAGGCGCCACCCCTAGCCTAATAGCTGCTCTTTTTTTTTTTCCCTAGTGCCTTCTGCATATGAGTGTGCAAGGTTCTTTATCTGTTTAACTGTTTTCACAAATCTATACAATAGTATTGAAAAGTAAGTTTCATCTCAACTTTGGTGTGAAGAAATTCAGGTTCAAAAGAGCTAAAGGACTTGACCCATGTCATAAAGCAGAGAGAGTTTACCTAAGACTCTCTGCCTTTATTTTTGCACGTTGAATCCAAGGCCTTGCGCCTGTTAAACACATGTTCTATCACTGAACTACACCCCCAGTCCCTCTCTGGCTTTCTTCCTACTACTCCATTGTACTTGGGCCCCTTCTTTCCACCCCTCCAGGCCCTTGTCTTCTCCCACTCTATTGCTCTTCTGAGGCAGACAGGCTCTGACTCCAAGCATGAGAGAAGGAGGTTTCTTGAAACCAGAAGGGGCTCAGGGATCAGGAAAACAGTTTACAGAGTTGCAATAATCCTATCCTTTTTTCCCTGTGCTGGGACTGAGGAGCAGGAGAAGGTGGAGGTCAATGCCCAGAAATGGGCAGAGAGGATCTGGGGCACAAGATCTAGGCATGGTGCAGAAGCCGCTTCTTAATCTTTTTCTCTGATCTTGTTGCCCCCCAGTGTAGGGCCCACAGTGTTTGCTCAGGGCAGGAAGTTTTTTTTTTTAATATTTATTTTTTAGTTGAAGTTGGACACAATACCTTTATTTATTTTTGCATGGTGCTGAGTATTGAACCCAGGGCCTCCTATGTGCTAGGCAAGCGCTCTACCGCTGAGCCACAATCCCAGCCCAAGGGCAGGAAGTTTTAACAGCAGAAGGGCTTAAGAAATTGGGTAGCTGAACTCCTCCTGAGCCCTAAAGTCACATTGAGGACTGAGCGAAAGAAAGTTCCTGAACTGTGGGCCCATCGAGTTTCCTCCCACCCCAGTCTTACAATAACCTGGGCTCTTGAGCTGGCTGGTCATAGGGCTAGAAGAGAGGAAGCACGGAAGGCTGAGCGGAGAGTGTGCACACTCTGGAAAGAACCTGGGGTGCACTCAGCATGGGCACTGGGGGAGGGGGACAATGGCAGAACCTTGTTCTGCACTGGTTCCCACTCATGCAGCTTGCAGGACTGGGGAAGCAGCAGGGGCAGGTTGCACCTCCCGCAGCTCTAGGACCACCACAGTGCATAGCAGCCCCTGGGCTTAGGAACTACACAGACTGGAGAAGCACATGGCAGTCTTGCCCTCTGTGCCTGGAGATCATCCTAGAGGCTTCCTGTTATCCTAGATTTTGAAGGTTGGAACACTGGAGCTTGAAAGAAGTGAAGACCTGGCACCAGAAACTCCAAGAACTGAACAGGTTGTCTGTCTCCTGTTGTGAGGTCAGGTCCTCAAGGTAAAGACCAGGCCAGAGATCTCCACCCTGCCTGTCAAGGTGTTGTTTCTGGCCTCAAGACAACCAGGGTAGAGTTCTTGATCTTTCACTGAATTAACAATCACAACAGCCAATTCCAATTAGAATAGAAAGTCTAAATGATCTCATCTGACACATATGAGCTGATCATGTTTTTAAATTTCTTTTTTTTTAGTTGTAGATGGACAAAATACCTTTATTTTATTTATATATATTTTTTGCGATTCTGAGGATCGAACCCAGTGCCTCACACATGCTAGGCAATGAGCTCTACCACTGAGCTGTAGCCCCAGCCCTGAGCTGCTCATCTTAAATGCGGATATACTTGGCTTCTTATGCCTACTGCTCCTGCAATTCCAATTTGTCTTATAAGTTTGACTTCTTTTTGAAGGAGACCCTAGAGGCACACTTACCACTGGTCCTCTACTTTCCATGGCTCCCATTCCTCCTCCCAGCTCACCCTTCCTCTGTTGTCCAGTGCACCAACATCAAGATCAGCCTCCCCATCTTTTCCTTCCTTCTAAGTGGAACTCAAGAACTCACCTTATCTTAAATTCTTCATTTCATATACGGTAGCCTGAATGGTAAAGAGGTGTAAATACAGTGTTCGGCAGGCAGGGGGGCCGAACACTCAGAACTCAGGGATAAAAAGTTATTTACTGGTCTTAAAAGTGTTTGCCTACTGCACCCCAAATCAGGGAGGACAGTAAGGAAGTTGAAAGTTGCTGCTGACTACACTCAAGAGGCCTCCCAAGGAATACAAAGAGTACCCTGATTCAGAGGAGGCCGAGGCCTGGGACATCACCAGGGGTCTCTCCACAGGAGAACAATCTGGGGGAGTTGTGGGATATGGATACTGGCCTTTGTGTTGCTCTTACCTCCACAGCCAGACCTGAATGGGTGTTAAACCCACCTTCCCACTGAGGCTACACTCCACCAGCTCTTGCCCATGGAATCCCAACCCAGACAACTGCTCAAGGAACAAAGTTCTGCGGTTCCCTGTGAAGCAGGGATGTTTAACACTGGGATAAAGATAAAGGAATATGAACTGCAAACTGCTTATCACAGGAGTTTAGGAAAAAAGATCTTTCTTCTTGACTGCTGTCAAGAAGAAAATGTCGATGGGGTTGGGGTTATAGCTCAGCAGTAAAGCGCTTGTCTTGCACATGTGAGGCACTGGGTTCGATCCTCAGCACCACAAAAAAATAAATGAAATAAAGATATTGTGTCCATCTTAAAAAAAAAAAGGAAGAAAATGTCGATTTGAGCCAGTTTTCTTGGGCCTGCAATTGGGCAGATTTTATTTTAAACTTGTTCTTCCTCTTCTTTTTTTTTTTTTAAACAACTTGAAAGACAATGTTTTATTCTTATGCTCCTGCATACCTAAAACCTAAAGAATTCAGCTCCCATCCTCTGATCCCTTTTATCTTTCTTCCAGTCTCCCAGTGTGTTTATTACTCTTCTCTGAAAGCCATCCAAAGGATTTATTTACGTCTCCCAGATGCTGAAACACCAGGACAGCATTCAGCAACCCATAGTGGTCAGAGCCCACAGAGATACAGGACCTGAGCATCAGACTTTGTGTGGTTTTTCTAGGGGAAAGGCTGGGACCAGCTTGGTTGACTCTCTTTTGTTTGCCAAAGGCTCTACTCAGTTGAACCTGCCTCTTCATAGGCCCTTTTCAATCTCTTGCTATTGCTGCATGTTGTAATCAAAGCCCCAGCCAGAGTCACACTGGGTGTAAGTGGGGAAATCAGGTATGCACCTTCCTCCACCAGGAACCACATCCAAGAAGCAGCCAGCTGTGAGAAGAGCACTAGCTTTAGAGGCCAGGCCCACCACTAACTGGCCCTGGCCTCTCCATCTCCAAAATGAAGGAATGGAACTAGATGATGCAGCTAACTGCTCCCCGCCACCCCCCACATACATATGCACACCTCCTTCAGGGCAAACCCAAAAAGACTTCTTTAGGCCTTGACTCTATGCCTTCTCAGATTCCCCCACCACGTGCTGGCTTCTTTTCTGCCAGATGTGTTTTAATTGAAAAGCTTGTTCCTCTAAGTGTAATTCCAGTGCTTCTTTTCCACTAACGAGGCAAAACCTTTCCCTCTCACATTTCTCTACCTGCCCTCTCCAAGTGCCATGCCTGTGTTCCTGGACCTCCAGCTCTGTCCTGAGGATTGGGGGCCAGCACTGAACTTTGGGGCGGGCTTTGGCTTAGTCAGACTTCCCTGTTGGCTTTTTTTGGCTTAGCTTCTTCTAGAATCAGATGTACAGGGTATTACACACACACACACACACACACACACACACACACCCTGCATGGAAAACTCCAGTCAACATTGTCCTTTGGCACACACAGAACTTTTCCATGGCTTACCCCTTTCCTGGTTCTCTTAGCACTGGCTCTGGGCCAGGTCAGAGTGAAGGCTAAAGAAGTTTGCTGTCCAAGCGGCTGAGGTCTGGGTCATCTCCAGAACGCCCATATTAAGACTAGAGTTTAGTAAAATCTGTTGCCCCTCACCCCAACCCCTGCAGATTTGCTGTCATAAGCAAGGATTGATGAGGCCTCTGTCAGTCAGGCCTGGCTTTTTTTTTTTTTCCAAATCTCCCAGCTCTCAGATGGAGTTGGCTCCTCAAGTCAGAGATGGTGCCAAAGGCCCCAAACTCAGCTTTGTCAGGTCCACTATAATGAAGATAATTTACTTTTTTTTTTTTTTGGTACTGGGGATTGAACTCGGGCACTCGGCCACTGAGCAACATCCCTAGCCCTATTTTGTATTTTATTTAGAGACAGGATCTGAGTTGCTCAGCACCTCACCTTTGCTAAGGCTGGCTTTGAACTTGAGATCCTCCTGCCTCAGCTTCCTGAGCTGCTGGAATCACAGGTGTGTGCCACTGCACTCGGCAATTTACTCTTTTTCAGAAGAAGATTTGCTTAAATAGTAAGTTAGCTCTCTGAACAGCTTACTTTCCCTTGACAGATCCCATCCAAAAAAGCCTTCTATGTGGGAGGTATATAAGTAGCAACAAGCAACGAGAGTAAAAAAGATGTGCTAATGATAGTAAACCTTTCAGTGCTTTTTATATATCAGGGATTTTTTTTTTTTTTTTGAGTACTGGGGATTGAACTCAGGGGCACTCGATCACATTCCCAGCTCTATTTTTTTTTTCATACTTTTTTTTTAGGTTGTAGGTGGACACAATACCTTTGTTTTTATTTTTATGTGGTGCCAGGGATTGAACCCAGTGCCTCACACTTGCAGCACTCTACCACTGAGCCCCAACCCCCGCCCCCATCAGGGATTATTTTAAGATATTAAATTATATATAATTTTAAATGTTACATTCAGCCTTTTTATTTATTTATTTATTTTTTGAGATGGGATCCCACTATGTTGTCAGGCTATATTCAAAACTCCTGGGCTCAAGTGATTCTCCCACTCCAGCTTCTCAGTATCTGGGACAACAGGTGTGTGCCACTGCTGATTTGCTTTTATAGTTTATGTCCTCATTCAACCCTCTGAGAATGTGCTCCTGGTGTAGGCACTCTCCCCATTTTACAGATAAGTTTGCAACTCTGAGCAGTTGTAATTTGCAAGAAGATCTTAGTTTGCCAACTGATTCTGGTGGGCAGTAAACAGATGTTTCGAAAATAAGCACTCACTGGGCACAGTGGCACACCTATAATCCCAGAGGCTTGGGAGGCTGAGGCAGAAGGATGGCAAGTTCAAAGCCAATCTCTGCAATTTAGCAAGGACCTGAGCAACTTAATGAGACCCTATCTCAAAGGAAAAAAAATAAAAATGGTTGGGGATGTGGCTCAGTGGTTAAGTACCCCTGGGTTCAATCTCCTGGTATTCCCCCATCCCAAAAATGAAAATTCAGAGTGGGATCTAGAGAACGCTTTGATCACAGGGATTGTAATGGAAGAAGTCAGATTCTAGAATCGAGAGGGATCTATTTCAGTTCCCAATAGATTAGGTGACCTGCCCAAGGCCCAGGCAGAGCAATTCATTGAAAAACAGGTCTAGAATTCTATTGTTAGTTCAGAGCCATTTCTACTCCACTTACAAGTTTCTTAGGAAAGAAGTTAACCTTAACTACTTAAGGTGGGATCTTAGAAAATACCGTCTCTGAGACATGAAGAGAAAATAATAAGTGAAAAAAAGGAGATTGGGGCAAGCCTCAAACTTTTGCTACTATCAGTCTAGGGATAATCAAGTAGGGAGATGTATGTTACCCTATGAGAGCCTATGCCAATCACCAACCACCACACGTTTCTGGTGTGTGTTTAAGTATGTCATGTCTGGGTCATTATACACTCTCCCCCTTCCACCATGGTATTTATGCACCCTAGTAAAGAGATCTGTAGATAATTACTTCCAAACCAACACCGCATTTTTTGACCTCCATTATAAATTGGGGATTATGCTTGGGGATTTTGGTTGGAGAATCTTGATGACCAAGTGTATTAGACCATGCCAGTCCCAAGGCACACTGAATGATAGTTAATATGAATCCAGGAAACTCCTGAACCCAGCCAGCTCTTCATTTCTTCCATTGCAGTCTTCTTGATCACCTTCCCCCTGAATGTCTTCCCTCCTAACTTCCCTACACCACAAGAACTTACCTCATGCCTGAGGACTCTGTGGGAGCACCCAAGGATCTTAGTGTTTTACTCTTTCCCTAGTTTTGGTGGAGTGCTGACAGAGGCAGATAAAGGCAGATTTGAAGTTGGCATTCTGTACTTCAGCTAGAGAGTCCATGAGCTCAAGGCTTTGGGCTCATGAAAAATTCATTTTCAAAATTCAGTAATTTTGAATATTTTCTTACAACATGATACTACCATAGCTCTGCTAACCCTTGTGTAGAGCCCAAGTAGACCCTGTTATGAACTGATCCTCCTGCTTGTCCCTAACCATATTAGTGCAGGGCCGGCTGAAGCTTACCTTGCCTGAACCTCCATCCTGAGAAATATCAAACTACCTTTGTATTAACCATAAAAGCAATTAGGGTGCATATGGATCAGATTTTTCATTTACAGTCTACATAAGAAACACTGATTCTTTTTACAAACTCAAAATTACTTTTATTTGAATTCATGTCTTTTCATTCCAGCATGGGGCTCAAGAACAAATGAGCACTCTGACTGGAATACCCCACCTGAGCACACCACTTGTCTAAAGCCATGATCCTGCTGCTGGGGCAAGTCTGGGACTCACTGAGCCTCCCCATATCTTGGTGTTTCCACCCTATTGTAAGGCCTTGCTCAGGTCATAAGGGAAGGACAATCGTGCTTTGAAAGTATCTGTTTTCCTGACAACAGTATTAGTTGGCAAGAACTTTTTGGTTAACCGCAGTAAACCACTTTACAGGCAGGGCATATGAATTTTGCCATTTTTTTTTTAAAGGGAAAAAAGTTTGTGGGCTGGGGATGTAGCTCAGTGGTAAAGCACTTGCATAGCATGTGCAAGACCTTGCGTTCAATTTTCAGTACTAGAAAAAGTTCACAATGCATGTCTGAGACAGATCAGGGAAAGCAATTTGATATTTGGAAACATAAGAAACCATAATTGGGATGAGGTGTTTGTTATGTCACTCTACTGTAATGCTCCCTAAGTTCCAACTAATATGAGTGTAAAAAAGTGGAGATGTAACTCAGAGCACCCCAGGATTCAATCCCCAGTACGGGGGTGGGGGTGGGGGTGGGGGGTGGAGTCAGTTTTGGATTTCACCATCCTGAGTTCTGGTTAGCATGGTAAAGGAAATCAAATAGATACCCACCTTCCTATCCTACATTTTCTTTTCAGATGTGACCTTTGTCCCAATACTTAGAATTGACAATGACCATTGTCATGAATATAGAGTTTGTCTTTTAGTCTTCAGCAAGGCATTGGATCAAATTTCCAACTGGGCAAAAATTAAAACAAGAATTAAAGGAAGAGGGGTGTCTAGGCAACCAAGTCTTCCCAGGAAGAGAAGAGGAAGACAAAAGAAGTGAATAACAGGTTTATTTGCATATACACAAGAGAAGAGTTAACGTTGCTGGGTGAAAAGAGGCAGGGCTGTGAGGAGGTAAGGCTTCAGCAGAGGAAGGCACCTGGACAGACAACAGGAGACTCTCAGCTCATTAAGTCAAGCACAGTTGCAAACTTCATTTGCCCCAAGCCAACAACTCATTTAACCATTTACCTACTGTCCTCAAGAATCATTTACAAAACCAGATGGGAAACAGTGGAGAGACACAGTATTACATATTTAGACCTGCTACTTAAAACTTTATGTACAAGATGCAGGAAAAAACCCAAGAGGTACTTTCAAATAGTTCTTAATCTAATCAGTGCTATCTGCTCTGCTAGTAAAAATACCATTGTGGAAGAATTTGGGGATTAAATGCACCTCTAAATTTGGGGCCTCAATTCTACAACAGTTTAAGCAAAGAGAACTGAGAAGTAGTTCCTGCCTGGTTTCTAGGACCACAGCCACACATACAAGATCCCTGGAAGTGAGGATGGAGTGGCCACAGAAACATCCATTTCTCAGCCTGCTCCAGTGGGTATGTCATGGGGGCCTGTATGTCTCAGCTGAATCTGTAATGCTGGGATGTCTTTCCCAAGGATGGAAGTCATCCTTCTAACAATGATTTTTCTTGGCTTCTAACATTAATCAAAATGAATTTTGACTTCTCTTCTGAGTAATCAAGTGAAATAAAGGCTTTTAATAAGAAAGACCAAGCTCTGCTTTTGGCAACTATAACTACCAATAGCTAGTTCCCAAGGGAATTTTACTTCTTTTTCTCCAGGAGGATATGTGGATTGTCTTTATAGAAGCCAGAAGAGGCTACCTGGTGAGTAGATTAAAAATCAAACAAAACATAAGGGCTGGGTGTGCTAAGAAGGGGAAGAGAAACACACAGTGAGTGGTTATCTTTTTTTGTATATAAAGGATTAAAAATTTTCAATTTAATACATTTTGGAAAAGCAAATGTAAAATGACTTGGGCTTATAAAACCAGAATTTACAATTATCTGTGAATAGTCAAAGACAAATCATAGAACCATTTTGATTACAAATCCAAAGTAATTCTAATGTTGGTTACAGAATTGCTGTCCTGCTCCCCCAGTAAAAGTCCAGTTGTTGAATTGGATGCATCCTCACTCTGCTCCTGCTCCACCTCCCTCACCTTAAACAGTGCTAGTGTGGACCCCAGTCACATCACACATATATTAGGCACGTCCGCCCTTCCGCGAAGTTTAGTGACATGTCATCTCCTCTCGACTTGCCAACCACTTTCCTTTTCTGAAGAACCATCTCCCCAAGAGCCTGATTTCATCCAAGTCTTCAGGTGGCCTCCCTTTGGTCCTAGTTCCATCAGGACAGGTCCTCGTCTAAGAGGAATGCTGGGTCAGTGAGGCCACAGTAGTCTCCAGGTAGGTCCTTATGATAATCCCAGCTGGCTCCTAGGTGTCTAGCACCTCAGTGCTCAAGAACTCTTCTCTCTCCCTCATTTCTTGCCAGCATTCTGCCCTCCATGTGTGACACATATGCTAACAAGACATTTGGTCATTCTTAGGTCTTCCTGTCTCACACAGCCTACCTTGATAACTGAGTGACTGTAACACCACAAGGCTGAAAATCTCTTGGACTTTTCCTCTCTCAACCATTATCTGCCTCCATGGAACTCAGTCTCTTCCAGAAGCCAGTTGTCAAACCAGTGACTCCTCTGCCTATACCCTCTGCCTCCCGATGGTCCTGCTGAATCTGTCAGCTTGAGATGCCTGCTGCACTGTGATGTTCAGTCAGAACGTCATAGTCTTTGTCAAGGGCAAGCCTGGGGGAAAATGCCAGTCCCACCAATTCTGATGAATAGTTTTGGGTTGAATTAAAAGAACATAGTAGCACATTCTGCTCTTCACTACACTGCTTCATTTACACACCTCTAACATCCACCTTAGTAGTTTGAGCACAAAGCTCTTGAGAGCTGTCTCTTCTCCTTCCTTCAATATGTCTAAACTCCATCACATGGAGGCAAGGAAGCACCTGCTGGCCTTTTGAGTGCCTTTTAGGAACTAGCACCTAACTGGTTAATGTATTATCCACAACTAGTCATATTTTATGGCCTCCATACAGTACATATTGCAGCATCACTCGATTTGCAAACAGAGAAATTTATCAGGGATCTATAGGCTCTTGAATCAGATAGTAAGTGCTAACCTCCATTAGCATTAAAAATGTTCCACTTTTAGTATGTCCACATTAAATGCTCAATGAAGAAGTGTTACTTAGAGAAAACATGGAATATTTCTTTTTAAGAAAGGAACCATGCTTTCCTTTCCAGCACAGTCCATGGGCTGCAGGCCTGTTTCACTCTCCTCTCCATGCTCTCAGCTCAAGTCTGCAACTCACTGGCAGCACAATCTGATTGAACAGGTGCTCCTCGTTGAGACCAGAACACCTATGACACGTGAACAGGGTGAGATGGCAAAAACTATAGACCCCTAGGTCCTTGTTGATGGACAACTAAAAGAAAGGTCTCATGAGACAATGAGCTCACACACGCCAGTGCACACACACACACAAAGTCAAACATCCCAACAAGGATTCACTTTCACAGAACCTTGCACAGGTACACTATGCTCACATCTCACTAGAAAAGGAATAACTTGGATTTTCCCCCTTTTCTTTACACAGCACAAGCCTATGGCCAGTTAGACATTCAGACCCATTGTTGAATGTTGAATAGAAGGGAGCAGCAGCAGAAACGAAATTTCAGGCCCTGGTTTTATGTGCCTTTAATACTTTTTTCCCTTTCCTCTGTGTTCACTAAACAAGAATTTTTAATTTTTTTTTTTGTAAGGCTACTTTTTGTAGCTTTTTTTCCCTTTGTATTTATCATGTTTTAAATTTCTTCTCTGAGGAGCAATTCTCTGAATCTGTGTCTTCCAATTCGACTCGGTGCCTTTTGAAGCCACTGTGGCCATGAACAGCCCTGCTGCTGTCTGTGGTGTCAGTGGGCTCCACTCTTGTTCCAGCATTAGGAGTCTCACAGGTCATTTCAGACCCACAACAATCTTTGTGTAGGAGTGTCCCTGTCAGGGATGAGTTATCATGGTCAGTGTCTGAATGTCCTGGGGAAGAGTAGGCCACCACCTCTAGCTCCCCAAAGTTCTGCCCATTGTTGTGGGGGTGAGGGGGCCGGGGGTGCAAGCGTCCATTGTTGTGATTGGCACAGATGGTTTCAAGGCTCCTTTCCTCACTGTCATCAGACTGGGTCCTCGGACAGTTTCCAGACCCGCTGTTGAGAATGGAGCCCGATGTCTTGGGCATAGGAGGAGAGGGTGGTTCCTCAGCCCGGCTGCTCAGGGCCTTGCTCAGGGCCTTTCCATTGAGCTTCTTGGTTTCAAATGAGTGTTCTACAGAGCCACCATTGTTACCATCCTGAGAGGAACCCTCTGGTGCCTCGGTCCAAGGTTGGCTGCTGTGCTCATGGCCTGGGCCACTGCTGGGATTTCTAGTGGAAGTCCCTTCTTTAAAAGCATCCTTACTGCAGCCTTCAGGTGGCAGGTCCTGGTTCCTCGTGACCATGGTTGTGTTTAGGCAGATTTCCTTACTGGAAGAAGGTGCTGGGCTGTCTTTGTGGCTGGTTCCAGCTCTCCCTTCATCTGCCTCTCCTGTCACCAGGGAAGTCTCTCCATCTTTGTTATTTGAGTAGGAGATATAGGAGTAGCGGAGCCATTTGTAAGCTTTATAAATTTTTCTCTCAACTGATTCTATGTCAGAAGTTGGTGATGCCCGGCTTGGCTGAATCTCCAGAGTGGAAGTGCTCCGCTCAGGGGAGGAGGTAGGGGAAGAGGAAAGGTCATCCACTTTGATCTGGGGGTAATCATAGTTGTCTTCTCCAATGTAGGTGTTGGTGGGCTTGGCTGGGGCACTGGGCCTCTCTTCTCTGGGTATCTTCTGTCGCCTCCGCATGGCATTTCGCTGTCGGGTGGAGGCTCGGCGTTCATTCAGCTCCTCCTCATCCTCTGAGCTGCTGGAACTGCTGGAACTGCTGGATTCCTCTTCAGGGCTAGGTGACCGTGGTCGGGGGAAGAGGTCTGTGTCTAGTTCAACCTCACAGGCATTCTCTTCAGAATCGGACTCATTGGACAGGGCCAGGAGGCGCTTGTCCTGGTAGCGACGCAGAGCAGACAGGCGCTGTTGGCGAGAGGCTGCATCCTCACACGTGGGTGTTGGTGGGGTTGATGTCACTGCATTTGTAGTGGTGACTCGCAGGGGCCCCAGATGGAAGGCATTGTCAGCAGACTCATCTATTGTGGGAGGTGGGGAGTGGGGCAGTGAGGCTGAAGACTCAGAGTCAGTATAGCCTGAGCGCTCGCTGACCCCTGCGTGTAGCTGAAGGATGGTACTTTCACTGAGGTCACTGTCTGAATCAGAGCTCCAGCCCTCAATCTCTCGGCGTACCAGAGAGTCAAAGAAAGCCATCATCCGGGGGTCTTCTTGGACAGACTGGTTGGCATAGTCATGCGACAGGCCACTTCCGCTGTTCAGCACAAGGCTAATGTACTCTTCGTGGGTGTAGAGGCAGCGGGAATCGTCCTCAATTCGGCCGTCCAGGTCTCCGGTGCATCCTGGCTGCTTGTATGGGCTCCAGATCTACATAGATGAAAAACAAGATATCTTAAAGATTGGCCAAAGTGTTAAAAACTTTCAGCAGGTTGAAGCTGAGTACAGAGAGACCACTTTTCTAAAGTGAAAATAAAACCAGCAGTCAGAAATTCTGTGACAGTTACTATTTCAGCCTACAATTCCACTTCTCAACTGCAACATTTCCATTTTATTGAGATGGGGTCTCATTATGTTGGCTCAGACTGGCCTCAAACTCACAATTCTCCCACATCAGCCTCCCTAGTAGCTGGGACTGTAAGTGTGTGACACCATGCCCAGTCTTGAACATTTCTATTTTTTAGCTAATGGGAATTGCTTACTGGTGATTGATAAGAATAGCCAACTCTAACACTATAGCTCCTTCTCGGACATGCAGGCATCAGTTTCCCAGGAAACTGGGTTCTCTTAACCAGGGAGCTACTGGCTTTCTCCCCAGTTATTCTGTTAGCTGCAAGAATAGAGGTTACTGCAGCCCTATCCCTTAACACTTCCCACTCTGCCGTCAGGGACATGGGCTCATTGTTAAAAGATGGCAGAACTAGGATTCCAACTCAGGGCTGTCTGATTCAAAGGCCCAACTTTACATCCTGGATAAATTATGCAAAAATCAAGTTCAAGGTAATTAAGCTGTCACTGCAAAAGAGAAGGATTAGCTCCACCTGACTCCCAGACTGGTCCACAAAACAGCACAGAGAAGCTCAGTTACATCAGCATGTAGCCATGGCAACTCAATGAAATTCCAGGCGATTTTCTTGCCTGACAGGCTGGTGTCTATCTTTAGATGGCATCCAACCCAGAGAACAGTGGTCTCTCATTCCCCATCTGCTATCAAGACAAAAGTTTTCTTGCCCTAAAGCTATGAGAAGACAAATCCACCTTCTTGTGGGAACTTTATGGGGCTAATTCCTGTTGTGCTTTACTTGGCAATTCCTGGGAGCTGGTGTTTCTTTGGAGTATTCTCATTTCACAGGACACTGAAGAAACCTTCTAGAATAGCTTCTCCCCACCAATTTCCAAATCAGATTAGTTCTTCCTTCAGTTTTATTCACTGTCCACAATTCCTCTTCCCAGGTATCTTCCCCTCTCTGGATTCATAATCTCACCAGGAGTTTTAAGGTACTTATTCTTAAACGTGAGTGTCCAAGAATCTCCCGAAGAATAACTACAAGATTGACTCTGAAAGACCCACTCTTGGGAAACATTTAGATATGACATCTAGCATAAGGCTCAAGCTATAGATGACTATCTCTGTAGAAAAGTACTTAAGGGACTAAAAGTTTAGTGGCTTAGAAAGGAAGCAGAGGGATCCAAAAGGTCAACTTCTTAGGATGTTTTTTGGGTCTTATTTTTTTGTTTTTTTGGTACCAGGGATTGAACTCAGGGACACTCAACCACTGAGCCACATCCCCAGTGCTATTTTGTATTTTATTCAGAGGCAGGGTCTCATTGAGTTGCTTAGTGCCTCATTTTTGCTGAGGCTGGCTTTGAACTTGCCATCCTCCTTCCTCAGCCTCCCAAGGTGAATCTTATTATTAATTTTGAGCTAAGTCTCTCATCTCCACAATTTACAAATGGCAAAATGAGCCATAACAGTACATGCCTGATATCCCTGTGACTCGAAGGCTAAGGCAGGAAGATAGCAAGTTCAATGCCAGCCTCAGCAATTTATTGAAGCCTGAAGCAACTTAGTGAGACCCTGTCTCGAAATAAAAAAATTAAAAGGGTGCCAGGAAGGATGGTACACACCTGTAATCCCAACAGCTTGGGAGGCTGAAGCAGGAGGATCGTGAGTTCAAAGCCAGCCTCAGCAAAAAGAGAGGCCCTAAGCAACTCAGTGAGACCTTGCTTCTAAATACAGTACAAAATAGGGCTGAGGATGTGGTTCAGTGGTCGAGTGCTCCCTGAAGTTCAATCCCCAGTACAAATAAATAAATAAATAAATTTAAATAAATAAAAAAGGGTTGGGGATGTGGTTCAGTGGTTAAGCACTCCTGGGTTCAAACCCAGATTAAAAAAAAAAAAAGGTAAAATGTTATCAACCATGTTCCCTAATATGAAGAGAAATCTATTTGTCTTTCAAAGAAACTCTGAATTTGTTACCAGTAGTGCAAAATAATAATAGTGAGATGTTGGCCTAACTATTTTGCAAACCGTTTTAAGGTTCCAATCTACCCAGTCTCCCATCCCAATGTTTTCACTTCAGGAATGAAAATCACAACACTGAAAATTGGCTTTTGTTTGGGCCCTGGAACGTATTCAACGGAGGCAGACAGTCCATTCCTGAAGTCTATGGTAATGGAACAAAACAGGATCAAGAGGTAAGAGCCAGCTGGTGATCCTGAGGAAGGCTCAGATCCCTCACCTAACCAGGGAATCATATGGATTTTCATCTAATCCTGATCCAGAGTAAAACAAAACAGCCAGACTTCAACAAGGAAGTTACAGAGCTACAGGATGAGCAGGAACCTTAGCCCCACCACTTCTCATAACCCTGAGCAAATGACTTCAGTCTTGAAAGCCTCTATTTCTCATCTGTAGAAATAAGAATGATGAAATGCATAACCTATACTCAAGCACCAACAGACATGCTTCTTCTTCTTTCATTTGGTGATTGAATACCGCAACCACAAAAATTTAGACCCACCCCCAGACAGAGTTTTGTACATCAAAAATATTGACTGTCCCTATGATCTTGGTCTTCATCCTTAAAACATCAATTTCAATCATTTGTGAAATTGTTCATTTCTTTATCCTGAAAGTCAATAACTTAGAAATAAGGCAATGAAAAAAACAACTTCCTGTTGTCTATTAAATGTGGCTAGGCGGTTAGGTATGCCTCTTTGTGGGGCAACACTCTGAGAAAAGGAAGAATGACAACTTGTTCTCTAAGCCTTGTGAAGAGTTTATTTCAAGAGCTGCTGAGGAAAAGGATGAAGCTCAATTCTTATTCACATATCATCAAAATAAAAATCAATTAAGTGGCAAGTGAGCTACTGAGTGACCACGACATGGAAGAAGCAACTTAAAGCCCTTTATTCTCCTTGAGTGGTTACACTGAATTTAGAATTTGTCTACAACCAAGGAAATGTAAAGATAAGGTCCTAAATTGTTATTCAAGGGCTTATCACACTCAATGCGGCTTCCAACACTGTCTGGGCCTGTCCACAGTCTGCCTTCGTGGCCTTATCTCCTAGACCCACCTTCTTCTGGTCCTCTTTACTTTGGCCCAATGCAATAATTTTATTCATAAATACAATGCATAGTAGTTGATAAATATTTGTTGGAAAATAAATAAATAAATAAATATCCAAGCCCTTTCTTGGAATGTTCTTCCCATATTGCTTCTCTCTTTCCTTTTGAGGTCTTTAATTTATTCTTCAAAATTAGCTCAAATATTAACCTATCCGGAGATTACCCCAGATGAGAAAAATCTCTTCTTTCTCTCACAAAACTTTGTTTATATTGTCCTGTGCACATACTGCATTTCCCATTGTCTTTTTTGACTTTTCTACTGGGTCATCAATTCCTAGGGAGATCTGTGTTACCATTTTATGTTCCCCACAAGGCCTAGCACAAATGGCTCACTGTAGGTACATCACAAATATGGGATGAATAATGAATATTGAGCTTTGAGGGGGGTGGGAAGAAAGCCAGGATTTGCCTCATTCCTTCACATGTTTAACCATAAAATGAACCTCCTCATTAGGCTTGTGTGGGCATTCAGTGGCAGAAGGCCTATTATGGGTGAGAACACACGGGCCCTGATGAAAGAGATTCTTCTCTAGGCTAAAAAGGTAGCAGCAGGGGCTGGAATTGAGGTTCAGCGGTACAGCGCTTGCCTAGCACATGTGAGGCCCTGGGTTCGATTCTCTGTACCACATAAAAATAAAATAAATGTATTTTTAAAAAAAAGGTAGCAGCAAAGGATAAGGGCAAGGAGAAGGTAGCGTGGAAAGAGAAAAGCGAGTCTCAGGCTGGACTAGAACACGGTAGGTGAGAACTCTTTGAGCCTTTTGACTCTCTCAGAAGTGGGTCTATTTATGAAATTTCTATTTATTAAAATAGAAATTGTCATGCACAGGTCATTCCCAAGGCACTCCTGGGTGTCTCAAGTCCTCACTTTACAGAGGGAGACTGATCCAAGTGCTGAGACTCACTGGCACTTTTCAGAGTGATGTAGGCATCAGCAAAGGCAGTAGCTGCAGCGCTGTACTAGGTGTCTCATCCTCCTCCTTTTCACCTCCCCTCCTGCAATGCTTTTACCATCACACCATTCCCAACCAGATGGTGAATGGGGAAGACACTTGTGAGAGAGCAAAGCTGAGCACTCCAGAGCTTTCAGCTTTCAGTCTCACTGTGGTCATCTGTGCATACTTAAGGTTTCAAACGGCTAAACAACTCCTGGTTCCTATGGGAACCTGGAAGCAGTGAGCTCCATAGCTCAGTCTGGATAACCTCACAGAGAAAACATTTTCTTCTCTTTCTTGAGAACTTGGCTAGTCTCCAACCTATGACCTTTAGGGTAAGGACTTCAATTGACTAAACAATAACTGGGGAGACTTAGCACAGAAGCATCCCAGAGTACGCGGCCAAACAGGAATTCTCTTCTAAAAGAGATGCCCAAGCACAGAGCTCTCTGAAAGAAAGAATGACTTCAACAGGCCTAGAGAAGACATTACAGAGCCAACCGATTAGTCATAGGCCAAAGGAGAGGGGAAAGCAATGTAAGGGGCAGGGCCATTTCAGTGACAGCCCAAATGAAGGAATATTGAGATGATCAAATCAGGCTGTCTGCTGCCTTCTCCCAGCATGGAGAATGTGGTGGAACAAAGGACAGGCTCTATCATAGCTTTATTACTAATTATCTGTGTGACCTCAGACAGTTAAATTCATAATTTAAGTTTCATCACCTGTAAAAAGAAAAAATTGGGAGAAATGACCTAAAAGACTCACTCTATCTCTCTGGGGAAACAATTACAGCCAATAAAGTCAGCCCTAATTCCCAGGACTAACAAAGCCTATGAAGAGAAGGTTGGACTAAGAGCTAATAAAAATATTGACCCACACACCAATATAATATTTCTGATAGCTGTCTCTTGTCATCAAGTACAACTTGATTTAATTCCAGATAGTTGGAAATTTACTAAATCACCACAAACCAGTTTTTACTTTTTCTCTGAAACCTTTCTCACATTTCAAAATCATTTTAAGAAAAAAATTCAAAAACTTTAAATTTTGGGAGGAGTATTATCTATCCTAATTTAACTCAAGTTATTTTACAGGGTTCTCAAAAATTTCTTTTTCCCTGAACCCTCATTTCCTCAGATGTGGAAAAAGGGTCACTAGCAACTGGAATGTGATGGGCAGTGGGCTATCCTTTTGTGGACATAGGCCAGGCTGGGTTCCTCTGTTGTGGAGATTAAAAATATTCATTCAGCTGATGTGCAATTGATGTGTTTAGTATTTACACACAAGTAGCCTCAATCACAACCACATACAATAGTGTTTTTTGCTGTATCCAGAGACAACTTATCTTGGTTCTGACAATCACTTAAGGGATAGTGGCTCTCCTAACCGCCCAGGTAAGGTTGGAGAAGCAGAATTCAAAATCAAAGGGAGGCTGAGGTAGGAAAAATCACAAGTTTGAGACCAGCCTTGGCAACTTAGCCAGATCCTGTTTCAAAAAATAAAAAAGGGCTGGGGATAGAACTTGCTGGCAGAGCACTCCTAGGATCAATCCTCAGTCCCTTTCCTCCAAAAGAAAATATTCAAAGACCACTGGAAATGCTAACAGCATACAAGGTAGTGTCTAAAAGATACCATTTGTTTCAAAGCCTAGTGACTAGTTTTAAAAACGGTTCTTGAGTCATCCAAGCCACAGGGAAGCTAGGGATCTTTGGATCAGCAGCTCTGGGAAGTCTAGAGATGTCTATGAGGTCATTAATGCCAGGCTGAGAACTGTTTGGTCTCCTCCTAAAAACAGCCATGTTTGAAAAACATTTAGCTATATGTACATGCAAAGAGAACAGGGAACATATCTATATGCATATATCTACAATGTAAGTCCATATATATGTAAAATGTAGAAATTTATTCACATACAGTGAATAAATTCTTCTCACTAGTCTGTGGTCTTTCACCACAATGAGATAGAAAAGCCATCTTACACTTTTTTTTGGAATTATATACATGCATAGGCACAGATATTTCTAATAAAAAATAGATGCATATAAACTATATTGGTTTCTTTCTTTCTTTTTTTTTTTTTTTTGGTACTGGGGATTGAACTCAGGGGCACTCGACCACTGAGCCACATCCCCAGCCCTATTTTATATTTTATTTAGAGACAGGGTCTCACTGACTTGCTTAGTGCCTTGTCATTGCTAAGGCTGGCTTTGAGTTCATGATTCTCTTGTCTTTGCCTCCCAAGCTGCTGGCATTACAGGTGTGTGCCACCGCGCCTGGCCCTATATTGATTTCTTAATACACATATTACAAATAGTTCTGAATGGAGGAGTTTTTTTTAAAGGAGGAGTTGCATTTATTTAAAGCTAATCTCAAACTTCTAGCATTTTATTTTAGGTAGCTGTCATCTGAAAAAAAAACAAAACAAAAGTAAAACTATTTCATTTTCCTACAATAAAGCTGAATATTGAAAAGTTACATAATATTCTAAACAACTTTTTAAAGTCTGGCTTTGTAGATTTAAGTCGCCTGAATATTCAAAACACTCACACCCAAATCTTCATACACACACACACACACACACTTTCTCTCTCTCTCTCTCACACACACACACACACACTCACTCTCTCTCTCACACACACACACACAAGGATTTCACAAATAATCAGTCCTAGTGATCACATTCTTAGGATATTGTTGGTCTCTCTAATATCCAAAAGTTTTCATGCCAGGAATGAAACAGCCCAGGTTACTTGTGCATTGTTTAGGAGGATTTTTAATATAAACTTTCCAATATTTTATAATACGTCAAATTGAGAATTTTTATAGATCTTTAATTTCTTCAAAAGGACAGAAGGGGAAGGATCTCACCTTGATAATCTTTTCTACACCAGAAGAGCAGATCATGTAGGTGTGGGGATTAAATCGGACCTGGTTAACAATAGAACGATGCCCTTTCAGCACCATGAAGGCTCCATTGACCACCCTGCCAATGCCACCTGGAAAGACAGAAGAAAACAAAAACAAACAATGAGATGGATCAAAGTAAATATGTTCCAGTAATGGCTGACAAACAGCTCTGTACAGGAGCAGAGATTTTTATTGTTGTTGTTAACTATGCCACCAGGAAGATGCTTAAACTTACAGATAAAGTTGCTATGGAAAGAGGGCTAAAGCACCCCTCAACATATGTGCTCTTACCAAGAGCCTTTATTTAGCTTGTAAGCATTGCCCACGCCCACCCACTGCAATTCCATTGTCAATAAAACCAAAGCCAGTTAAAATGTTCCTCAAGTTTTTGATCCCCAAGTTGGAATAAAGTATTACCTTAGAAAAGGCCAACTGAACAAAATGATAACTGAACTGCTTATGAATATTTAGGCTGCTGAGGCAGGGACAGGCAGGACTTAATGTACAAATGGCATCTTAGATTAATTTGCCCTCAATATATGGTGAAGACAGGAAAAATGAAAATAAGAAAATAGCCCACCGGGAAAATAATGGAGAGAATCCCTATCTCCCTAATAGCAGGGAGAGCTGAAGATAAAGGAGATTTAGATCACTTCCATAATATGCAAGGTCCAAGTATTAAGAAGTGAACTAGAGAGTGGGTCTTAAAAATACTGTGTATGAGCCAGGCATTGTGGTACAGTCCTTTAATTCTAGCTTCTCAGGAGGCTGAGGCAGGAGGATAACAAGTGTGAGACCAGCCTGGGAAATTTATTAAACCCTATCTCAAAATCAAAAAGGTTTGGGGATGTAGCTCAGTGGTAGAGCACTTGCCTAGTGTGAGTGAGGCCCTTGGTTCAATCCCTAGTACTGCAAAAAACAAATGAAAAACAAAACAAAACAAAACTCCCATCATGTATGGATTAAATTAAACAGGCCACAGATAGAAAGCTATATTTTAAGGACGATCTTAAAAGCTTTCCTCTTAAGTGAATTACAAAAGTACCAGAGGCCAGGAACTTACAGTAGGTTAAAGATATCATCATTTATGAACTTGGGATAATTCAGAGTTCCAACTCCACTGGTAGTGCTATCACACTTATAGAACACAAACACCCAAATTCTGAAAAGTTGCTTCTGCACAATCATCAATAGCATAGCACACACAGGAGGCCAACTACATCCCTGGCCAAGGTATAAAATGTGATGCATCCAGACACATACAAATGAGAGTTCACTTAATCAATTACTACCTTATTAGCCCCTACCAGAACATGGCACCACAAGGGTACAAAGTATTATTAGGCACAGTGTGGCTCCATCCTACTCCCAGCTCTACTTTGTTCAAACATTAATTCCAAAGAGTTCTTGATGTTTCCATGTCTTAAGGAAAAATGAGTAAAACAATGTCTCTTTCCCTGACATAATGTGGTTGCAGAGATGTCTTTTGCTTTAGGCTTGCCAATAAGACTTCTATTTTGCCTCAGGGAAGAGATCCCCTTTTATTGCAATAGATCTATCTTTTTTTTGGAACTGGGGAATGGACTCAGGGGCACTCAACCACTGAGCCAAATCCCCAGCCCTAGTCTGTATTTTATTTAGAGACAGGGCGCTTAGTGCCTCACTTTTGCTGAGGCTGGCTTTGAACTCACGATCCTCCTGCCTCAGCCTTCTGAGCTGCTGGGATTACAGGTATGTGCCACCATGTCTGGCGCAATAGACATATCTTTAAAAATAAATAAATAAATAAAAATTTGACAGCAAAATTCAGACTGTACTGATTTGCTTCTTGGTGGTGCCAACTTAGCCACTTCTAGGTGCTTACTCAATTTGATGAGTGACAAATTGTCCTTTGACTAAATGTTTTCCCATATTTGGCTACATTAATATTTGAATTATCCAGGATAGAAAATATATTTAAAGTTATTCATGTCTAAGCCCAACTTCATCAGTTTTGCTAATAAACTACAAAGAGGGAAAAAAAGACTGACTAGGACACAGAACTGGAGGGTTTGTTTTTTAAATTGTAGATGGACACAACATCTTTATTTATATATGTTTATTTTTATGTGGTACTGAGGATCGAACTCAGGGCCTCACATGTTCGAGGCAAGTACTCTACCACTGAGCTACAACCCCAGCCCAGAACTGGAGGGTTTTTAACAGAGAAAAAGGATCAAGAAAGGTTTGGCACTGAGGAAGGCTGCTATGGTGGGATCCCCTAATTTGAATGTTTCTAGAGTTTCTTGAACGTAGTTGGGAGGAAGGAAGGTGACTGGGGCCTATCAAAATAAAAATACACTTGAGAGAATTAGAGAAGAGGGATCCATGGGAATTAAAAACATCTGTCTAGGGATCTCAGCATCCCAAGGAACTCCTTGGGATAAATTCTTTCAGTTACTTAAATTCCCTTACCTTTCCTAGGTAAGGCTGATCTGACAGGGATCATTCCTGCTTAGAATTCTCTATATTCTGCATTTTTGATATCCTATTCCTGACTCTACTCCAACACTGGATGGCAATAGCAAATAAACTTTAAACCTAATACCAATCTCGTTTAATCCTATTGCCTTTAAAAAAATAAAAATAAAAAGGAATTTAAGTAACTGAAAGAATTTATCCCAAGTCATACAACTAGCAGGATTTAAACCACACTCTGTGGGAGTTCATAACCCACTTGAAGCAAAGTGTGAAAGATGATATATCAAGAACTATGTAATGTTTTGAACAACCAACAATAAAAAAAAAAAAAAGAAAAAATAAATAAACCACACTCTGTTTGGCTACAATGTCTAATACGTTTTCCTTTCCATAGCAACTGCCTTTAGGAAGTACAGGGTTTGAATAGAACTGGATTTAGAGGCTTACAATAATTTTTAAATCTTCTGGCAGTTATTAAATAGATTGGTTTTTCATTTGAAATCCTAAATAAAGGCAGAGGGATTCAGATTCTATTCAATGGTATTCTGAGCTATAGAGTATCACCACAGGACATTTCATCAGGATGTCAATACTAAATACTCCATACAAGTATAGCTGGATCTGTCTTATTTACTCCTGCATATCTAGAACCTTGGGTACAAGCCCTAAAGTAGAACAGGGCCACAGTAAATACTTGTTGAATGCAGAGTGCAATTTTAGAATAAGTAACACCAAAGGAAGATGGATAGAAGGTCTCATGACTGACAAAAATAATCTTTCTGTCAGAGGTTACTTGGAATACAATCATACTAACTTCCAAATCTAAAGAATAATTAAAGGGTATCAATGCCTAAAAATTTAGATCATGGAAAAACTATTTTATGTACTGTGACCTCATCTCATTTTTCTTCTTGGCAGCAATTTTTTTCCCCCCTTGAAATGGGATCTCATGGTCTTGCCCAGGCTGGTATTAAACTCATGGGCTCAAGTGCTTTTCCTGCCTTATCCTTCCACGTAGCTATGACTACAGCTGTACACCTCTGTGTCTGGCTTAAGGAGTAATTTTAATACTGTTTTTTCTCCTCCTTCCTACATAAACTGGTACCACTGGTACTAAGAAATCTAAAAGAGGATGAAGTCAACAGAGCAAAGGAATTGATGGCTCTATAAAATAGGTACAAAAAGCATTATTGCTGCCATTTGTCTCAGGTAACCAAGGCTCTGTACAAAGAATCATAGTAGTGAATGGGCTTGAGAGGTTCTCTATAGTATCTTTCTTGGTACTTGTGTTTCAAATGATTGAATTGAGCTTAGATACAATGATCATTGAAAATAAATTTTTATTAGCCTTGGGGACATGGATAAACCAGAGTTTCTGTTTTAATTTGAAATGGCTGAAGTCAAGATGCCAATATCAGTAAGAACCTGAAGTTCTTACTGCTAGACCCTCTGATAAGCAGCAGGGTCAAATTGTAAGGTGTTAAGAATTTTTTCCCCCCATAAGAACTGTTACAATCTACGTAAATTTCTTTCAAGGTTATCACATATCCAGGAAAAAAGGACCTCACTCATTCTTTAGTTGTCATTTGTTTATGTAGTTCTGTATAATAGTCATTTTTTAGGGCCATCTACTCTGGCTAGTTTAGTAAAACATGCTGGTACTTTAGGTTTTATTCAAAAGTCAAAGGTGGAGTTCTCATGTAGTCATCTTTCTATGGTTTGGAAGGTATGCTAGAGAGGTGGGGAAGGCTATAAGTCACCTTATCTATTCTATTTCAAGAACCCAGAGAAGAAAATGAGAGCAGGCCATCTCATAGAATTCTAGCTCGAGGAATTCGCTTGCTACCTTAGGGGACCCCAGGAAACAAATAACTCCTTGCTCAGAATCCAAACAAAAGGCCTTTCTAAAATGTTTTGGTTACTGGGCACAGTAGTACACACCTGTAACCCCAGTGACTCAGGAGGTTGAGGAAGAAGATTTAGGGCATCCTGGACAACTTAGTAAGACCCTGTTCTCAAAACATAAAAAAGGGCTGGGGATGTAGATCATTAGTAGAGTGCTCTGGGTTCAATCCCCCGTAAAACAAACAAACACACACACACACACACACACACACACACACACCCCTATGCCCAAGCATCTCAGAGAAGACAATGGGGTAAGCATGAAGGTCCTGATTTCTCTCTTCTTCTCTATTTATTCTTTTTTCACCACATTCAGCCAGAGGTTTATCCTCTTAGAACAGCACTCCCATTTTTAGACAATGTCAGTAATTTCTTTCTTATCAATGCCATAGGTTTCACAAAGTCCTCCAAGAAAGATTATACTTTCAATTTAAAAGCTAAAAGCAATGTGGTCAAGATTTTTTGAGGCCTTGGTTTAATAGCAACATATCAATCATATTGGGAAGTGATCCTCAATGGCACTTGAATTATAGAACAAGACACTTAAGTATTTTGTACTGAAATCAATTCCAAATGTGACCTAGATAAAATAGCACCATTGATTTTTATATCAGAGTCTTTGGATTTTTTTTTCCCTTTCCTAGCAACCCATTATTTAATAGATGTCTAAGACAAACACCTTTGTGACAATGGGAAGGAAAAACCATTGAGAAAAAAAAAACTTCCCTGAGATCATGGAAGGGAAAGTATGAAGCAGTAGCGAGGGAGAGAACCAGATGATTGGAAAGTGCTGATGGAAGACAAAAATCAAAACAGAAGATAAAATTTGTATTTCCAAGGAAGAGCACTGGCCATTGTGAAGAGGAAAATAAACTTTATTTTTTTGGGTACTGGGGATTGAACCCAGGGGTGCTTAACCACTGAGCACATCCCAACCCTTTGTAATATTTTATTTAGAGACAGGGTCTTGCTGAGTTGCTTAGGGCCTTGCTAAATTGCAGAGGCTGGCTTTGAACTCTCAATCTTCCTGCCTCAGCCTCCTGTGCCACTGGGAGGAAAATAACCTTGATCCTGGAAGATTTAGATGCTGACATATCAAGCTAGTAAGAAAAGAGTCAGATATATAATAAGATGGACTTGACATGATTGCTAAGTGGAAATTAATGAAGAACAACTGTTAGGAGTGGTATAGAAAAATATACTCAGATAGAAGAGACAGATTATGATGCAGGAAATATTTTCAGTATTTCATGGAAGAATCATATTTGGTAGCTTTACATTGGGGCATCAAGAAAATCCTGCAAAATATATTGATAAGGCAAAACTGTGAGCAAATAAATAAAAGGTGGTACAATTTTATAGGAGGAGTTGAAAAATCAGTTAATAATAGTTATTCAAATGATACAATGGACATCAATTCAGTTTTCTAACTCATTTTACTTGACCTATACAAGATTCAACTTCATGCATTTCCTAGTACCTCATTGGTCACCCCTTCTTGATCTTCTTTTTTGTTCTTCTTCTGACTTCTAAATATTGGAACACTTTTAGGGCTCTGTCCTTGATCCCCTTCTCTTGACTACTTACATTCACTTGTTTGAACTCATCCAGTCTTTTTTTTTTTTTAATTCACATATTTTTTGTGGGGAGAGGGGAGAGAGAATGCGGATTGAACTCAGGGGCACTCAACCACTGAGCCACATCCCCAGCCCTATTTTGTACTTTATTTTAGACAGGGTCTCACTGAGTTGATAAGTACCTCACCATTGCTGAAGCTGACTTTGAACTCACAATTCTCCCACCTCAGCCTCCCAAACTGCTGGAATTACAGGTATGTGCCACCGTGCCTGGCTCATCCAGTCTTTTAGTTAAATGACTACCTATAGGGTACCAAAACTTGTATTTTTATTTCCAGTCCAGAATTTTGTTTGTTTGGTATGAGGGATTGAACCCAGGGTTGCTCTACCACTGAGCTACATTGCCCAGCCTGTCCATTTTTGTTGTTATTGTTGTTGTTTGAGATAGGGTCTTGGCTAAATTGCCAAGGCAAGCTTTGAACTTGTGATGTTCCTGCCTCAGCCTTCCAAGTTGCTGGGATTACAGGTGTGTACCACCAAGCCTGGCTTTAGTCCAGATCTTACTCTTATAAGATCTCCAAATTATTTATTCAACCTCTCTATCAGGATGTTTAAAGAAACATCTCAAACTATCTGACCCTCACCCATTGCACACCTTTCAGGAAATCCTGATGGTTTTAACTCCAAAATATATCTAGACTCTAATCCCTAGTTTGTTGGTGCAAGCCACCACCACTCTCCTATGAGACTCCCAGTGTTCTTCCCATTTCTGTCCTTGGCAGCCCTACTCCGACCATCTATCCCCAAGAATTGCCAGAGTGATCCTCTTGAAACAGGTCAGAACATGTTACTTCTCTGGTCAATATTCTCTAATGGTTCCCCATTTAAGTTCCCCCATGTACTCAGTACAAGTAAATGGGGAACTATTAGTAGAGTAAATGGTTGGATACTTATTGCACACACTTCCCTTGAAGTCCATCTCCTATTACTCACCCTAGCCAACACTCTACTCTGCCTCAACACACCAGTCTCTGTATAATTTATCAAACAGACCAGGTGCACTCTTTTTTTTTTTTTAAAGAAAGAGAGAGAGAGACAGAGAGAGAGGGGGAATTTTAATATTTATTTTTTAGTTTTCGGCGGACACAACATCTTTGTTTGTATGTGGTGCTGAGGATCGAACCCGGGCCGCATGCACGCCAGGCGAGCGCGCTACCGCTTGAGCCACATCCCCAGCCCCCAGGTGCACTCTTAATTCAGGACTTTCATGCAGGCTATCTCTGAAATGCTCTTCCTCTAGACTGCTGCATGGCTCACTATTTTCTCTTTCCCTCTGATGATTCTGCTCAAATGTGACGTTCTCAATGAGGCCTATACTGAACATCCTAGCAAAAATTAAATTCCCTTGACCCCCTCCAACACCACTTACTATACTCCCTACTCTGGCTTTACTTTTTTCCATCATACGTCCAACTTTTAAACACATTATTTATTTTGTCTATTTTTAACTGTCTGTTTCCCTAGCTAGACAGTAAACTCCATGATGGCAGGATTCCTTTGTTTTTACTGTATCCCAAATCTCTAGAACAGTGCCTGGCACATAATAGGTTTTCAATAAATACCCTATGAATTAATGAAAAGATGAAATTTGAGCGTGTAGGAAAAAAACCCTCTTATTTGTGGTTTTATTACCTAGCATGTGGATTTCCAAATGTGTTTCTCTGTCTCTATCTTCCTGATGCCAATTTCAGATGTTTCTTTTATAGCACTTTTACTGCAGTATGATCAGAGAAATAAAGCAGCTGAAACCTTATCTATTATTCAGGGTCCTTTAAAATGTTGATTCCATGAAAACTTTATCAATCATCCCAAAATCTGGCCCCCTTTAATTTTATATTTTTTATGGACTTTGGAATTCACTTTTAAATTGTTTTAATGGAAATCCTTTGAAGGATTATCTATTGATGGCACACATAACTTGGCATGATGTCTTGTCTAAAAACACTCAGTAAGTGAGCAAACTGAAGAAAATCCTTCACCATTTTCTCTGGAAGAAAGCTTGAGGGAGAATGCTAAAACTACTACTTGCTAGGTTTTTAAGTAGTCATTGAAATAATCTATTTCATTCCTGATCCCATGGGTAGAATCAAAAGCTTACTGTCATGAGGAGCAAAAGACTATTCCTCTTCTTGGTGCATAAGGTACCCAAACAATCTCTTAGCATTTCCAAAAGGCCTGAGAACAGTTTCAGTGTCTTCAAGTTTCAAACCACAAAGAGAAATACAATCAAGAGTACTGACAACACAGAGCAGTGGCTGCTTCTTGGAACCATGTAACCACTTAAGAGATGAGAAAAGTCAGATGGGGGCAGCCAGTGCTATCAGGAAAGCTCAAAGAGCTCCATATGAAACAATGCTTGGCTGTACAAAAAAGTCAATTCTACTGAGTTCTTTCATCATATGTACTTCACATGTGTTTGCAACCAACTACTTGTGACCAATCAAAAACACTTGTTATCTAATTACATGGGACAAAAAAACAAAAACAAACAAACAAAAAAAACAGATGCCTAGGCCTAATTCATTTGAGAATGAATACATGTCTAGAAAAAGGAAGAGGGACAAAGCATACACACATATGCCAGCCCACGAATACACATTTACAGCTGTTTCCAGCCTACTTCCTCAGCCTACTGCCAGTGGGGGTGGCTACAGTGACTTGGCAATGAAAATGCATGTTTCTCTCTTCCATTCACGGAAAAATTTGTCAAATAAGGGAACCATTTAAACTAGCAATGAGTCAAACAGCAGTCTTCATGTAAGAACAACTCAAACAGCCATTCACGGGGGCACCAAAGGACAACGTTTTGTTCTCTAAGGAGTTTTTAAAAGGAGTGTCAAAAAAGGGAAAAAGCTTTCTTAATGAGGAATAGCAATCACTGAGTAGCTACTAAGTACTCTTATAGTAACCCTAAGAAGGTAGTAGTTATTTCTGTTGATGATGTTATTATCTTTATTTTACAGATGAAAAAGCAGAAGTTGGGCAAGATTAGGCAATTTTTTCAAAGTCCACAACTAGAAGATGAATGGATTAGGAATTGAAAATCAGGCCTACCAAATCTTATAACATTAGACTTCTTTCCATAAATAGTAAGGTCTTAGAGTAGTGGCATATCTCAGGGAAAGTCACTCTATCTGTGAAAACCTTAAAATTCTTTCTAACAAGAATTAGGGAAAAGTAAAGGGAAATATAAATGTTTTCAAGAGACACCCACCTCCCCCACTCTGCCAACTCCATCATTTCTATACCTAAGTTACTAGGGAGAAAATGTTTTGGAAATCATGGAGATACACCAATCTTACCATTCCTAACAATAATATGTCTTACATTTGAGTGCATGTCGTTTTTAGAAAGTTTCCAAGACACATAATGTAAGCAAGTGTGGGGGGCAATTTACAGAAGAAACTGAGACTCAAGACAACCTACCTATTTCAAAGGTACAAAGCATTCTGATGGTTTTTGTTTTTTTGCCACAGCAAAAGTTCCAGTTCTATTCCTTCCTCTGATTTTCAAAAGGGCTTTCAGATATGAGTCATTATTTGATATCAACTGAAAAATGGGACCCAAGGTAGCAAGTTTTATAATGGGTATGGGTCTTATATCTAGAAATTCTCTCTTTGGCCCTCTAGGGAGTTCCTGTATGAAATACTTAGCCAACTAAGTCAGAACTGTTTATGTAATAAATAAATTCTATCTCTTTGGAGTCTGTGTAGTATTGGGAGAAAAGAAAGAAAAAAGAAAGAAGGACTGATGGACAGTTTTTCTGAACAAGAGAGTAGAGAAGAAAAAGATGTCCTTGCCTTTGGCTCATATTCAGGACTTTCTCAGCATCTGGCCAATGCTGTGAAGCACACAGCAGGCATTCAATAAATGCTGACTGCTTGCCATCTATATTCAAGTACTGATTATATTATTAAGATATGTAACAACAAGCCAGATTCCCCTTACTGGCCTGCCTTAGTATCTTATATTCAATAAGGAGAGAGACAGCAAGCACATGTGAGCGTACACAGACATGCTTATCCTCATCCATAATTGTTTAAGTCACAGAGGGAGTAGCTTGAATTAAGAGCTTCCTGAAAGATCATCTTCCTCAAAGCATTCAAAATTAGAACTCAAGAGGTACATATAGCTCTCTGTTGTTTTATTTGGCTTGCTGAACCTTGCTGAATATTTTTGTAAACTATAAAATAATTGCTAATATTTGAAAATAGAGATACCAACATAAAAAAAATGAAAGGTACCAAGTATCCCTGAAGATAGGATGAAGGGGGGCGGGGCTGAAAACAGGATAAGTTGAAACATGCACAAAGAACAGTTACGCTATAATGTTCTTCCTTGGAGCCCACCTGGTCAGGAAATTATGCTTACCCTACACAAGCAGAGGCCCGGGGGTTGCTAACTGACATTGACCTAAAAGGGTTTTAAAATTGGGACATGAGCCAGGCATGATGGTGCATGCCTAAAATCCCAGTGACTCAGTAGACTGAGACAGGAGGATCACAAGTTCGAGACCAGCCTTAGCAACTTAGGAAGACTAAACAATTTAGCAAGACCCTGTCTCAAAATCTTAAAAAAGGGCTGGGGATGTTGCTCAATGGTTAGCACCCTGGTTAAATCCCCAGTATCCAAAAAAAAAGCCGGGGTGGGGGGGGAATACCCTTTAAATAGGAGAGATTGAAGATTCTCTTTTGGAAAACTGAATGATTTCAATAGAAGAAAACATCCAAAATTAAAAATTCAAAAAAATTATGAGCATGTTATGTATAGAGAGAGATTGTTGTGGTGTTTTTATTTTTTTAAAAGCTTTATAGGCTATAGGGGATATAGCTCAGTTGGTAGAATGCTTGCATTGCATGCATAAGGCCCTGGGTTTGATACCCAGCACCACAAAAAAAAAAAAAAATCTTTATTATAATATTAATTTTAAAACTACATTATCTATACTACTTGGAAAGAAGTACTTAATTACAATAATAGCAGAAGTGGAAGAAAAAAAGAACAAGAAAGTGTATAGTGCATAGAAAGTGTAAAGATTTGTGAATAAGAAAAGAATGTGGGTGGTTTCTGTTAGAATAGTAGCAGGAAGGCTGAATCCCCATATGAGCTGAGGTTTGCTAAAAATAACTTAAAATGATGCTTCTGTTACATGCAGAGCAAGATGACGATAAAAGGAACAGACTTTCTGTGATTGATGATGTAATGTTGAAGAAAGACACAAGAGAAAACAAGCCTTTCAACTACCAGTTAGTGAATCCAACAAGAGGGATAATCATAAGGTTCTGTCCTTGTGTACAGAAAAACCCAAGCACCACGACCAGCCACAGCCTGTGTGGAAACAATGGACTTCTAGCCAACTCTAAGTATAATTTAAGTAGATCCCAGCTTAAGTGATACTGGGTGTACTTTTTGAAATACCACGTAGCACACTTTAGAAGCAATGAACCAGAGATTTTTCTCTAGTCTAGTCAGATTACATCTACTGAATGTATTCAGTTAATCTTTAACGAGGTAGGACAAATTCAGAGGAGAAAAATCAATACAGCAGAAGAATATAATTTCTTTGAGGAACTACCAAATAAGCGTGAGGGTACTATCACTGAAAAATATCTAGAAGGGGACAAGATAGCTACCTTTTAAGAAAAGGAAGGGACACCAGGGATGTATGTGCCTATAGACAGATGAGGATACTGCAAGAAGGTAGCCATCTGCAAGTCAAGTAGAGGGGCCTCAGGAGAAACCAAACCTGTTGAGTCCTTGATCATGAATTTGTAGCCCAGAATTGCAAGAAAATAAATTTCTTAATTTTGAAAATAAATACCTGTCTATGGTATTCTGTTATTATAGCTCTGGCTGACTAGGTGGCCCCCACCAAAGCAGTACAGAAATGACCAGGGAGTGGAAAAAAACCTATTGCTAATTCTTTTTCAGTCTTTCATTACACGAATGTGAAAAAGTCTCCAAAGAGTGGTACCAAAGAAGAAGTGATTTGTCCAATTTCTATTTTAAAAGGCACATTGACTTAATTGAAAGCTTTTCAAGATCAGGTAAAAAATAAAATTAAGCCCATAGATTACATTTGAGCTAATCAATTGAGGATTTATAAGGGTGGGAGACTTCATCCAGAATGATACTTAGTGCTACCCTTTGTTCAGGTAGATTGCTGCTGTCCCATCTGGAAAAATTCACTCATGTTTTTCATATTCTAGAAGGAGAAAAGCTCTTCTGTAACTTATTTAGTAGTTAGGACAGAGCAACTCAATAGTTGGCCAAAAGTGGGCCTCAACCGGTTTTGAAAGACAGAGGTTTGGTAACAATATGGTTAATTCAGCAACAGGCAGTCAAAAACTTCCCTTAACTCTGAGCACTAGACATATTTTGTGTCATGAAGTTGGCATAGTCCTCTTTTCTGTTTCTAATGGTGCTTTTCAGTCTGATACCATGCATTGCCCAGAGTAGAGGGCTGTACTGAGACATCTCAGTGTGAAAAATAAGTCATTTTCCTACCAGCAATACTCATTCAGCACATGAGGACACTATTACCGAAAATGAAGAAAGATGATCCATCCTATTTGAAAACTCAGATGGTTTAGATCCAAATTCTCAGAATATATTAAAGTAAATGTAGAAGTATTTGTTTCATGTCTGGAGTTACCAAAACCCCAGGAAATACACCTGTCGGTCAACAAAGAAAGCCTCCCTTTAGTTAACTTCAGTAGGGAGTCCAAAAGAGGGAAAGAGCCTTAACAACTGTTGACATATGTATGTCCTCTCAGGGCACTGTAATGACAAAAGATCAACAGAACCAACCATAGCAGTGGGTTCATACCAGGAACATACTCACCTGCTTCTGGGTCTGCAGGAATTCTCCACATGTACAGGTTGAAGTCATCAGAGCCTGAAAGGATATACTGTTGGGACAAAAAATATATATTTTAATATATTATTTTATAATTGGATAGATAATATAAAATAATATACACATGTAGATTTATAATATGTAGCTATCTACATAGAAAGAAGCTTTTAAAAAATAAACAAGATAAGCTATCACATAGCAAACATCCTCATTAAAATACCTCAAATCCAAAGGCTTGTGGCTAAAACTTAGCAACAAAGAAACAACCCAATTCAAAAATGGGCAAAGGGCTTGAACAAGAAGTACAAGCTCAAAAGTAAAAGCAAAGATTTTCAATATCACTAACAATCAAATCAAACCCAAAATGAAATACTACTGCATATGTATTAGGATGGCTATTTTGAAAAGAAATAGAAAGTACTGGCTAGGATATGAAGAAAAATGGAACCCTTGTTACTAGTATTGATAGTAGTAATGTAAAAAAAAATTTTTTTAAATATTTATTTTTTTCGTTGTAGGTGGACACAATACCTTTATTTTGTTTTTATGTGGTGCTGAGGATTAAACCCAGTGCCTCATGCGTGCTAGGTGAGCCACAATATTACTGAGCCACAACCCCAGTATGGGAATGTAAAATTTTGAGCCACTGAAGAAAAATGATATGGCAATTCCTCAAAAAGTTATATAGAGCTACAATTTTACTCAGCAATTTCAAAGATATACATTCAAGAATTGAAGCAAGGATTCTAACAAATATCTGTACAAATATCTCCATATGCACAGGCTGAAGTCATCAGAAGGATATATTGTTGCATTCATAGAAGCATTATTTATAATAGCCAAAAGATGAAAGTAACCCAAATGTCCACTGATAATGAATAGAAAAACAAAATGTGATAATACTACATACAATGGGAGGAACTTCTGAAACATGCTACAATAGGATGAACCATGAGGACATTATAGTAAGTGAAATAAGAGACACGAAGAGATAAATATTAAGTGGTTCCATTTATATGAGGTACTGAGAGTAATAAAATTAATAAAAACGGTAAGTAGAATGGTGGTTGACAAGGGTTGGGGAGTTGGTGTTTAACAGGTATAGGATTTCAATTTGGGATAAAAAAAAAATTCTGGAGATGGACAGTAGTAATGAGTACACAACAATGTAAATATATTTAGTGCCACTGAGTAAACATTTTCATTATTACTCAATTAATTACCTAGTTTTTGGTGTTAGGGTTTGAGTCCAAGGCCTCATGCATGCTAAGCACACTCTATCACTGAGCTACACCTCCAGCCCCTTTATTTATTTATTTATTTTTTAGTTGTAGATGGAATCGACACCTTAGTTTATTTACTTGTTTTAAAAATATTTTTTAGTCATAGATGGATGAAATCTCTTTACTTTGTTTTATTTATTTTTATGTGATGCTGTGGATGGAACCCAGTGCCTCACATGTGCGAGGCAGGCACTCTGCCACTGAGCCATAACCCCAGCCCCTGTTTATTTAGTTTTATGTGGTGCTAAGGATTGAACCCAGTGCTTCACACATGCTAGGCAAGTGCTCTACTGCTGAGCCACAGCTCCAGTCCCTGACCTGCATTTTTTTTTTTTTTTTTTTTTGGGCACCAGGGATTGAACTCAGGGGTACTTGACCACTGAGCTACATCCCTAGCCCTATATTTTATTTTATTAGAGACAGGGTTCTCACTGAGTTATGCTTATTTTACCACAATTTGAAAAAAAAAAAATTAATTCAGAAAATAAAGAAGTAAGAGCTTCCCAGGGATCTTTCACATAAGGTCAAGCATTCTATACTTCCCTCTTGTCAGGATATCTTTGAGAGGAAGTCATTGTCAACACAGCCACAAATTAGTGCCACGGGCATAAACAGTCTCCTTTTATGTGTCAGCTTCAAATTGCTTATCTTAAAAATGACACTATTAACCAGGCACATGTCTGTAATCTCAGCAGCTTGGGAGGCTGAGACAGGAGGATCTCAAGTTCAAAGCCAGCCTCGGCAATAGCGAGGCACTAAACAACTAAGTGAGACTCTGTCTCTAAATAAAATATAAAACAAAATAGGGCTGAGGATATGGCTCAATGGTTGAGTGCCCCTGAGTTCAATCCCCAATACCAAAAAAAAAAAAAAAAGACAATATAGGGCTGGGGTTGGGGTTGTGGCTCAGTGGTAGAGTCCTTGCCTAGCATGTGTAAGGCACTGGGTTTAATTCTCAGCACCGCATGTAAATCAATAAAGTAAAGGTCCATCAACAATTAGTAAAAATTAATAAAAACACTATACCAGGTTTATTATAATTTAGATTCATAAAAGTATTATCTTAACATTGTCTAATAGCAACAAGTGAACAACTCTGGGGAGCTCATTTATTTCCACGCACTAACACGTTTTACTTTAAGTCGAGGTCAGCATTACTTCCTCTCTTTTGGCCCCAGCTTGCTTACTTCACTAGAAAAAGAAAGGCCTACAATTTTCTAAAAAACAAAAATAAACATACAAACAAAACACTTCTTACTCAATCAAGCTGTGCTTGATGGCACTAGCCTAAAATCTTAAGCTATTCTGGAGGCTGAAGCAAAAGGATTGCAACTTTGAGGCCAGCCTCAGCAACTTCACAAGACCCTGTCTGAAAATATAGTTCAGTGATAGAGTGCCACTAGGTCCAATCCTCAGCAATCCCCACTGTCAAAACAAAAAAACAAAAACAAAAAAATCTCTTACTCTGAAAAGGTTGTTGGGGACATATCCCCCAACAAATATAAATTTCAGATATATATAAAACCTCGTGCCTAACATAAATACTTCATTAAGTACTTTGCGATCATTTAAAAATCAACTTATTAGCCTTCAAAACATTTGTAGGAAAATGAGAAAAGAGGCAAAGGCAGGTAGGTTTAAAGATGAAGCAAACGCTATCTATCAGGGTTAGTGATTAGGCCAAGACACAGTGGGAAAAGCTCAGATTCCTTACCTGCAAAAGGAGAGAACTGAGCTGGTTGTTCTAAGGTACTATGGTGCTTACAAAAGCATGTAAGATAATACCCTAAGGAGCTTAAACAAAGTATAAAATATAAAACATGTTAGGTATTCAACATGTTGAAGTTGCAGAAGTTCAAGCTGAAGGAGAAGTTGCTACTTGCCATTATGAGTAATAATAGAGTCCTGGTGATCCTTAGAAGAGACAAGACAAGATGGATTTGAGAACTGAGTCAGCTTCAAATAAAGATGTAGTTTAAAAGTAGAAGGGATAGAAGGAAAAAGATAAAGCAATGGCTCTCATGAAGTCTACAGTTTTAATATAAACAGAAAACAAGGTACAGCTCCCTCTTTGACACCCTCTCATATCCCTCAGGCCTTATGCTTTGTATACTTGCCCGAACTCTAACTGCCTGTATCTACATCTCTGCCTCAGGGCATTCTCTACAGCCTGTGAGTCTGTTCTGGGGACTGAACACTCCTGAACACTCCTTTGGAGCAGGCTTCAACCAATGACTGACTGAGACAAGTTGATGTATCAACAGTCCACCTTTCCTGGCCCCAGAGAGAAAAACTCTGATGTTTGTGTTCTATGCCCTCTCCTCAGGGTCAAACTTTAATTGCACACAGTTGTAGCCACAAAATCTTCCTTCTTTTCCTTGTCTTACTTCTCTAGTTCTCTGCTCTAGGTTTACTGCACTAACAAATAAACCAGTTGCACCTGAAATTTGAACCCAAATAAAGACAAATGGGGTGGGGATTACAGAACACAAAAGAACTGTCCATTAATTATTTGTATATATGATATATAACTTATTTATGATTCAACATCTCATCATTTCATGCTCAGTTTAAGAGAAGCTACAAATTTTGTATAGAATTCCTGTTATTTTGCCTCCCTACTCAGACCTTCACAAAACAAATGAACAAAAAATAAATATTAAAAAAGAGTGATTCAAGTCTGGGCTTATGGTATGTTTTACTACTTTTTTGCAAAGGGTCAGAGCTTTCCTATTTGTTCAGCTATTCACAAGGCAGAGCCCTGAAAAGGTAAAAGGGGGACTTCCAGAGAGAATGCTGACTCAGAAGATTGCCTTAGAAGGAAGAAAACTCTCCCACAGAGTTCAAGTCTGTTGGATTTAATATGACAGATCCTAAAACATGTAGAAAATGCACAGAATGTCCAGGCTTCCTCTCAGGAATAAAGGCAACTCCTGATCTCTCTTCCTGTTAAAACTACTCTTCTACCTACCACAATGGAATGGCTTGGGATGATTTCCAAGGAGGGGGTCTTGACCCTCTGACGTCTAGTCAGACAGTTTAAGTATTCACACACACAAGAATCACAAAATGCCCTGAGGAATTCATTTATGGCATTTGGTGGTTGTCTGCTGGACCCCTGCCAGCATAAAAGTTGGCTGCCTAGGATAATGCTGACTGTGAGAGACTGAAATAAAAGTTGAGTTCATTCCTTTATTTACTGAGCAAATATTTATTGAATGTCTACTATGTATTGTGTACTGTTCCAGGGAAGGAAATATAGAATTGATCAAAAGAGACCCTGTCCCTGCCTTCATGAAGCTTACTTTCTATGAGTGGAAGATGAAAAAAATAGGTACACACATATAATATGGATAAAGGAAAAAAAGTTCAACAATTACAATAACATAGATAGATAGATAGATAGATAGATAGATAGAGTATCTAGTGGTGGAAATATTAAAGAGAAAAACTAAACAGCAGGTTAATGCATATTAAGAATTAGGTTCCATTTTATACAGGCTGGTCACAGAAGGCCTCTCTGATAAAATGGCATTTTTAGCAGAGTCCTGAGGGAAATGAGGGAGCAAATTATGTGCATATCTGGGGGACAAGTACTCCAGAACAGGCAGACTTCTGGTTTATTTAAAAATAATATAAAGTAGCCATTAAGAGCTCTTTGATCTTTGTGTGTATGTGTATGTGTGTGTGTGAGAGAGAGAGAGAGAGAAAGAGAGAGAGAGAGAGAGAGAAGATTATTTCAAGTGGACTTGGTGGAGATTTGACATCAGAGTAGGCAGAAAGATTCCTCTCTTTTAGCTGGGCACAGTGGCACATGCCTGTAATACCAGTGATTCAGGAGGCTGAGGCAGGAGAATCCCAAGTTTGAGGCCAGACTTAGCAATTTAGCAAGCCCTAAACAACTTAGAGAGACCCTGCCTCAAAATTTAAAAATTAAAAAAAAGTGGCTGGGGATGTGGTTCAGAGGTTAAGTGCCCCTGGGTTTAATCCCCAGTATCAAACAAAAAAGAAAGAGTCCTTTCTTGAAAAGCTGTGCTGGAACAGCCATTGCTTCCTAGACCTGGCTGGTTACAGCCTCAGACTGAGGCCTGCTAATGGCTAGTGCTTAAGAGGACCAACAGGGCACTGCAAGTCTTGGTGGGCTAACTCACAAATATTTGCTATGGGATTCAAGAGAAAATAAGCAAGAAAACAAAATAGCTCCAATGCAAACTACTACCAAAAGAAATTCAAAGTATAAAATTATATTAAAACATAAAACACACCAATTACTCTAATTAACCATGAAGTTGAACTTTACCCCAAGTGGTAAAAATGGAGATAAAGGTTTTTTTATTCTCTCTTTTCTTTTCCTTTTCTTTCTTTTGTGTGTGTTTGAGGGAGGGGGACTGACAGAGGAGTTGTTATGTTGAACCCATGACTCTGGTCCATGTAAGGCAAGTGCTCTACCACTGAGTCCCTCTTTTCATGCCTACCCCCTTTTTCCTTTTTATCTTTATACACACACACGTGTGTGTATATATATATATGTATGTGTGTGTGTGTATGTATATATACATACATATACACACACATACATATATATATATGTAAAATTTCAAACAGTGGGGGCATATTCTTACCAAAGGGAGTCTGATGTTTGGGGCCTGAAGCTCACCCAAAGTAAAGGGCTTCTGGTCTAGATAACAGAAAAGTTTGGCACAAGATAGCCCTTTATAAATAGGCAAACTATAGAAAGATATGAGAAAAAATGGTTGCCCCGATTTCCTGTTTAATATTTTCATGTCCTTTTGTGATGCAGGACTTCACAACCAATGTTTGCATTTAAAACATCAAAAAGCCTAATGATGGGGGGCTAGGGCTGTGGCTCACTGGTAGTGCACTTGCCCAGCATGTGTAAAGCACTGGGTTTGATTCTCAGCACCGCGTATAAATAAATAAAAATGAAGGTCTATCAACAACTAAAAAAATAAAAATAAAGTTTAAAAAGTCTAATGATGGCTATTCAGTTTTAGAAAAGGTAAAAACTAAATTAAGGTGGTATTAAATTTGTGGCGGAGTGGGACACAAGTATGAAGAATTTGGTTCACTTATCTAAGTTTTTGGTCTACCTCTAAATTCTAAACAGTGTGGGGTAAACTACAAATAAAAAACCCACTTTATGAGTCTTTACCTTGTATCCTGACTGAGAACAACAGTAAGGTCTCTAAAGAAGGAAAAGAAATGTTTTAAAAACTCTGCAATTGAGTCCCCATTTACCAAAAATGTTCTGAGTTGAGGAACGAGGTAGAATTCAGAAGATGATCAGGGAGAAGACATACTTAATTTTAATTTGGGTTTGTGGGCAAGATGGATGATACCAATGTAAAAATGAGCCTGGGTTGTTATGCGGATCCCTATTTACCATAATCCTTTCCAGCTGGCCATAAAGATTAACGGTTGGCCATTCTCTGACCCACCTCACTCTTCATTCACTCTGTGATCCAAGAGGAAAACCTATTTACTGATCTGAAAGCAATCTAGCCATTTTAAGTAAAGTTAACTTGAGGCCAAACAATGGAGGGCTTTTAGCTAATCCACTGTCAGTATGGAGATATAACTTGCTCAAGCATAGGGAAAGATAGACAGCAGCTCCTTCTTAATGGATTTCAAGAAACACACCATGACTATACCAACACTGAAAAAAAGATTACCGCATTAGCACTGTCACTGTCTCATTTGCCCAAATATCTTCTGTTAATCCATTAACCTTTACAGAAAACAGCTACTTGAACAATACTCCCTGCTCTCTGGTACTGTTGTAATGCCCACTGTTATGGTTTAGATATGAGGTGTTCCCCAAAAGCTCATGGGAGACAATGCAAGAATTTTCAGAGGTAAAATGATTAGATTCTGAAAGGCACAGCCTACTCCTTGTATCAATCCACCGATACGGATTAACTGGGTGGTAATTGTAGGCAGGTGAGGTGTGGCTCTAGGAAGTAGGTCACTGGGAGGCATGTCTTTGGAGTTTATACTTTTCTCTGGTGAGTGGAGTGCTGGCACACATGCTTGCGCTCTCGCTCTCGCGCGCGCTCTCTCTCTCTCCTTCCCGGTTGCCTTGTCCTGAGCTGCTTTCCTCCACCATGCCCTTCCACTATGATGTTCTGCCTCACCTAGGGCCCATAGCTATGGAGTCAGCTGAACATGGGCTGAACCTCTAAAACTGTAAGCCAAAATAAAATTTTCCTCTTCTACATTGTTCTCGTCGGGTCTTTTGGTCACAGCAATGAAATGCTGACTTAAAACACCTTTCTTCATCACTTAAATTATACATGTTCTCTAGAAAGAGCTCTATTTGCAGGGTGTTTTGCTAGCTGGAATCCCCAAGAAGCTCATAGTCACCTAAGACACAAAAAAAGGTTTAATGACACGTAGGTTTAAAGAAGGTCAAATGTGGTCTGCCACATTAAATAGAAGCTTCCTCAGGATAAAAAAAAAAAAAATCAAATTAATTAGCACCCTCAAGCAATGCAACTATTTGGCTCTCCCTAACACCTTTGTTTAAACATTAATGGTTACACAAACAAACAAAAAAACCCCAAAATTTGGAATATAGATAACTTCCTACTATTAGAAGTTTTTTAGAAATAAGAATATAAACAAAAATGCCCAACCCAATCTGAGATAAAAAGAAAATTTCAGAAGGGATAAGCCATCTATCTACCTTATATGCTCTAAGAATATGACTCAGAACCTTTGGAAACAAAAATCTCTCACTGCTCTCTCAATAGAAATATGAATAGATGGGTGGACAGACAGATACACACATAAAGGGGTATGTGTGTGTGGGGTCTTCATTTAATACTCTCAAACATCTGCTGAAAGATGTATTTTCCTTTAGTACTGGTCAGCTTACACAGTTCTCTCAAAAGGATCTTTCCATAGTAACTGATTAATTATCCTCCAATAAATGGCATGCCTGTCTGATTAACTATATTGACAAGGACAGAAAAACCAGATGGCTCTGTAACAGACGGATTAGTAACAGAAGAGAGATTGCTATTTAACATTTAAATCAAACACAGTTCTTATTTCCCTTGACCTTTTATCAGGAGGGGGAAAATTTGTTGGAAGAACTTTGTGATGTGTTCTCTAGAAGACCATTTCTGGAAAAAAAGGTTAGATAATTGGTATAAAATACACCTTTGATCATATCATAGTATACTAAGAGCCTGCCATAAATATTATCCACAGCAATATACATATATTTTCTTTGGAAAAGGACAAAGCCTCGGATTTATTTTATTTGTGGTAAGAGAAACAGAATTTCATTGGCTTCCAATAAAAGCACATAAATATGCATACTCATAATATTAATATTATTTTATTTTTAATATTTTATTTATTGGTTGTTCAAAACATTACAAAGCTCATGATATATCATCTTTCATACATTTGACTCAATTGGGTTATGAACTCCCATTTTTACCCCAAATACAAATTTCAGAGTCACATCGGTTACACACTCACATTTTTACATAATGGCATATTAGTGACTGATGTATTCTGCTACCTTTCCTTTCCCCTATTATCCCCACTCCCCTCCCCTCCCATCATCCCTCTCTACCTCATCTGCTGTTGTTCAATTCTCTCCCTTGTTCCCCCGCCCTTTCCCCTCACATCCTCTTCTATGTAATTTTGTGTAACATTGAGGGTCTCCTACCATTTCCATATGCTTTCCCTTCTCTCTCCCTTTCTCTCCCCCCACTCGTCTTTGTTTAATGTTAATCTTTTCCTCATGCTTTTCCTCCCTGTTCTGTTCTTAGTTGCTCTCTTTATATCAAAGAAGACATTTGGCATTTGTTTTTTAAGGATTGGCTAGCTTCGATTAGCATAATCTGCTCTAATGCCATCCATTTCCCTGCAAATTCTATGATTTTGTCATTTTTTATTGCTGCATAGTACTCCATTGTGTATAGATGCCACATTTTTTTTATCCATTCATCTATTGAAGGGCATCTAGGTTGGTTCCACAGTCTAGCTATTGTGAATTGTGCCGCTATGATCATTGATGTGGCAGTATCCCTATAGTACGCTCTTTTAAGATCCTCAGGGAATAGTCCGAGGAGGGCGATAGCTGGGTCAAATGGTGGATCCATTCCCAGCTTTCCCAGGTATCTCCATACTTCTTTCCAGATTGGCCTTACCAATTTGCAGTCCCACCAGCAGTGTAAAAGAGTACCCTTTTCCCCACATCCTCGCCAACACTTATTGTTGTTTGACTTCATAATGGCTGCCAATCTTACTGGAGTGAGATGGTATCTTAGGGTGGTTTTGATTTGCATTTCTCTGACTGCTAGAGATGGTGAGCATTTTTTCATGTACTTGTTGATTGATTGTATGTCCTCCTCTGTGAAGTGTCTGTTCAGGTCCTTGGCCCATTTGTTGATTGGGTTATTTGTTATCTTATTGTTTAATTATTAATATTATTTTTACACGTGAAGTTACATTGTTCTTGCTTCTTTGGATCACTTGCCATTTCATCTCCATTAGGCTCCTGGAATCCTTTGGTTCATTAAAATAACCAACCTTTATGTATTCTGAGTAGGAAAAATTCTATTAATAAAGAAATATTCCATAGTGGCAGCCAATAATAGTCAAATACTCAGTAGGGAAGAAATTTAAAATGCTCTAAATTACCAACAGCTGCTGTAACAAAGTAGCTACTTAAAGATGAATCCTTATTTAGCAAAACTCATTTTGGAAACCTAGACATGGATCGAAAGGCCATCAATCAAATGGCGTTCAGTACCCTGTCTCCCCTCTGTGAGCCTCCATTTTGGGACTGGGAAGTAGGGAGATTACATAGCTTACTTCAGTCCATCTGTGAGTACTTACAGTCTTCATTCAAGCAAAAGGCTCCAAGTATTCTAAGGAAGGAATATTATTTTACCTTGTTTCTCCAAAGCTTAAAGACACCAGAAAAAGAAGTGGAGCTACTGAGAATCATGTCTCTAAGATGGCTGGGCAGGTATAGTAGGACAGGTTCTATCTGTCCGCTATCATTAATATCAACCAGGTTTACTAGTAGGGCTCATGCTCCTAGGCAGGAGCTAAACATTAAAAGAGAACTATTATGTCACGTCACTAGATCACATCAATTTCACTTGTTCCTAAGAAGAAATCAAGGCTGCCTAGATTTCCTTTTCAACCGAACAATTATAAACCACACCATCTCTAATAGACTTGTACACATTCCAAAATCTTTTAAATTTTTAAATTTTAATCTGTCAGTAAGTGAACTGAGATGATCTTATCCAAGGGAAAAATCTTAATCAAGACTTGATAATACCTGAGTCTCTTAGGTTCTAGGAGTCCCATAAATCCCTTAATTATTATGTGTAAAACTATGTGGATATGTGCATTTTTCTAAGATGAATGTTTATAGCTTTTGTTCTTTCAAAAAGTTCCAGGGTAAGAAAGTGTTAAAATGGCTGCCTTAATAAACAAGTAATTTTTGTTCTACCTTTTCTCTATAAAACAAAGTTTCTTAAAATATTCACTCCCTAAATAATACATCGAAGGAATTCCTCTTCTACACCTTCTGTATTTGGTTCTTCCCCATTGCCCCACAGAAGACCACATCACCACCTGATCTCAACAACACAGGTGGCAGCATGTCTATGAGGAAGAGGGTGCACTCATAAGCAAAATTAATCCTAAACTTAGTTTGGGCCTGCTACTGATTAGATCAGCCGTTTCAAATTATTCTGGGCCTCAGTCTCACAGGGACATGAAACCTATCCAACTATTCCTAGAGGTCTGCAAGAGGCTTTAAATATAATAGTGAAAAAGACAAGGAGATGAAAATAAAAGTAAGTCTAAAAACGCAATACAAATAAAAGAATGGAACCCAAGTTGAATTTTCCTTTATTAAAAGTATATTTTTAGCAGAAGGCTGGGGCAGGAGAATCACAAATTCAAGGCCAGCCTCAGCAAAAGTGAGGTACTAAGCAACTCAGTGAGATCCTGTCTCTAAATAAAATACAAAATAGGGCTGGGGATGTGGCTCAGTGGTTGAGTGTTCCTGGGTTTAATCCCTGGTATCCCCACCCCCCAAAAAAGTGTATTTTAATTTCATATTTACATGGCATACCAGGCCCCCATGGAGGCATCATGAGGGCTGCATGGAGTTATTAAAAAAAAAAAGCAAAGTTATAACTTTATAGGGAGCTTCTCTGGCCTGGAGAGCACTTACTGGTGCATTCAGGTACCTCTGCTCTATCCAGGCACCACCAACACAGAGTTTGAATGGTGATATGCTAAGGCCAGGCCACATATCAAGGCCATTTTGCTGGATTTACAGAGTACAAGTCAGCTCTTTAGGCGATGGGGCAGGATGGTTTCATTATCGTGATTTGGGGCATCCCTGCCAGCTGTCAAATTAAAAAGAAAGACCTATGTAGATCTCAATGCTCAGATGCTCGAGTGCTCAATCCTTTCAAGAAAACTTAGTTTTACTATTGTTTCCTTCCTGATCCTTCTTTTAGTAAGACATGGGGACTATCAACCCTACCATTAGATGAGACTAATGCAAGAGAAATTTTTAAAATGATAAGCCTGTCCACTTTCAGATACACATGCCTCTCGCCTGAAAGACTGACTTCCCAGAAGCCTGAGCTGCTCTGCTGGACTCACAATCTAGGATGAGAGCCATTTAAGGAATTGTGAAAGAAAGGGAACAAAAGCTGAGTGCTGCCTTACAAGTATGTGCCAAAAAGCTAGCAGGTGGAAACACTCTTTTTAAACTCTATTAAGAAACTGACTCACTGAAGGCACAGAGAGGAATGAAACTAGGAAAAAAGAAAGAACATACCCATCTAGGCTTTAGGGAAAAAAAAAAAAATCTAAGTATGATGTGAAAGCAAAGAGAACACCTGGGTTCAGGAAATCTCCAGGAGAAGAAATGTTTTAGTATAAGATTCCTCACTATACTACAAGACTAGAAAGTTGCCTGGATTTAAAAAAAAAAAAAAAAAAAAAAGGCAAGGAACTAGGCATGGTGTGTACTTAGTCTCTGCTGCTTAGGAGACTAAGACAGGAAGACCTCTTGAGCCCAAAAGTTAGGGGCTAGCCTGAGCAACATGGTAAGATTAGGTCCCAAAAGTTCAAGTGTTTAATTGGGGTTGTTTCTGTTGATACCCAGCCAATGTGATGTTACTCCTGTCACCTAATTCAATGGTGTAAGTTATTAAACTTGAATAATTAAAATATTAAACTAGAAATAAACCATGTATTTATAGCCACAAGTAAGAAAGACAAATTATATGTAGAACCTTAATAAAGATCCCAAAGAGGGCCTGGAAGGTCATGTGACTGCCTACCCAGTATCTGGCATACAGTAAATGCCCAGTAAAGAACTGCTTTCGGTCTGGGGTTGTGGCTCAGCAGTAGAGTGCTTGCCTCTCATGTATGAGATCCTGGGTTTGACCCTCAAGCACCACATAAAAATAAATAAACAAAATAAACATATTGTGTCCATGTATAACTAAAAAAATATATTTTTTAAAAAAAGAACTGCTTTCATCTTTAGCTGTGCTGTCAACTTAGGAAAAAGTATCCTAGTTTACCGTGTTGAGTTGGCATTGTACAGAAATTAACAGCCATATTGGTCTAGAAACATTAAACTTAATTTTTTTCCATTTGTACAGGGGTAATGCACTGTATTAAATATGTAAGGTCTTATCTACATGGGTTTGATTATAGAAACCAATAAAGTATTCTCTAAGGATAAAAAAAGAACTGCTTTCATATTTTAAAAGATGGAGGGTAAGAAAGACACTAAGTTAGGAAGCATTCAGCAGGAGTCAGGAAAAAAGAACTTGTCTTCACTCATCCATGAATTCATGACAAATCATAGAGCTAAACATGAGGAAAAGCATCCTATGAAAGAAGCACAGAGGTTTCAAATGGTGGCTCTAAAGCAATACACAGATTTGTGTTATCCATACAATAAAGTTTGAATTTGTTGCAATAATTAAAAAATGAGACTTCACATAAAAATCTATCTTCCCCTTTACGAAAATCAGACCTCTAGCAACATGGAGGCTCACATGACAACAATGAGCTTAAACTGAGTAGAAGCTATCCCACTTTGATGAAATGTGGGCTGAACAGTTGGCCAGTTTGCACCACTCCTTACTGTGACTCCCAGCCTAATTTATTCATTTTTTTTCCCGTCTGCCTTGCTACTAGTGGCATTAAGTTATGGCCATTTATACAGTGAAAAATGGTCTCTACTGAGAGCTCAAAAATCTGGGTTCTAGTCCTGACTCAGCTACAAAATTGTATATGTGGTTACTTATGTTACCTAATCTTTATGAGTCTCAGTTTTCTCATGCTGAAAGGAAGAGTTTGTACAAAATGCTCTCTAGTGGTTCTATGATTTGAAATCATCTATAATGGGGGCAATGAAAATGAAGACAACACAAAGTAGTTTCAACATATTTCATACTTTATTCTGAGTAAAATTTTTTGAAATTTCAATTTAATTTTGAGGTTAATGAATCCCTAGCAAACCTAAAATAGACAAAAAGAAGCACAGGCCCTCTGGAATAATATCTGGATCCATTTGTGTGGCCTGACTAACCTCTTTGTAATTAAAAGCCAGAAGACTATCTCAGATAGATAGGATCATTTATCTATTTTGCTTTTCTCATCCATTTTCATTCCTATTATGGGAATTCTCAAGATTCCTCTCTGGAATGGTTACCTAGCCATTGACTAAATGAAGAGTTTCAGAGCACAGAATCTCAGGCTACAGGCATTCCTAGTCTATACATGAAAGAGGTGGCACTTTGTAATCCCAGCTACTTGGGAGGCTTAAGCAGGAAAATCATAGTTTCTAGACTAGCTGGAAAGAAATACAGCAAGACCCCATCTCCAAATACATACATACATACATATATACACATCAATATAAGGAAAAGGTAGACTTTGGAATCTAAAGGCAGCAAAAATGATACTGTCTAGACTAGTCAAACACACATTTCAATCTTGCAGATCACACCGAACTGTGGCAGCTGCTGTTTAGCCCAGAGTGCGAAAAGTCAAGAGTCTTTAAATCACCTGTGAAAGACATTTTCCAGGACTGGGACATGTTTGGTCTCCTTTGCGGCACTTAAAACTATAAACTCAATTGATAGCTTCACTGTAAACCCATTATTAATTCATCCTCCCAAAAGTCCCTGAAAGTTGAACAGGAAATATGATATGTATCTGCATTTACAGTTAGAGGAGCCTTAGGGCCAGAAAGCCAAATACCACACGATGACCTATAGCTAAGTAATTAATAGAAAAGCCAAGTTTAAATCTCTATATTTCCTATTCTCTTAGATGCCTCTAATAATCTATATGGGGGATAAGAAAAGACTTAGTCTGGTCCAAAGTCAGAGTCAATGACTGCATTCTCCATCATCCAAGAAAAACCACTACCCCAACCAAAGAGCAGTGCAGTCTATCAGAGAGAATATGATTCCCATAAGCTTTCCCCTTAGAACAAAAGTCATAAATAATGAACTAGTCAAATCTGAATAGAGAAAACTAAAAGTCCCTCAATGTTTTTTTTTTTTTCATTAAATATAAATGCAAGGCAAACTAGCTATAATTTCAATGTACATACCCAGGACCATCACAAAATACCTTGCCTGGCTCTGCCTCTGCAACACCAGCCCTAATGCTTTCTGAGCAAAATTGGTAAATATAATCTAGATCAGGGGTTTTTAACGAGGGGCAACATTCCCTTCAAGGGACATTTGGTAATACCCAGAGACCTTTTTGGTTGTGTGGAGGACAACAAAGGATGATATTATTGACATCTAGCAAGGAGAGGCCAGGAATGCTATCACCCATCCTACAATGCACAGGACAACCCTACACCACAAAGATTTATTCAGCCGAAACATCAACAGTGCCGAGGTTGAGAAACAATGGTCTAGATGTTGTCTACATTTTGGCCAGAGGAATTTGATCTGGGTCTTTTAAGGACTCCACAAAGACAGGCTTTGGCTACTAATATACAGTTTGAAGAAAAAAACAATATCCATATTTTTTCAACTCTTGTCTTTCTTCTCAGCCAGTGTTCATGGCAATAAAGTCTTAAAAACTATTATTTTCTGCATGCTTTTTATTATTTAATGAAATAAGAATCACATGCATAAGTTGACAGAAGATAGAAGAATCAACAAAAGCAAAGAAGACTGAAGGAATAAACAAAGGTAGTGGTTGCAGGACTAGGTTGCCATTTCCACAGCCATATTAAGCTAAATCAACTATTTTCCATAGCAGACCAATTCTCTGTTCTATTGAGAATCTGATCACCTCTTCTCTAGAAACTGATTCTTCCTACCTAAGAAACAAATTGCCTACAGTACCACATAAGCAAATAAAAACTAAGTCATGTAGGTACTATGGCTTCCTCCAAAGATAACATTTATATAACTGAGGCCATCTAGTGGTTTCCAGTGTGGACTGAAGCTAAGTAGGCCATAGGACTGGAGTACAAATTCTGAATTTGGCTGGGTGTGGTAGCACATACCCTTAATCCCAGCTATTTGGGAGGTTGATTAAGGAGGACTGGAAATTCAAGGTCATTTTAGCAACTTAGTAAGACCCTGTTTCAAGCATGAAAAATTAAGCCAGGCACAGTGGTATACACCTGTAATCCCAGCAACGCAGGAAGCTTGACACAGGAGGCTTGTAAATCTAAGGCCACTCTCAGCCACTTAGTGAGACTCTATCTCAAAATTAAAAATAAAAAGGGCTGGGGATGTAGCTCAATGGCAAAATGCCCCTAGGTTCAATCCCCAGTACCTACAAAAAAATAAACATTTTTAAAAGGTGGGTGGTGTTAGGATTTAACTCAGTGGTAGAACACTCATGGGTTAATTCCCCAGTTCAGCAAATAAATATATTATCTACAAAGGGGGAAGTATCTATCTTGGAAAACTTGAATATTCTTATCTACCTACATGCAACTCAATTCAACAAGTGTTTATTCTACTCCTACTACATATACAAATCATTAAACTACTTAGGGAGTCTAGCAACTTCAGCCTAGAGAGAAAAATCCTACCCTTTAAAAAGCAGGGTCTTGAAAGGTTCTCAAAGAATTGTTTCTTTTGCCAGGCACAGTGGCATATGCCTGTGATCCCAGCAACTCAGGAGGCTGAGGCAGGAAGATCACGTTTGAGGCCAGCCTGGGCAACTTAGTGAGACCCTGTCTCAAAACAGAAAATAAAACAAGTAGGGATATAACTCAGTGGTAGAGCACCCCTGGGTGCAACATATAACTGAAAAAAAATTTTTGTTTAGGCTTCTTATCCCAAAATAACAATAAAGAGGTGGGGTATGTTATGTCAAAATGCGGCAAAATTGATGAGCCCAAAGATGAAATACTAAGCACCAGCAAGAAACAAAGGTTTTTTTCTTTTCTTTTTTCAATCTGAATGTAAAGTAGCAATAAGATTGGTTTTCCTTGAGAAGAAAAAAAATTGTTTATTTGATTTGCCTTTACTGACATCAGTTATTCAGGTCAGTACAACTGGTCACTAACACCCATTTCAGAACTTCTATGGCTAAGACAGACAAGCACCAAGAATGCCATGTATGCTTTTAAACTGCCAGCTTTAAAGCAACATCAGTATCTCTATTCCCAGTGACACTGAAAAAAGGCAGGAAACTCACAGCATGGGCTCTGCAGACCCAGTTGTGATATGGCAATAACAACAAACAGAGTCAGCATCTGGCTGCCTCTTAAACAAACTTGCTCAGCCCATTTCATCCAACAAAAAGATGCCATCTCAACAAGTCATTCAAGATACATGTCTCCTGTATGATACTTAAGATGTTTCATTCATCTCTGTGTTTTTTTGATATAAGAAAACTAAAACTGTCCCTTATCATTAGGTTGATTTTCCATGAACTCCTTCCTTTCTTTGGAAATGGCACATGCTTGGAATTTTAAAATCTGTTCAGAAATGTGGCAGAACTGGGTTACTAAGAACTATGTTGTAGCCAGTCTTGGTTTATGATGTGTCTCATAATACCCACTGGTAGTGTGCATGAAGAAACTCACTAGGAAACCAGAATGTCTCTAGACTCTCACTGCCCTCAACTGTTTCCAGCTGACCAGGTGCTAAAGAAAAAGGAGACCAGTACACAAAGATGTGGATGTAGGAGATAGAGGGCACTTACCTGGTCACGATCTCCTGCAAAACAGCAGCTTTTCATGGTGCATGAGTTGAAGTAACCCTGATTGTCAAACTGGAACACTGGCAGGCGGGAGTGGATGTCATAAAGTACAGGGGGCAGGCGACGCCGCAGGGCCAGGAGCTGGGTCCCATTGCTATTGAATCGCACACTCATGGCACTTTGGAGAGACAGGTTGCCACCATAGCGCAGGAGAGAACTAAAAGCAGAAAGCACAGGGATTCGGCATAAGTCAGGCTAGACAAGAGTCTGCAAAACACACTGAATTTATTTCTTCACATGTGCTCCTTCAGGCTTACAAATCGAAATTTCAGCAAAAGCATATTTCTATAAATCAGTTAGAAAGTAATAATGAGGATAAGAATTGCTCCTTGGTTGCATTAAAACAAATTACTTAAAATGTCAGGTTCCTTCAATCTTCAAAAGGCAAATTTAAGAAAAGGATAAAATACTTTGAAAAAAGAGATTAAAATCATTAGATATTTTGTTTACCCAAGCTAAGTGCATACTCTAAGAGATACTCATCAAGACCCTGGAAAGGAGTCATGTCCACCTTAATGGCTAAATCATGGATGGTAAAATGACATATTTATCCTTTGTATTAGAGACACAAGAACCATCAGCAAGAACAATAGATACTTTATTCTATTCTGGATATTTTTTCAATAATAATCATAATTAAGCATAACAAGCATTTATTTTTTAATTTTCAGTCTGTTCTCACAATTTTTAATTCCATATGGCATAACCAGGGAGTAAATATTAAAGAAAAAATTTAATTTAGATGCAGAAAAAGTAGTATAACAATTGAAAAAGGAAGATGACTTGTTTCCCTTTATAATTCCCATATTTATATTTAGCTTTGAAATCTACTTTGGTAAATGCACACAATTTCATTTATCTAGTTTCACTAGGGAGTAGTATGTTTTGGTTAACCTAAAATTCCTTCTATAGTTTCATGATGTTCATAACATTTAAAAAAAAGTTATAGTATGATTCTAAATAATTTCTTCTGATGATTCAGAAGATACTTTCAATATTACAGTGAACTAGGATAGCCATGAACTTTAAAAATTACACAGTACTCATTTTATACAGTATTCGTTTTGACATACACTTGTCTGTGTACGTTTTATCTTTCCGGCAGTGATATAGTAACATAGTGTCCAGATGTTATTACTGAGGGATGACTGCCTGCCAACATGCCATAACCAAGTTCTCTTTTGTATTTTATGTTCACTTCTTGGAGCACTGAATTACTGGGTAGGAAAGAGAGGCAAAGTATGTATGTCAGATATATGGAGAAAGGAGGGCCATGTCAGAGCTAATAACCTGCTCTGCCTCACATAGACATTGTCATGAAAAGGAAGTAGTTTTAGAGAAAAAAAGGCTTATAAATTCTAGAAATTATTACAGCAATGGAAAGGGCATCAAGAATCTAACTAGAGCCTAACAGATTTGAAATTTTTTTTGTATGTGTGTGTGGTACTACAGATTGAAATAAAAAGTGCTCTACCACTGGGCTATATCCCCAATCCTTTATATTTTTTGGGACAGGGGTCTCACTAAGTTGCCAAGGCTGGCCTCAAACTTAAGATCACCCTGCTTCACCCTCTTGAGTAGCTGGGATTATAGAAGTGCACCATCACACCTTGCAGATTTGAAACATTTTAAAGAAGTTTTAGAAGCATTTAACCAGAGAAAACTTAAACTGCTATTTGTTACTGGAAGAAATAACACATTTTCTTTTTGGCAAGAGAGTGATACCGCAGATTAAGGGGACAAGAAAGGAGATATTTTATGGGAACTTTAAAACATAGCAAGGTCATAAAAACAGCCTGTACTACCACTACACTCAATCCTGTGTCCCCCATCCTCACAAATCAGTCTTCTCACCAAAGGAGGAATGCTCTGGTGCTATGGCTCTGTAGAAACAGGGTTGGGTAGAACAGCCTGAAATCCTCTTACGAGTGGAATAAAGGGAAGAAAAAAAGAAGAGACAGAAAACTATCCCTAGAACAGCCATCAAGGAACAGCCAGGTATCCCTGTAGTCCCCAAGTAATAATACCTGCAGAGAAATGCTTTTATAATGATCCTAAACACAGACCACACTCACTCACATACACAGAGAACAAATGACAGGGCTGTTAGACTCCAGGCATTTCCTTTACTGGGTGCCCTGGCTGCCACAGGCATGTGGTGTTATCTAAACACTGAGCTCAAAAACAATAAGAGGCTTTCAATCCAAGATCAGCTTGGGATGTGCAAATAAACCAGAATCCATAGGACTGGGGGAGGGGAGTAGAAACAAGACTCAACAGAAAGAAACTTGGCCTGCCCCACTAGCCATAGCAGCAGGATTTGCATCAGCCCAAGCACCCTGACAGGAAACTGGGGACTCTAGAATACGCTCTTCCTGTCTGTTAACAGGAACTTTCTCTGCCCATTCTAGTCAGGCCTGTATAGAGGAATCTGCCCAAAACAAGCATGTGGGCCCATCTCATCTTGGTCTAAGCTACTTGACCCACCATTTGCAACACGGCCACACTACAGGGGTATGTTTGTGGACTTCAGGATAGTTACTAACTTCTCTCTTGCCTATACTTCTAGGCAGGGAACCTGACTCACACAATGAAGGTGCATAGGAATCTTGCTCCTAGAATGTTTAGGGGTGCAATCTACAGAACAGCAATTACCAACATTGAATCTTTCATGTTTGGGTACAAAATTTTGATTCCTTCCAAAGGAATGAATGACACCTGAAATACAGAAAGTGATTAACTTCTCAGAAGGGCCTCTGAGCTGGTTATTCCTGCTGAAAATAAGGATGCTTTAGTTCACTAGGGAGAAAAGGCTTAAAAGTAGTTTGTCCTCATAGTTAGGATATATAATGTCAAAGATTCCATAGCTCATGGTTTCAAGAGTAATAGGCATAAGAAATCATCTAGAATTTTTTAAAAATGTAGGTTCTTGGCATCCACCCCCAGATATTCTAATTCAATCTGGGAAGTGGGCCCAGGTATTTCAATTTAACAAGGAACCCTGGTTCATTCTGATGCAGGTGACTCTCTAATGACACTTTGAGAAATGTGATCCCATTTTGGAATGGGGGTAAGGGGGCAAAATGAAAAGATAGAGAAATGATAGATTACCAGAATCTCAATGAAAAGTTAGCCACAATCACACAATATGGCGATTTTTACAGCCCCAAGTCTATTAGTAATGACTCCAATTCCTTTTAAGGTCAGAGTCACTCTTTACTAACAACCCCCCCAACACACACACACCGCCATTTTTTTCTGTCCTCAACATATTCCCTGTTGGAGAAGAAATTTCTCATTTCCTCTGGGAAAACCAAAGGTGCTTCTATGTAACAAGAATGCCTCAATCTTGATTTGCTTTCTGGATGCTGATCCTGATGAGAGAGATGCTTCTGTCTCCACTCCTCTAGAGAAATGGCTGCCATCATAAACCCCGATGATATGAGCAGTATCTTGAACGAACTAGCCAAGCAAGTTAAAATGACTTCAAATAAAAACATTCCTATAGGAAAAATAAAAGAAATGCATTATTCCCAACCTATCTTCAACTAACTATTTGCTGTAAAATGCAACAGGAATGCAGTAGGAGGTGATCCAAAGGTCAGCATGCAAAAGACCTGGGGAAAAAAAGCAAGAGTACCTCTGAATATCAGGAAAAAGTCCTCACTGCATTTAGTTTATTGTTGCTTATTGAAGTTACAAAAACAACAACAACAAAAACTCAACTGGACTTCTTGAGAGACAGAGAGAGAGAGAGAGAGAATTTTTTTTAATATTTATTTTTTAGTTTTTGGTGGACACAACATCTTTGTTTGTATGTGGTGCTGAGGATCGAAACCAGGCCACACGCATGCCAGGCGAGTGCGCTACCGCTTGAGCCACATCCCCAGCCCCTCAACTGGACTTCTTAATTGTTCTAGCAGTGCAAAAGTACTTAACCAAGGTTAAAGCCTTGGAATAGAAGAAAACAGGCTGAGGCTGTTTCCAGAAAAAGAGAGTGTTATATCTAGCACAATAAAGGGAACTGAAAAACCTTCCAAGCCTATGAACCTAGATTACCATAAGTCCATGGTTAAGTAGTTTAACTGATGCTGCCTAATAGTGTCTACAAGATTTTCCAAAGTGCACTGGCATGAATTTCCCCATATTTTCTATGTGAAAGTTCTATAAGACTTGTGCAACATATGGAATCAAGACAGTACTCCAACTCAGACATCAGAACTGGTTCATACTACATGCAAAGAAGCATAAGTGAGGTCTTCCAGGTTGGGGGTAGATAAAAACTTTCATCAGTTTCTACTTCAGGACAGGATGACCTATAAGGGACATGGGACATTCTGTAATTCCTATAACACAACTCTTAGAATAAAACAAATCCTAGAAGATACTAGAACTAGGTAAAAGTGAGCAAATTCAGGGAGTCATAGTCCACCACTCATCCAATTCAAGTATGCTTAGGGTCCCAATAATCCCTTAGTCATTTCCTTTATATAAGCTGGAAGGGGGCTAAAGAACCTGGGTATGCATGTGGGTTCTCTCGGCTTTTTGTTTGTTTAGTTGTTGTTTTTGTTTTTGAGATGGGGTCTCTCTATGTTGCTCAGGCTAGACTTGAATTTCTAGGCTCAAGCAATCCTCTTGTCTCAGACTCCCAAGTAACTGGGAGTACAGGCTTATGCCACCATGCCTAACTTTTTGCTCTTTTTCTAAAACAGTACAATCCTCAGTCTCAAGACTGAAATTTCTTTAAAGGAATTTAAACTGTTGGGCAACTAGTCCAAGAAAAACTCATGGTATTCTGTGACTAAACAAATTTATTGTTCCCTGAATATGATTCACCACTAAGCTTCTCTGGCTTAAAATATATTTATGAGTTCAGTGTACTTGTTGAGTATCCAGAAATTTAAGTTTTACAGAGTTTTGCAGAAGGGTTTGACTCAATTCCTGTTTAGGAGGTCTTTGCATAATTAAATGGCATATATGGCCCATCCATTAAGCAAACATGAATGGCAGGAAATGTGGTATTTCTAATCTTCATCTTCCAGAACCAATCATGCTCAGAGCTAATGCATTCTAGAGGCCAGGTAATTGCTTCTGGCCCAGAGATCCCAAAAGTCACACAGTGTCAAAACAGGCATCTAAATAAATTAAGAGGCAGTACCATAACAGTTATCTTCTAGGATACTTACGACTTTCTCACAGGATTAAGAACTCAATATTTAGTCATTAGAGTTCATCAGATGGCCTGGCTAATTAAAAACAAAAACAAAACCCTTTACCACAAGCTTTGTAAAATAGAGAGGAGTTTGGTAAGCAGCCACTTAATCTTCATCTTACATAGCATCAGCCCTGACCTCACAGTGTATAAAACTGGGGAGGGAGAGTTCAATGAATAGTGGTTGTTAGGAAGAAGAAAAAAGCAAGTTGAAGGAGGTAGATTAGGACGGCAGTTGCTACAGCAACAGTAACAGTGCAGGAGTGGGTGGGAAGATATGCAGATAAATAGGCAGTTCCTAATGGCAGGAGAAGAAACTGGGATGGGTTCACTGAGTACCAGGTGACAAGGCCACAAAACTAGAGGAATGTTAAAGAGGAAAGAAGCAAAGTACAGTGGGGGATGGGGGGCCGAGGGAGGAATCCTAAGCAGATGAGGGTCAGAAAACAAAAATTACAATTTAGTACTTTGTAAAATTAACTCTTAAACAAAGAGTTGAAAACAAATGAAGAATATGTCAAGAGCTTTGTAATGTTTTGAACAACCAATAAAAAAAAAAAAGAAAAAAGAAAACAAATGAAGAGAGGAAGGGAGCTGGGGTTGTGGCTCAGTGGTAGAGCGCTTGCCTTGCACACGCGAGACCCTGGATTCAATCCTCAGCACCACGTAAAAACAATTAAAATAAAGGTATTATGTCCAACTACAACTTAAATAAATACATAAATAAATAAATGAGGAAGGTCAAGGCAAGAACTCTTTCTTCAAACTGCTGATTGATGAGACAGGATAATACAGGAAAATGGCTTCTTTCCTACAGGAACAATTCACTGGGAATACATCTGAAAACCAAAGTTGGCAATACTATGAATGTTTCAGAACAACGGCTTTTAAATGTTTTCATAGTAATCCTTGGTACTAAATACATTTTACATAGCATCCCAGTACACCCACATTCTTTTAGTATAAATTTGTCAAATGATGCTTACCACCTACTATATGCAATACACTATTTTTCTTTCTTTCTGTATTTAATACATATTTGTGACCACCTAAATTGATTTCATGACCCACTAGCATGAAAGAGCATGCTATTTAGTCCCCTTGCTTCCACTCTTCCTGAATCCCATCACATTATTGCTTTGCTGAAAAACCTCTAGTGACTTCCCATTTCATCCAAAGTAAAACCCAGATTCTTTACAATGTCAATAAGGCCTTAGATAATACCACCTACCCTCATCCTTTATGTCTCTGACCCTAGAACTCTCTTCGTACATTACTCTAACCACATGGTGCCTCTTTTACTGTTCCTAGAACATGCCAGGCATTTGCACTCGTAGATTCTATAGCCTGAAATGTTCCTTCCCAAATATGAGTTATCTTTTCCGGGTGCATCTGAACCTTGAATGATATTAGGTACGTAATAGGCATTTAATAATAGCTGTTGAGTAAATGACCTAATAGATCATGAACAGCAGCAGTATAAAAAACTCTTGACTTAGAACATTAAAATAAAAATGCTCAAGGTTTACACAACTCCTGATATTTGTCTGACCACAAAACTCAATCCTAAGAGGCAAGCAGCAGAGCAGCATAAAGTTACAGAAATAGGGACCAGGGTTGTGGCTCAGTGGTAGAGTGCTCACCTAGCATGTACTAGGCACTGGGTTTGATCCTCAGCACCACATAAATGTAAAATAAAGACATTGTGTCCACCTAAAAAAAAACTAAAAAATAAATATTAAAAAAAAAGAAAAGTTTCAGAAATAGGAGTAGGTACACAACTGTAGCTCACAAAATTTGCGAATGACAATTCAGGTTTCCTTCTCTTCACATGATGCCACCTTCATCCTTCAAGAGAGGTAAATGAATCCATTGCTAATCACTTACGTGGCCAACAAAAAGTAAGAATTTAAGTATGCCTAGCTTATAATCCCAGTAGCTTGAGAGGCTGAGGCAGGAGGATCATGAGTTCAAAGCCAGCCTCTGCAACTTAATGAGGCCTAAGTAATTCAGTGGGAACCTGTCTCAAAATAAAACATAAAAAGGGCTGGGGATGTTGCTCAGTGGTTAAGCACCCTGGTTTCAATCCCTGGTATAAAACAGAAAAAAAAAAAAAAGGAATTTAAGCAAGTTTATAACCTCAGGAGGCTGAGGCAGGAGAATCACAAAGTCGAGGCCAGATTCAGCAACTTGGCGAGGCCCTAAGCAACCTTAGTGAGACCCTATATCAAGATTAAAAAAGGGGGCTGGGGTTGTAGAGCACTTGCCTTGCATGAGGCCCTAGGTTCAATCCTCAGCACACATAAAAAATAAAGACATTGTGTCCCTCTACAATTAAAAAAAATAAATTAAAAAAGGGGGGAGGTTAAGGATATACCTCAGTGGTAAGGCACCCCTGGTTTAATCCTTAGAACCAAAACAAAGAATTTAAACATTTTTGAATTCCTGCTAACTATTCTAGATACTGTGCCAGGCACATTGATTAAAAAGATATGATAAGACGAATAAAACCCCATCAACGACTAAAAAAGGATAGGAAATCCACCAGTTTCCTTCCATAACGTGAATGGTGCTGTAATGAGGGGTGTGCTATGAGAGGACACAGGAACAATAAGTACTCTCCACTGGGGAGACAGAAGTGGGAGTGGTCTTAAAGAATTTCTGGAAGAACAACCTCTGCTTTTTTTTGGGGGGGGAGGGGGGGGTACTAGGGATTAAACCCAGGGGCACTCAACTACTGAGCCACATCCCCAGCCCTTTTTATTTTTTATTTAGGGACAGGATCTCACTGAGTTGCTTACGCCTCACTAAGTTGCTGAGGCTGGCTTTGAACTCGTGATCCTCCTGCCTCAGCCTCACAAGTCTCTTCGATTACAGGCGTGCACCATTGTGCCTGACCCTTCTGCTGATTCTTAACAGAGAAAGTAGGTGAGTTGGGGCTAGGGATGTGGCTCAAGCGGTAGCGCGCTCGCCTGGCATGTGTGCAGCCCGGGTTCGATCCTCAGCACCACATACAAACAAAGATGTTATGTCCGCCGATAACTAAAAATAAATAAATATTAAAAAAAAAAAAAAAAAAGAAAGTAGGTGAGTTGACTCAAATTATTAATTAGCAAACTAAACAAGATAAGTCTGGATATGTTAATGTATCCATAAATTTCTAACATACTGATGAGCAAAAAAGTTGTACAATGATTATAGAGTAGTATATCATTTGTGTAAAAAACACATGTATACATAAACAATACCATATGTTTTCTAAGGGAATCTGTACAAGCATATAGAAGCCAAAAAAAAAAAAAAAAAAAAACTTCTGGAAGTATATAATATAAACTCATAATACTCAATACCATGAAGGGAAGGGGAAACGGACCAGGGATAGAAGAGGTAATTAGAGGAAACTTTAACCCTATTGACAATTTCAAAAGGAGAATATTATTATGTTATTTGTATTCTTTTTTTAAATTTTAGCCAGGCAGTATTCTGGCACATGTCTATAATCCCAACTACCCTGGAGACTGAGAAAGGAGGATCACAAATTCGAGGAAAACCTGGGCAATTTAGCAAGACCCTCTCTCAGATTAAAATTTTTTAAAAAGGTCTGGGGGCTTAGCTCAGTTGTAGAGCACTTACCTAGCATGCACAAGGCCCTGGGTTCAATACCCCATACCACAAACAAAAGAAAAAGATGAAAACCAAAACGAAACAAAGCAGGAAATTTATAGTGGTACATCCTCAGAAGTTTTTTTTTTTTTCTCACATTTTATCATTTATATGTGTACTCTCAATTGTGTGAGCACACATGTAGTTATGTCATATGTGTGACTTCACGGAACCACCATCACAATGAAGATACTTATCTGCACTATCACAAGATTTTCTTAATCCTCAATTTAACTCCTGGAAACCACTAATTTGTTCTCATCTTTATATTATTTCATAAATATCCCATAAATGGAACCCAAGGAGTAAGCATTCTTTTTGAGATTAAATTCTTCTTTCAGCAAAATCTCTTTGAAGGTGGGCACAGCGTCACACACCTGTAATCTCAGTGGTTTAGCAAGGTCCTAAGCAACTCAATGAGACACTGTCTCTAAATAAAACACAAAAAAAGGGCTGGGATGTGGCTCAGTGGTTGAGTACCACTGGGTTCAATCCCTAGTACCAAAAAAAAAAAAAAAAAGTTCTTGAAATTCATTAAAGTTATTGCATCTGTCAATAGTTCCTTCTTCTTCTTTTAATCACTGAGTAATATTCTATGGTATGAATATACCACAATTTGTTTAGCTATTTATTCGTTGAAGGATATGTGTATAGTTTCCTACTTTGACCCATTCTGATTAAATCTGCTATAAACAACCATGTATGAACTTCTGTATGAAAATAAGTGTTTATATCTTATATAAATACCCAAGAGTATAATCGCTAGGTCATAAGTTCATCTTTAATTTATAAAAAAACCACCAAACTCTTTTCCAGAGTAGCTATACCATTATACACTCCCATCAGCAATTTATGAAGCTGAGTGGTAGGTATAGGAGTTCATTTTACTATCCTACTTTTATATAAATTTGAAAATTATTTTGTAAAATGTTTTAAAAAGAAAATGTGAACATTTGATTTTTTTTTTTTGGGGGGGGAGGTAGGGGGAGGCTACCAGGGATTGAACTCAGGGGCACGCAACAACTGAGCCACATCCCCACCCCTATTTTTTTGGATTTTTATTGAGAGACAGTACCTCGCTGTTGCTGAGTCTGGCTTTGAACTTGTGATCCTGATCCTCCTGTCTCAGCCTCCCAAGCTGCTGGGATTATAGGTGAACATTACCACACCCAGCTAAACATTTGATTTAAAAAATAAGAAAGTCCACTTGATTCAGGGTTCTGATATCATCTCTTCCTGAATAACTAGACTTAGAGAGAGTTATTATAGGATGCATAAGAAATGGTACATGCTTCTAAATCTCCCATCCATGCACTAAATATTCCCCTGATGCTATGGTCTGAATCTAAGGTTTTCAATCTGTGTTTGGTGTGAAGGAATAGACACAGGGAAGCTCTGGCCTAAAGCCCAAAGACCCTGAATCTGGCTGAACTTGGCAGCAAATTCATCACAGACTTCTGCTTCCATCATGCAAGACAAGTAAAGTTGTGAAATTACCTGGGTCCTATTTTAAAAAATGGCAGATTCACAGGTCCCATTCCTGACAAACAATTTAATCTCTAGTTATGGACTTCAGAATGGAGCACAAGGTAATTCTGAAGTTTGAGGATACCAGGTTAGGTTAGGATACCAGAGCTTGGAGTTCTCCAGTGAGCAAAATTGATTCTATAGCTCCATCTTGTGGCTTAAAAACTAGAAAACAATTTCACTAGAACACCTGGCTTTCTCTCACAAAAATGACAAGGTGTTCAAAGCCCAGTAAGAACCCCTTTCACCTCCACTTCCTCAGAAACAACATTTTGATCCATGGCATTTTACTCAGGGATTTCAGGTCCAGAAACATTACAAAAAATTCGCTTTGAAAATAGACTATTTTTAATTTTTTTTGTTCTTTATAGTTATATATGACAGTAGAGTCTATTCTGTCATATTTATACAAATACGGAGTATATTTTATTCTAAGTAGGAACCCAGTCTTGTGGATGTACACATTGTGGTGTATTCATATGTATACATAGGAAAGTTATATCAGATTCAATCCACTGCCTTTCCTATTCCTATTCCCCCCATCATTCTCTTCATTCTCTTTGTTTAATCCACTGAATTTCTACTTTTCCCCACCCCACCCCACCCCGCCCCTTGTTGAGTGTTAGTGGCTACATATCAGGGAGAACATCTGACCTTTGTTTTTTTTTTTTTTGGGATTTGGGATAAGCACAATACTGTGCATTCATTCAACATATACTAAGCTTCTATAACATTGCAAGAATTGTGCTAGGGTCTAGAGATTAAAGATGAATGACACATGGCTCTGTCCTTTAAAATTCACAGAAAAGCACAAGTAATAATACTGATTAGCACAAGTACCTCCTTTCTGAGAAGCAATCACTGAGTACTGGGAAGGATTAGAGATATCCTTCCCAGTACTCAGCTGGAGGTAAAAACATAGTCATTTAACAATTAATAATGGTAAATGCAGTGGCTAATACATGCAACATGAATGCCACAGACCATAACTACTTTATAGAAGTAGTGAACCGAGAAATCCTTTCCCCTCCTAAGGCTAAGTTTTGTTCATTAGATACTTAACTGGTGGGTCCTAGGGACACAGTGAGTAAAGGAAGAATATGTAATAGGGAGGTCTAGCAAGGAAGTTCTCCCTTATGGGTTATCACTTGACCTCAGTAACTAGGAACTGAATAGTTAAAGAAAAAAGGAAAAATTCTCCTCTGTTTGTTTGTATGTTTGGGAGTAATACAAGGGGAGAAGGGAGGCTGCATGGAGAAAGAACAGACTGCTTAAGGAGTTTTGATTTTATCCAGTAAAGTAGGTCATACATTCATTCCAAAACAAAATTATTTTTTTCTTAGAACATCTCATATTATAAGTTTTGGACATGGATGCAAATTAAACAAAGATCATAAGAAGTTGCTAAAGCTCCTGCATAGGGCAATAGTAAAAATTATGTTTAAGGATATTGCTATTAGAAACAGGCAAGTCAGGCATGGTGGTGCACACCTGTAATCTGGGCAGCTTGGAAGGCTGAGGCAGGAGGATCTAGAGTTCAAGACTAGCCTCAACAACTTAGTGAGGCCCAAAACAACTTAGTGAGACCTTGTCATAAAATAAAAAATAAAAAGGACTGAGAATGTGGCTTCAGTTAAGTGCCCCTGGATTTAATCCCTAGTACCCTCCTAAACAAACAAACAAACAAACAGGCAAGTTAAAGAGAGGGTGCTGGGGCTGGGGATGTGGCTCAAGCAGTAATGCTCTCGCCTAGCATGCACGGGGCGCTGGGTTAGATCCTTAGCACCACATAAAAATAAAATAAAAGATGTTGTGTCCACCAAAATCTGAAAAATAAATATTAAAAAATTCTCTCTCTCTCTTCTCTCTAAGAGAGAGAGAGAGAGAGAGAGAGAGAGCGCGAGCGAGCGCTGTTGCCTTATGCAAAGTCTGATATGGATGTAACATGCTGTGGCAGCTTTGTGAATGGCAAAGAATGACCAGGCACTAACAGAACAAGGCTGGTTACAGCAGAGGGAGAGACAGAAGAATTACCCAGGACTGAGACTTCAGCCAGAATGATTAAAAAGTGATGATAACATTAATAAAAACAAGTTAAAAAAGGAATACAGTGTTAGGGAGAAAACACGGCCTTTTTTTTTTTTTTGTGTGTGTGTGTGTGTGTGTGTGTTGCTAAGGATTGAACTCAGGTCCTTATGCATGCAAGGCAAGTACTCTACCAACTGAGCTATATCCCCAGAGCCAAAACAAGGCTTTTATTAAGGGTTTCAGTGGATAGGATGCTTGCATGAGTATTGTATGACTATGTATGGTAAAGATGAGTGAGTGGGAGAAGAAAGAAAGAAAAGAGTAGCTAACTAGAAGGCATATCTTTTGACTAGAGCTCATCATTCTGAAAATCAAACTTCACTGAGCCCAGACTTGTCCACTGCAATTTTCTAACCATCTAAACTGCTGGCTCCGGTTGGGGATGTGGCTCAAGTGGTAGTGCACTTGCCTGGCGTGCATGAGGCACTGGGTTCTATCCTCAGCACCACATAAAAATAAAATAAAAATATTGTGTTCACCTAAAAAAACTAAAAAAAAAAAAAAAAAAATGCTGACCTTTCCTCTCTTTCCTCCCCTTCTTTTGTCCCTTTAAGCTAGCTCCCTAAAGAAATGATTATATTGTTACAACCACTAGAATCACAGGGAAGAATGTAATAACACACGTGAAGCAATAGTGGCCTTCAATTTTTTTTAACAATATGATAGGATCAACATATTAATACTACATGTATATAGGTGAATACATTTGTATATAAGTATACAACCATGAAAACACTAGCCAGACCAAGATATGACTACCTAGGTCAATACTCTAGGGATTGGGTAACCACTACTCTAACTTCTCTGTTTCTAAATGTTACACAAATTGAACTTACAATATAGATCTGTTTGATCAGTATCTGGCTTTTTTCATTCTACATTATGACTATGAGATTCATCCATGTCAATGTGTGTATCTATAATTAATTCATTTTTATGTCTGTGTAGCATTTTATTGTATGGCTATTCCACAGTTTATTTACTCATTTTCCTTTAAATGACATTTAATTTGTTTCTAGCTTTTGGCTATTATGAAAAAAGCAGCTGAAATATTCTTGTGTATGACTTTGATGCAAATATGTGTACACTTCTCTTAGGTATTCCTAAGAGTGAAATTGCTGAGTAAAATGTTTAGCTTTTGTAGAGATGACACTAGCTTTTCCTAATTTAGACTCACCTAAAATGTATGAGAGCTTCATTTGTTCCACACTCTTTTCAATACTATTCATCTTTTTTAAGTTTTATCTATCTGGGCATATAGTGATAACTCATTATGGTTTTAATTTTCAATTACCTCATAAATAACAAAGTTGAGTACATTTCAAGCACTTATTAGCTATATGGATATCTTGTTTGGTGAAGCACCTGTTCAACATTTCTGCTCTTTTAAAAAACTGAATTTAGGGGCTAGGGATGTAGCTTAGTGCAGAGCACTTGCTTAGTATGTGTGTGTAAGACCTGGTGTTCTATCCCCAGCACTGAAAAACAAAACAAAACAAAAAAAAACCCTGAGGTTTTTGTCTTTGGTTTATAGTTCTTTATATACTCTGGATAGCAATTTTGTTCAACATATGTATTACAAATGTTATTATCCTTAGCTTATCTATTAACAAAGTCTGACAAACAGAAGTTCTTAATTTTAATGTAATCCAACTTATCAATTTTTTTCTTTCATATATAGTGCTTTGGGGATCTTTTAAAAAAAATTTTAAGAAATCTGTCCATTCTAATGGTTCTACATTATGAAAAGAAGAAGGTCAAGATCAGGAAAAATCTTCATTCCTTAAAGTTTAAACAAATGTCAAAGCATAAGGCACCTTTTCCAGCCTTTGACGTTGAAACTTGAGCTCCATTTTCCCACAATAGCATGAGCAACCTTCAAATGCAATATGGCAGAGATTGTCCGGCTTGTATAGAAGGCAAAGATTTACATTTAATATGATCTCTACAGAAGCAGGATTGACATAGGCGCTAAAGAGAGAAAGAGATCTCTTTAACCTAGAGATCCCCAAAGGCAGACAAGGTCCTAAGAACAATTTCTTTTGAAAATGTGAATTTGCACCTACTGTCCATTTTCTGTTATATCATGTATACAACACCTAAAAGCACCATCTTATAAAGTAAGTCTCTGTATGGATTCCTGGCTTGCCCTAGTTTTACTGAGTGGGAAAGAACCACTCTCTCTATTATCCTTGTCAAAGCAAGACACTGTTACCTGTCACAGAACTAACAGTTCCTGACAGATACTAAAAAGATCAGAAGGGTGGTGGGTGAGCAGACAGCTAAAACATGCAATGAAAAAGGTGAAATAAGCAAAGTGACAGCAGAGGGAATTCTGCTTTTTCCTGATTCTTTACTCATTAGAAGATCTCAGTTCTGAAAATTGTTCAAGGGCCACTGCAATAGTCTAAGCAAGACATAAGTGGGATGCTGGCAGCAACAAGGGACGACAGTTGTAAAAAGATAACAGCAGATATAATCTAAATGAAGTAAATGAAACCTTGTTCAAATATTCAATATATTCTTATATATGTGACATTTTCTCTGATTCAGTCAATTATACTCATCACCTTTGAAATCCCTAAAACCGACCCTTCCAACTCCAATATCTATAGGGCCAGGCAAATAATGAAATGAGGGGTTTTATCTATATCAAGACATAAAGAAGTGGTGGGACCTGGACACATCATCAAATTTAAAGGACAGCCTGTGACTAAGTTTTGGCTGACTACTAACCATATGAGAACCAAGTCCGAGAACATGAGATCTTGTGACTTTTTCAAGAGATGTGAGAAACTGCCATTTTCTGTGTAATATGCCAATCTCTATTATATCATGTAGAACAAACAAAGACTGTGTGTGGGTTCAATCTAGCCTATGGGCAGCTAGTTTCCAACTTCTGTTCTAAGGTTTCACAGCAAAATAAGTAGTACATGCAGGTTTCCAGGATTAGAAAAGCAAGAATCTTGGAAAGCCAACATAAAGACAGAGGCTGGGCCAATGAGTCAGGGAAAAGGGGTTAATTTTTAGGGGCAGACAGTCTAAAGGAGTTGGAAAAGTCTATCAGAAAAATCTGACAGGAATTCTGGAAAAGTTCTACTGCAAGGAGGCATAGGTCAAGAAAAACTAGAATGTGTAGGGACGCTATCTGATTTAGGGGGGGAAAAGGGGAAAGTGGGGATATATCTGTATATAAACACAAGTTATTTCACCTCTTTATGCCTTAATTTCCTTGTCATTAAAATAATAACAGAGTGCTGGGTACAGTGGCACAAGCCTATAATTACGGCAGCTCAGGAGGCTGAGGCAGGAGGATCGCAAATTCAAAGCCAGCTTAAGCAACTTGATGAGACCTTGTCTCAAAATAAAAAATGGGCTGGGGATGTGGCTCAGTGATTGACTGTCCCTGGTACAATCAATCAATAAGAACTTATTTCATATGGCTGTTGTAAGGATTAAATAAGGTGGCTATTCAGGTAACTGTCATTACCCCTGGCATGTGTAATGTTCAAAAAGTTAGCTATTATTTATGATTACAAGGCATTAAGAGGTAAAGTAGTTTATTAAGGATCATGTGGCTATTAAGACGTACTGCCTGGATCTATACCCACATGTGTGGCTTTGGATCCCATACTCTATAAGCCATTAAGTTCTTCTGTGTTCCCATACCTTGCTAGGCTAGTTTCTTAATCTGTACAATGAGGAAATCGGTGATAACTAAATTCTTTTCTACAACTGACATTTTATTCTTCTAGCTAGCTCTCTAATCAGCTTATTTCAGGGCAGCAGTTGAACATAAATGTCTCTGCTCACACATCTACAGGCTATCAAACTAAAGTAGAACATTATTGATTAGGCTTGAAATAGGCTACAGAAATCATTTTAAAATTGAATAATCCATAGGTTCAGCCAGAAAGGACTCAATATAAGTCTTACCTCATGGCTTCAAGGAGATTACATTCGTTTCCAGAAGGCCAACAGCCCTTCCAAGTAGGCCCTGAATTCACCCACCTACATGTCCATGCTATTATAAGCTGGAAGTCACTAATAAGGCTGGTAAGGAAACAAAATAGGCTCTAAACCTGAAATGGTCAGAACATCAAGCAACTCTTATCCTTTTGAGGTCAAGGGTCTCTATGAGAACCTGGACAAAGCTTTTGTTCCAAGGGAAAAAAAAAATGCTGCATATGATTGCTCAAATAGGCACCTATAATTTCACCTGTAATTTTAAGAGGTTCACAAATACCCTAAAATCTCTCCCTATACTTTATCCCTAAAGTACACCTATCCTGTTCCAGGCTTGTCCTCCCACCCAAGGGACTCAGAACCGCCCCAAGATCTGGGATAGGGTTTCTAGGCAGCTGTGCTCAAGAGACAAATTATCTACTGCAACTCAGCATAATTAATCCTATATGGAAAACACAAATCGCCTTCTCTCCCTCCTCCATACCAACTTGCACTGAGGGAATCTGAACAGAAAAGATCTGTAATTTAATTCCCAAAATCCACTTTGTGAAATTAAGAAGTATTCTAAGAATATGTCATGCTCTTTTCTACCTGATGCCCAGAGAGCCTCACTGAATATTAGAAGGGTTAGAATAAACAGGCAAAAACATCCTAGTTCCCTTGGCACTGTGCTCCTCCTTTGATTTAAAAAAAAAAAAAAAGAAATCAGTCAAGATTACCAAATAGCTTTATTAGGTGACTCTTTTCCCTCATGGACTTTGAAAATTATATGTTACCAAAGAAACCACAAAACCTCAACCATGAGCTAAAGAAGAAATCAAAACAAGAAGCTATAATTTCCCTCTAAAATGTTAGAAACACTTTCATTGTTGGTGAGGGTCTGGAGAAAACATAATCTCAAACACAGTTGGTAAGTTTGTAAGTCAATGCAGCTTTGGTGGTGGGGGTATAGTTGACAATTTTTATCAAAAATATAAAAACACACTATTCTTGGGCTGGGGATGTAGCTCAGTTGGTACAGTGCTTGCCTCGCATGCATAAGGCCTGGGATTCAGACCTCCACCAAAAAAACCCCCCAAAACAAAAAATACTATTCTGAATTCCTAAAGATATTTTGCAAAAGTAGGCCAAAACAGGTGTGCAAACATGTTCAACATAGCCTTGTTTATAGAGGCCCCAAATTGGAAACAAGTACTAGTTTTTAGGTATGTCACATTAATGGGACATCGCATAGCCATTAAAAGAATGAGCCAAATCTGTAAGTGCTGATAAGAAAAGATCTCCAGGACATGTTAATTGAAGGTTCGGAGGAGTTGAGAATAGTGGATATTACAGGCTCTTTCAGTTTCTTTTTCTTCTTTTTTAGTGGTATTGGAAATTAAACCCAGGGGCACTTTACCACTGAGCCACATCCCCAACCTTCATTTTTATTTTGAGACAGGGTCTCATTTAATTGCCTAGGCAGGCTTCAAACTTGTGATCCTTCTTCCTCAAGTCTCCTGAGTTGCTGGGATTATAGGCATGTGCCACCATGGCCAGCAGTCTAATTTTTTTAAAGTATACATATGCATGCTAATATCTGCATTAAATTATGTCCTGGAAAAGACTCTTTTTTCACTGTTGTTACCTTTGGAGAGAATAAGTAATTAGAGACCTGGAAGTAGAAGAACCATCTTAATATACAAACATTCAAAAAGCATGTCAGGGTTCTTCTTTCTTTTTTGTTTACCTTTAAATACTTAAATAATTGTATGTATAAAACCCTAAATGTCAGTGTAAAACTAAATAATAATCATCACTTAGAAATTTTATTAAGAAAGGAGCCCTTTGTAAGTTTAACAAGGAAAGGGCCCATGCGATGCATAGCAATAAACTAGTGGAGGAGACTGGAAGAGAATCAAGAGGAGAATTAAGACACTCCTTCCCCCTCTTCTCTCAAGACACTGCTGACATCATGAATTACTCAAGCTTTCCACTGGAGATGAAATAGCTCAGTGCCCCACTCCTGTTGCCAGCTATTCATTGCAATTTTAAGTGAAGGAGATAGTACATTAGGAGAAAGTTGGCATAATCAGTCCAAACCCTGCCTTTTGTAGTGTGGATAAGGCAGAACAGTTGTTCCTAGAAAGTGTGAGTGGTAGAATACTCTGCTGATGAATATTAGAGATTGTCTTCCTTGAAGACAGCAGATCTCCATAAGCACACAGTGCAAAGGCACATTAGGGGCCTACCATTACATGCACTGGAGAAACAAGAGTCAAGTGTATATACAACAGAAAGGCCTAGAAAAAGCTGTGCTGTCCTGTGGTACCTCAGGGAGCCCTGCTCAACACTAGGGACACTCCCTGCCTACACAGATCTGCTGTAATAGTTTCAACTCCCTTTGACTGCCTCATAGAGAGAATTAGGTAAGACGAAAATTCAAGGAAGATAATTCTCTATACTTAACTGCCCTTTCATCTGAGGCCCATAAAATATAAACTTACTTACTTTCCATTTCATTCGTCTATATATTCTTTACTTTTATTTAATTATTTTTTAAATATTTATTTATTTATTTATTAGGTGTAGATGGACACAACACAATGCCTTTATTTTTATGTGGTGCTGAGAATCGAACCTGGGTCCCGCCTGTGCTAGGTGACAGCTCTACTGCTGAGCCACAATCCCAGCCCCTATATATTTTTAAAATATTTATTTTTTAGTTGCAGTTAGACACAATATGTTTATTTTATTTATATGTGGTGCTGAGGATCGAACCCAGGGCCTTACATGTGCTAGGCAAGCGTCTACCACTGACCTACAGCCCCAGCCCCATCTTCTATAATATTGCTTTACAAAATGAAACTGCCTCCCCATAGGATTTCCAGAAAAGCTAGCTGTCTTTTATAAAGCAAGGTCAGCTTTATGTACAGGTCCCATAAAAGGTTATCCTTCCCTCATGGGATTTTCATGAAAGAACCTCCTACTCAACCCCATTTCCACATCTTTTAATGATGCTTGAAATTCACCCATTAGTGACTTATACCACTAGGTCAAGATTGTCCAAGGTGTGCTTATTTAATAATGAAATCAGAAGGCAAATATACTAGGTCCACAAAACTATAGTGCAGTGGCTCTTAAACTTTTGTGGTCACTGGTCCTTTTTGAGAAATTGATAAAGCAAACAAATTTCCTTCTCAGAAAAATACACTTACATTTATATAATTTGGGGGCTTACAATTTAGAGGAACTCCTTCCAGCCTGTGGTTAAGAACCCCTGGTTTAACAGCAGTGAGTTTGGCAAATCCCTCTCCCCGTGGAAGAGTTCCTGTGCACATGTAGGGAATGCCAGGTCTCAAGAAAAAAGGCAGGACTGAAGCTACTTGGGGAAGGAGGATCACAAGTTCAAGGCTAGCCTCAGCAACTTAGGGAGACCCTGCTTCGAAATAAAATAAGACTCCTGGTGTGGATGCATGCCTATAATCCCAGCAGCTCAGGAGGCTGGGGCAATTACTTCAAGTAATTGCCTAGAACTGACCCCATCCAGAATTCAGATTATAACTTATAACTCCTCATCAGCAATGTCTATGGATTTCTCATTTTGTTGGCTGCTTGGGAATAGGTTCTTTTGGCTTCAGAAACACCAGTGCATGTTAAGAGATGTCTAATTGAGACCAGCTGTCAAACAAGTTCACAACACTTTCTGGCTAATCACTTTACCTGAGAAATAAGGGAGGGGAAAGTGTAAATTAAGAGGGGCTCACCTCTGAGGTTTTCGGATATCCCAGAGTCCCACTCCTTCCTTTGAATTGGCTGTGGCCAATAACCTGGGCTCCACAGGGTTAAACATGACACTGTGAAAGGCTGATGGGTAGTTTGCCAGGCAGAAGGGCTCTGTGAAAAGAGAAATTATGATTGGTTCATTCTAGTCATCTTTGGGTCAATGGCAGTCAGATGAGTAAACGTATGAATCCAAGTAGGAGCATACTTTTGAATAATGCCCCCGAAGAACCAGAACCCCAACATAGTACACATCACCACAGATACCTTTCCTCAAATTCCCTCCTGAGTCCTTCGAACACTTCTTCATGCAGAAAATACAACAGTAATTTAAACACATTTAACCAAATTTCAAGTCACAATACTTAGAAATCATACAGTACCTGAAAAGGGGAAGGTAAACTATTTTACAGTTAGTTAGTAAAACTGAATTCCACATGAGCTAAAAAAATTCATGATCAGTTTCTGGTACAATTATTACAACTTTAATCCAAATTTATTAGTCTAAAAAATAAAAGTTTTAAAACTGCAGTAGATTCAGTGAAGACAAAGCCAAACAGTGAAAAAAATTAAGATAGCGCAAAACAATAGTACAAGGTTGTTTTTTAAATTTTATTTTAATTTTTTTTATGGTTTGCAATGCCTAAATGGCTTAGTGTTTATTTTTATGATTTGACTTCCAGTATTAGAATGTGTGTCAAGAGGGTAGGTATTGGGGATTCAACCCAGGGCTTCATGACCACACACTCTCCACTGAGCTATAGCCCCAGTCCTTTTTTTATTTTATTTATTTATTCATTTATTTACCTTCCCCCTCAACCCAGTACTAGGGATTGAACACAGAAGCATTCTACCAATAAGCTACATCTGCAGTCCTTTTTATTCTTTATTTTGAGACAGGGTCTTGCTAAGTTGCCCAGGACATTCTCAGACTTGAGATCCTCTTGCCTCAGCCTCCTGATTTGCTGGGATTATAGGCACGCATCCACACCAGGATTATGGGTATGTGCCACCATGTCCCACTAAAAATATTTTTTTAAAAACCTAATACTTGAACTTCTTTTGCATTCAGTCAGGTCCCAGTCAACTTCACCTACAACCCCTGTGTCCATCTGTATTAATTATCAGGCTCCAAGTGAGGAAGGAATCACTTTTATGGAACCTGTTAGAGTGAAAGACAGAAAGCACTTTTCAGTCTATGATTTCCAAATACATTACTACATAAGTCTCTGAGCAGGTGAAGTACTTGCAGTCATCAGGCAGTGCAAACAAAGGAAAATCTCATCTACTAATCACATAGAGATTGAGCTGTAAGTGCTTCTTGCTGTAACCTGACCTGCCTGACCCTAAGGACAAGCTTCTATGATAGCCTGAACCTCAATAACAAGCACAGCCCAGCATGTTACATGTTTGAAATATAGAAAAATAAAAAGACCTAGACCCAGCCAGACGAAGCAGGCAGGCTAGTAAATTCAGTGTACATAGGTGTTATCATTACACAGCCAAACTAAAGGGGAGAGGTGGGCATGACAGTGGCACTGGAGGAAAGGGCCTTTAAAGACAGAGAGAGAAATCCCTCTGTAGGAAATGAGCTAAGAAGATGCATTTCCTGAAGAACTTCAGAGAAAGTCATTAAAACAAGTTCTTCAATCACACATCAGAGACTGAAAGAGCACACTTGGGGGCATTCACAAGACAATTTCCATACAGAACATATTTGCCATCATTTTACAATCCTACATGCAGGTAAGGCAAGGTTCTGTGATTTTCTTCAACAAAAGAACAAGCCTGCAACTAAGTTTGCAAGAAAGTGTACAGCACCCCCTTTCTCTGTAAACAACTAAGGATCTATGCATGTCAGCACCACACATAGCTGGCCTTTGATGGTTACCCTCCACAATGAGGTGCCACATCTTCTGCTTCTTGGAGCCACTAACAGCCAAGTGCAAGGGTGCATGAAAATTCACAGGTAGGTGGAGATGAGCTGACAAAGATGCCCCACTTCTGACTACTTAGGGCAGTATGGGACCTCCAAAGACACTGTGCTGCCATGTGACTCACATTTTTTCTCCTTTGACAACATTCACACTCAAATACTCAGGTCACAGCAAAGAACTTGACATCAAACTGTACACACAATCCAGTAGTCTTTTGTCCGGTGACCCTACCTCCATGGGGAGACTCCCGGATGTCCCAAATGAGAACCCGACCATCATCTGAAGAGCTGGCAAAAATGTTGTCATTTACTGGGCTCACTGATAAGCCATATACTGCATCTTCATGAGCAAACACATCCAAGGTCTCGCTGCTGAGAAACAGAGAGCAAGAGAGAGGCACACAGGCACACACATACACACAAACATAGCACAGAGTCCCAGCTCTCTGGCACCTAGGGTGCAGTCTCTCTTCTTAGGAGAAAGTCAGCCTAGCTAAACCTAAAGGATACTGTATTTCCTAAAAGGTAAATGTTCAACTTTCAAATGAAAAGAAAAAGTACTATCAAAGCACTATTTTTATAGATTTCATAAGTATTTTAAAAGTGACTCGATGGTGAAGTTTTGTTTTTTTATTTATTACAGAATGCATCTGTTTATGTCCAGATTTGAGGGTGGTATTTGATTTCCAAAAAGCAAAGGAAAGCTTTAAAGCAGGCTGAATTGATATAGCAGAAGTGGGAGAGAATCTTCTAGCAGTCTGGCATGCTGATTAATAGCACAGATCTACCCAGACTGCCTAAGTTTAGATCCTAGCATCACTTGACTTTAAGTTACTTAACATCTCTGTGCCTCTGTTTCCACTTCTGCAATGTAGATCACACTATCCTTCACAAAATGATTGAGGGTTAAATGAATTAATACTTACAAAGCACTTAGAATGATGTCTGGCACATGAAAGTAAGAAGTCAATAAATATTAGCTGTGATTATTATTAAATATTATTTCTCATCCTCTTTCAATCATTCCCTTAAAATTTTCACCTAAAAAAACTAATTTCATACCAACTCTGCAAATTCCTTTTTCTTTTTATAAATCAAAACTTTATTTCAAAATTATTATGGAATGTATTTAGAAAAGGACCAATGTTTCATGTTGTTTTCTTCAAAAGATAAAAACAATTTTGGTCGAAAGAGATATTTTCCTCTCTTCCTGTGAAAAAAGTCAATCACCTTCACACACCAACAACATATTTACCTTTCAACATCATGAAGGATAACTTGCTCATCATTTCCTGTAAAGGAAAAAAAGTAGAATCTGATAATTCCTGCTAGTTGGCCCCTATCCACATTACATGAAGAATTTAAGTTCTCAGGGTAAAAATATGAATAGTCAGTGTTAATACAAATTAGGAGTTTTACTAAGAAAAGGTTTATAATAATTTAAGGATAGGACATTCTTTATCTTTTTAAAATATTTATTTTTTAGTTGTAGTTGGACACAATACCTTTGTTTTATTTATTTATTTTTATGTGGTGCTAAGTATCTAACCCAGGCCTCGCACACACTAGGCGAGCACTCTACTGCTGAGCCACAACCCCAGCCCCAGGATAGGACATTCTTACAGAGATTTTTAAAAACTTAAGCGTAATAAGGGATAACATAATAACTGTTCCCAAAATGTAGTATTTAGTGGATTAGGAAAAACCTTCAAGGAAATTGTAAATGATCTAATAATTCATTCACCCAAATTAGCTTCCTGTCCATCACCAGCAAAACACTCCTTAACTATGAACCTGGAATGAAATCTCTAACATTTTTATGCCTCAGCTGTTTATCTGAAAATAGAGATAATAACTGCTTCTACTTCATAGGGCTACTGTGAGCATATGAGTCTGTAAAAGCATTCAAAATAGGGCAGAACACTTGATAAGTCCCCAATAAATATCTGCTACTATTCCTATCCTCTTTATATTTTATAGCATTAAAATTTGATGGTAATGTGATTTTAAATGATGGGAAAGTTTTTCTCTACAACATTTTTCTTTTGCAGTTCTCCTCATTCCATTAAAGGATCTAAAAACAGTACATTCATTATACATCTTCAAATGGTTCATATAGCTAAAATATAAAAATCTAAATATGCAAAAGCAGAGAGTAAAAAAATATCCTACTGTATGCTTAAATACACAACCAACAGTCACTTAGATAGAAAGGTACAAAGAGCAGTAAAGATGTGGCTAGGGTCATCTTAAATTTCAAAGCCTTAGCTGTAAATTCTACCATGAAATCAATAAACCCATACTGGTGCCTTCTTGGTGCCAGGCACATGCTAGGTATTGGGAGAATTATAAGATTAAGACTCTGCCCAGTCCTTGAGGAACTGATAGTCCAATTGCACTATTAAGGTGGAAGAACAATATGAACAAAAGGCACAAGGGTAAAATACTATAGTGCATATGCACAGTAGTTTAGTGGACTAAGTACATTTCATGGGCAAGGGAAATAGGCTAGGGATAGACTGGGGTTTAGACTGTAAATGGTGGGCACTGTAGGTCAAGAATTCACATGGTCAAATCTTTATTTTTAAATGAAAATTTATAAAAGAAATGCATGAGAAGGAGGGTTAGCGATTGGTGGCAAAAATCACACAAGGCCAATGCAATTGTTGAGGCCAAAGATGAGGACTTAAATCAAGGCAGTGGGAATAGAAAAGATGAGGACCTAAATCAGGGCAGTGGGAATAGAAAAGATGAGGATCTAAATCAGGGAAGTGGGTATAGGAAAAAAAAAAAAAAAAACAGAAACTAAAGGATGAGTAGAAAGAGCTTTTGAGATAGATCTGACAGGACTTTGTGACTGACTATATATGCAAATGACAGAAAGGCAGGTTTGAGGAGGAATTTCAAATGAACCATTTAAAATTGCCATTTGTATAAGGCCATTTTTATATGGCCAAAGTCAGCAGTTTTTTCTATCTTAGTATTCTGTTGCTTTTTTTTTTTTTTTTCAGTGCTGGAGATTAAACTCAGGGCCTAACATGGTAAGCAAGTCTGAACTATATTTCCAGCCCAATATTTAAATTGCTTTTAGAAAATAGGTAGACATTCAATGGTAAAATATGTAGCTCCAAATGAAGATCAGGGCTAAAACTGGAACAGAGAGGGGTGGTTGATGAAGCCATCACCAAGAGGTTAACTTTAGCACCAGCCATTCCAATTGTTCCCTAACACAATGCTTTTCAAACAAGGGTCATGACATCAAATTAAGTCACAGCCAACATCTTTTTTTTTTTAATGCCTTTATTTATTTATTTTTATGTGGTGCTGTGGATCAAACCCAGGCCTTTGCACGTGCTAGGCAAGCACTCTACTGCTGAGCCACAACCCCAGCCCACAGCCAACATCTTTAAAAATAAAACAGAATAAAAAATAAGGCTGGGTGCAGTAGCACATGCCTATAATCCCAGTGACTCGGCAGGCTGAGACAGGAGGATCGTGAGTTCAAAGCCAGCCTCACCCACCCCAAGAGGCTAAGCGACTCAGTGAGACCCTGCCTTTAAATCAAATACAAAATAGGGCTGGGGATGTGGCTCAGTGATTGAGTGCCCCTGAGTTCAATCCCCAGTACCAAAAATGAAATAAATGTTTCAAATGTATGTGTGTATGTGTGTGTGACAGAGAGAGAGATATGTGTTCATGTGTACCAGAGCCCAACATGAAAGATTTCTGCCAAAGAGGAAGAAAGGAAGGTTAGGAAGAAGGAGTGTGAGAAAGAGAGAGAAGAAAGGAAGGAGAGAGAAAGACAAACCCTAAATCACATATCTAAACTGCTAAAAAGACATGCTAGAGTAAACTAGTAATACCACAGTTCAATTAAGATACAGGAAGAAAAATAGGAATTATTTAAATTCTTTTCTCTAAAATTCCAACCATAGTGAATTTCCCTCAAAGGAATTTCCCTTTTTCTCACCTCCAGAGAACACTTTGGTGTTTCCACTGTTGAAAGCCAGGCAAAAAATGTTGGAATGGTGTTCTCCTTTCAGTTGTATGGGCTTGACTCTGGAGTGGATCGCTTGTTCCATATGCCACAGCAGAACCCGACGGTCATCTCCTCCTTGAGAAGGAAGTTAAGAGTCTAGGGTTAAAAGAGCTGGCATTTGGCTTTGCCAGTCTCAAATATCATTCTTTCCAAAACTCCACCTCCCCAACTCCATAAGATTCTGATGGTACCTTACACCCAGCACTCTCCCCACTTAACCATGGGGTACATGACCTCTAGGCCACTCACTCTCTCCCATGAATCAAATATTAAATAATATAGAAATTGAAAGGGATAAGTGCTGATATTGAAACTCACTCACCCTGAAAGCAATCCTGTTTCTGTCTTTCCGGAGACCCAGTTGTTTAAATTGTTACCTAGAATCTTTCTAATAAGGTCCTTTTTTCTCCCCTAGTCTAACAGAATCAAAGGTAATTTTTATTACTTGAAGCCAAAGAACTCTGAAGTAATATTTCTAACATAATAGCCTTCAAAGCAACCACTTTTGATATGCTTTCATTGACTAAAGGATAGTGTACAAATGACAACTAAAAAACTACCTGACTCTAGTAGGTGCCAGACAAAACCCAGTTCTCATGATCCTTAGACGGGCTCTTACCTTCACAAAATTCCCAACAGTCTGAACTAAATAAGCAATATTACAATGCATGAGCTACCTCCTAGAGAATGAGAACACATATGGTCTATATATTCTCTCTCTCTCTTTTTTTTTTTTGCGGGGGGAGAGGTAGTACTGGGGAACAGTACCTCCCATATGCTAGGTAAGTACTCTATCACCAAGTTACATCCCACTATATTTATATTTGAAGATGTGTTAAAAATGTCTGGAAGGATTAATATATTTAACAATGGTTACTTCTAAGGAATAGAATTAGAAAGTAGAAGAAAGCTTGATTTTTAAAAATTTGGCATTGTTTGACTTTTTAAAATAAGCCAACAAGATATTCTTTTCCCGATAAAAATGTAAATGACAACAGGAGCAAATCAGCAAACTCTGTACCTCTGCCTCTCCACCTCTATTCAATTAAAAAAAAAAAATACCCAGCCAGGCTAGGTATGTAGCTCTATAATGTGCTTATGTGCTTAGTATGCATAAGGCCCTGGGTTCCATCCCTGTCACCATATTTTGTGTCTGTGTATGTGCAGTACTGGGGATTGAACCATGGGGCACTATACCACTGAGTTACACCCCAGCCACCCCCCTCCCCACTTTTTCTTTTGGTGGGCAGTACTGAGGATTGAACTCCGGGGCACTCTACCACTGAGCCACACCCCCAACCCTATTTTGAATTTTTATTTTGAATTTTTATTTAGAGACAGGGTCTCACTGAATTGCTTAGCGCCTTGCTTTTGCTGAGTCTGGCTTTGAATCACGATCCTCCTGCCTCAGCCTCCCAAGCCGCTGGGATTTACAGGCCTGTGCCACTGCACCCAGCCCTGGAAGCACACTAAAAAAATAAATACAATAACCACAAATTATAGCACATCCACACAAGGGTATACCATGAAGTATTAAGTCAGTAGATACGAGCTAATGTGGAGAGATAGCCAAAGGTCTTTGTTAAGAGGAAAAAATAAGTGTAAACAGTATAGGTACCACAACTACTTTTGTAAAACAAATTTTTAAAAAGCTCCAGGACAGCAAGAACCTTGTCAGTTTTGTTAACTGTGGAATCTCCAGTATCTAATCAAGGCACCAGAGAGTAGATATTGAATGAAGGGGCTTATACTTGTGTATCTATGCTTATATTTTATATAGCTATATCAAGATGGTTATAAAGAAATTGTTTATAGTGAGCATTATAACTGCTAGGCCAGAATTGGGAGACCTTTTGGTAGTCAAATATATATAATACGAAATTTAGCCATTTTTACTATTTTTTTTTTTGAGAGAGAGAGAGAGAGAAAGAGAATTTTAATATTTATTTTTTAGTTTTCGGCGGACACAACATCTTTGTTTGTATGTGGTGCTGAGGATCGAACCCGGGCCGCACGCATGCCAGGCGAGCGTACTACCGCTTGAGCCACATCCCCAGCCTTTTTTTTAAAGAGAGAGAGAGAGAGACATTTTTACCATTTTTAAGTGTGCATTTGTGTTGTTGTGCAATCATTAACACCATCCACCTCCAGAACTCTTTTATCATCACAAACTGAAATTCTAAGGAACATTAATTTCTCCCAGCCCCTAGTAACCACTATTCTACTTTCTATCTCTATGAATTTGACTATTCTAGGTACCTAATATGTATAAATCAGATTCAAAAGGATAAAACACTTATAACTTTTTAAATATTCATCTTTATTGTAGCATGCATCAGAAATTTTACACCTTTATTAGACTAAATAGTATTCTGAGTTTTATATGCTTTTATACACATATTTTGTTTAGTCATTCATCCACTGATGCACATTTGGGCTGTTTCTATATTTTGGCTACTGTGACTAGTGTTACTTAGAACATGAGTATACAAATATCTCCTTATGAACTTGCTTTCAATTATTTTGAATATATATATACTATTAAGGAATTTGGGGGTTTTGTTTGTTTTCTTTTGTTTTATTTAGTATTAACGATTGAACCCAAGCAATGCTAAGTAAGCTATCTATCACTGAGCTACATCCCTAGCCCTTTTTTAATTCCTATTTTAAGACAGGGTCTAAGTTGCTCAGGCTGGCCTTAAACTTCAATTCTACTGCTCCAGTTTCCCAAGTAACTGGGATTACAGCATGGGAAACTTTTATGTTTTAATTTTTACATTATTTCATCCTATATTACAACTTGACCTTGTTCTTAGACATATTTTCTTTTACAATTAAAATTAATAGAAGGTGGGCTGGGTTGTGGCTCAGTGTTAGAGCACTTGCCTGGCAAGTGCAAGGCGCTGGGTTAAATCCTCAGCACCACATAAAAAACAAATAAATAAAATAAAAGTAGACATATTTTCTTTTACAATTAAAATTAATAGAAGGTGGGCTGGGTTGTGGCTCAGTGTTGGAGCACTTGCCTGGCAAGTGTGAGGCGCTGGGTTCAATCCTCAGCACCACATAAAAAACAAATAAATAAAATAAAAGTATGCTATCTATCTACAACTAAAAATATTTTTTAAAAAATTAATAGAGCAGGGCTGGGGTTGTAGCTCAATGGTAGAGTGCTTGCCTCATACTATGAGGCACTGGGCTCAATCCTCAGCACCACATAAAAATAAATAAAGACACTGTGTCCATCTACAACTGAAAAATATTTTTTAAAAATTAATAGAGCATACTACACACACACCCAAGAAGATACATTGTTAGTAGGACTGCAAATTAGTGTGACCACTCTGGAAAGCTGTATGGAGATTTCTCAAAAAACTAGGAATGGAACTACCATTTGACCCAGATATCTATCCCACTCCTCTGTATATATTCAAAGGATTTAAAAGAAATATACTGGGTTGGGGTTGTGGCTCAGTGGTAAAGCACTTGTCTAGCATGTGTGAGGCACTGGGTTCAATTCTCAGCACCATATATAAATAAACAAATGAAATAAAGGTCCATCAACATCAAAAAAATATTTAAAAAAAAATAAAATAAAATAAAAAATAAATAAAAGAAATATACTACACTGACCCAGCCATATCTATGTTTACAGCAGTTCAATTCACAATAGCTAAGCTATGGAACCAACTGAGGTGCCCTTCAACAGATGAATAGATAAACAAACCATGGTATGTATACACAATGAAATATTACTCAGCCATAAAGAAGAATGATTTTATGACATTTGCCAGTAAATGGATGGATCTGGAGACTATCGTGCTAAGTGAAATAAGTCAACCCCCAAAAGCCAAAGGTCTAATGTTTTCTCTGATATGTGAAAGCTAATCCATAATAAGATGTGTGGGTGAGGGATATCAGTGGAATAGACAAAGGGAAATGAAAGAAAGGGAGGAGGGATGGGATAAGGAAAGACAGCGGAATGAATCTGACATAACATTCCTATGTACATATATGAATATACCACAGTAAATCTCACCATTGCATACATTCACAATAAAATTAATTAAAAAATAACTATAAGTAAATGGCAGAAAGAACAGGGAGCAGAGTGTGGAAAGAAGGGAAGGGAAGAGGAAGGGGTGGAATTAGAACAAGATATACTCCATGCTTTTATAATTATGTTAAAATGGATTCAACTGTGCTGGGGCCATGGCTCAGTGGCAGAGGGCTTCCTCGCACATGTGAGGCACTAGATTCTATCCTCAGCACCACATAAAAATAAATAGATATTGTGTCCATCCGTAACTAAAAATAAAAAATAAAAAAGAAGCAACCTCCAAAAAGAAAAGTTGAGAATTGGTAAATAAAGTTTCTAACCTAAAAAAAAAGGCGGGGGGAATTCTACTGTCATGTATAACAAAAAGAAACAATAAAATTTTTAAAAATTTTAAAAATAATTCCTTTGTTTCATGAGTTTTCTCTTCCTTTCACTGTCAGGCAAGATCAAGTTCTATATTCTCCTCTGAAGTATCATTTTCTACCAGATTCATGTCTCAAGTGTGGCCCACAGCATTCTGTGTTTACGACTTCTATACTTCAACTACAACTTCTCTGGCCTGGGAAAGAATCTAAATTCTTTACCTCATACAAATTTACCACGGTGTAAAACATCAAGTTAATTATGAAAATAATGGTTTGGAGTCTTTATTGTTTTATTTTAATGAAAATTACCGATCTAGACATGCTGTGAACACTTCAGTTTTCCATAGTCCACATTCTTATTGCTTGCCCCCAACAATGTAGCCATGAGTCAGGGACTTATTACCACTTCTGCTATTGTGTTTTTTTATATTAAAGAAATACTTTATACCCATGTCTCTATCAAAAATTGAAAATTAAAGAGAGGCCATATGTTTTTTTCTATTTGCTCATGTTTCTAATCTCCCTACACCCTCAGTTTCATCAAATATAAAATGGTGACCATAACAGTTCTTGTACTCGTACAGATTTTATAGATTGAAAGTCGAGTGCAAAGGAGTTAAGTAACTTACCAAGATCATCCAGTAAGGAAAGTGGTTGAGCAAGAAGTTCATTAAGACTCCAAGGCCCTCACTCTTCACCACTACTATTAACTATCTTACAGTTCAAAAAATGAATCATAACTGACAAAGAAAATTCATCTGATGGACAACTGAAGGAATTCTCTGCCTTGTAACACACTTCAAAAATGTCTAGGTATGATTAAAAGAGCAAAGAAGTAAAATGGGAAGCAAACTTAACTGGAGTAAAATAAGGGTCCTGGATGGGACTGCCTGAAAGTTTAAGGTGCTAGCAATGCACAAAACTGGCAATGGGTTATCTAAAATATATAAAGAATTCCTAGAATATTTATTTATTTATTGGTACTAGAGATTGAACCCAGGGGCACTTTACTCAGAGATACATTCCCAGGCCTTTTTTTTTTTTTTTTTTTGTACCAGGGATTGAACCCAATGGTGCTTAACCACTGAACCACATCCCAAACCCTTTTTTGTATTTTACTTAGAGATAGGGTCTTGCTGAGTCACTTAGGGCCTTGCTAAATTGCTGAGGCTAGCTTTGAACCCACGATCCTCCTGCCTCATCCTCCGAAGCCACTGGGATTACAAGTGTGAGCCACCATGCCTGGCTCTCTAACTTGATTTTGGACCCAATACAATCCCAATGAAACTCCCAGAAAGCTATTTCATGAATATTGACAAACTGATTCTAAAACTTACATGGCAAAAGACTGGAACAGACAGCACAATATGGAAGAAGAACAACAAAGTTGGAGGGCTGACACTACCTGACTTCAACACTGAGAGGGTAAAAATAGCCAGCATAAATACCATCAAAGTAACAAAGGCAAAATATGGAGGCAAAGATTTCTCTCAACAAATGTGCTGGAACACATGAACACCCACAAGTGAAAAATTAACTCTAAATACAGACCTTAAACCCTTCATAAAATTCAAAATGGATCATAGAACCAAGTATAAAATGCAAAACTACAAAACTCCTAGAAGATAACAGGAGAAAATCTAGATGACCTTGGGTATGATGATGACTTTTTTAGAAATAACACCAGGGGCTGGAGATGTGGCTCAAGCAGTAGCGCGCTCGCCTGGCATGCGTGCGGCGCAGGTTCGATCCTCAGCACCACATGCAAACAAAGATGTTGTGTCCGCCGAATACTAAAAAACAAATATTGAAAAAAAAAATTTCTCTCTCTCTCTCTCAAAAAAAAAAAAAAAAAGAAAAGAAATAACACCAAAGGTATTATTCACGTAAGAATGGATAAGCTAGACTATTTAAAATTAAAAACTTTTATTTTATAAAGACAATGTTGAAAGAATGAGAAGACAAGCCACAGAGCAGGGGAAAATATCTGCAGACATAACTGACAAAGGACCGATATCCAAAATATACAAAGAACTTATAAAACTAAACAATAAGAAACAAACAATGGGATTAAAAAAATGGTCCCAAGACCTAAACAAATACGTCACCAAAGAATATATACAGATGAGAAATAACCACATGAAAATATGTCCCACACATATTCCCTGTCATCAGGGAAATGTAAATTAAGATAAGATACTACTATATATTTCTTAGAATGGTCTAAACCTGGAATACGGATGACACCAAATGTTAGCGGGAATGTGGAGCAATAGATACTCTCACTGTATACAACATTCTGGAAAAGGCAAAATTATGGAGAGAGCAAAGAGATCAGCAAGTACTAGGTGGGGAACGGTGTGAATATGTATAACACAGGTTTTTTTTTTTTTTTCTTGGTGGTACTAGGGAGTAGAACCCAGGCCCTTGTGCATGCCAGGTAAGCACTCTACCATATTGTGTCCATCTACAACAACAACAAAAAATTTTTAAAAAGAGAGAAATGGAAAAATTGCAGTATCTTTTCATTTTGCTGCGAACCTAAACCCACTCTAAAAATCTGTATAATCCTAAAATAAAAAAAATAACAGACTGGAAGTAAATTTAACAAATCAACATTTGGTCAAATTTGACTGATCTCTCTCTATATATACTTCTTTAATTTAAATCTTTCATATTAAGGAACTATCACTATATTTATAAGTTATAATAATGGCATTGTGGTTAAGAAAGAAAAAAAAGTCCTTATCAGTTAGTGATGCATATAGAGATGGGTGATATTGTATATACTTAGAATTTCTTTTAAAAGGTGCCAAAAAGAAAGAAAGTAAAGAGGAAAAGGTGATTAACACAAATGTATGCTTAAGGATTTCAATAATAAAATATTTTGGATTTTTTTAATGTTCATAAGAGAAAAATAAAACAAGACTCGGCAAAATAGGCTTTGGATACCCATGGAAAAAGTAACCAAGGACATCTCTATATTTATTCAGTAAATCTTTTTTTTAAATATTTTTTAGTTGTTGATGAACCTTTATTGTATTTATTTATATGTGGTGCTGAGAATCGAACGCAGTGTCTCACACATGCTAGGCAAGTGCTCTACCGCTGAGCCACAACCTCAGCCCCATATTCAGTAAAACTTTTAACAGCACAATTCTTCTTGAATTGGAGGAGCTGAAGAAAAAATGTTCAGCAGGGCACAGTGGCACATGCCCATAATCCCAGCAGCTAGGGAAGCAGGAGGATCACAAGTTCAAAGGCAGCCTCAGAAACTTAGCAAGACCCTGTCTCATAATCAAAAATAAAGGGCTGGGATTGTGGCTCAGCGGTAGAGTGCTTACCTAGCACATGTGAGACCCTGGTTTCAATCCTCACCACCACATAAAAAAATAAAATAAAATAAAGGTATTGGGGCTGGGGTTGTGGCTCAGCGATAGAGCACTCACCTAGCACATGTGAGGCCCTGGGTTTGATCCTCAGCACCACATAAAAATAAATAAATAAAATAAAATAAAGGTATTGTGTCCACTACAACTGAAAAATAAATATTAAAAAAATAAACTAAAAAGGGCTGTGGATATGGTTTAGTGGTTAAGTGTCTTGGGTTCAATGCCTAGTACAAAAAAAAAGTTCAATTAAAAACGGAGACTAGGCACAGAGGTACATACCTATAATTCCAGCTACTTGGAAGGCTTAGGCAAAGGGACTGTAAATTTGAGGCCAGCCTGGGTAATTTAGTGAAACCCTACCTCAAAATAAAAAAAAATTTAAAAAGGGCTGGGGATGTGGCTCGGTGGTACAGTGCTTGCCTAGCATGTGCAAGACCCTGGATTCAATCCTCAGTACCATGAGGGGGTGGGGGAATGGGAAACAGCATATATTTATTTGCACTCAAAAGTTGTAGCTTAAGATCTTCCTCCATCACCCAAACAGCACTATGTTTAATGTTCACTCCAGGCATTTATAGGATGATTTACTTTTACCAAGTACTTAGTAATTCAAAATGTATGGCTATTTGTTGAATGCCCTGGATCACTTACAATGACATGGTCTTAGTACTTAACATGATGATGACAGCCCAAGTCCATGGGAGATTAGAATCAATGAGGCAAAAATTATCACTGTGGCAGCAACCACCTCTTCACTTTGTCCTCCAAAGTATAAGAAGACAAAATGCATCTCCCCATACCCTTCCTGCATTTCCTTAGGCAAAATATTAACAGCCCTGTGCAAAGACAATCATTTTTAACCATTTGTTGGCATTAAAACTCTGGGTGCAAAGTGAGACCTAGACTGAAACTACTGGGCTGCTTTTAAGCAGCAGAGGGAGCAGGACAGCTGTGTCCAAACCTCTAACCCCACAAAGCACAGGAGGGCTGTTGAAGCAAAGATAAGCCATTACAGGATGCAAAAGAAGTTCTATAGTTCTGCCCCTCTGAATCACTAGTCAATTAGAAAATGGGAAAATTATTATAAAGGTCCACAAAGAGAGACTCACCTGCAAATAGTACAAATGAAGAATACGACAAAATTAAGGCAGCTGTTGAGTCGGGCAGTTGGGTGCTTATGGGGCCATCCTCAGTAAAGACAGCCCAGTCCCAGACTCTCCAGAGTCTCTGAGACCTATCAGGAAGGCCAGGACTTTCAACTCCGTGCTGGTGCTAGTGCTGGGACTGGGGCCAGTGCTAGGCAAAGGACAAGCAAAGGCTTGTCTCTCAGAGCTGATATTCTCACAATTGTTTAGCTTCAATTTATCTGGGTAGGCCAAGAGAACGTAGCTACTCTGATTCTGATTAATTTCATTTTGCACTAAAATCACTAATTCATCAAAAAACAGTACTATAATCACATGTGGAAGCAGTTTTGCAGTTACAAAAACCTTTATATAGCCAGGTATGGTGGTACACACCTGTAATCCCAGCTATTTGGGAGGCTAAGGCAGGAAAATCCCCAGTTCAAGATTGAACTCAGCAAATTAGTAAGACCCTGTACCAAAATAAAAACATAAATGGAGGCATAATTCAGTGATAAAGCAGCCCTGGGTTCAATTGCCAATACCAGAAAAAAAAAAAAACTAACAAAATACATATTTTAAATGTGCCCTTTCTGGGCTAGGGGTATAGCTCAGTTGGTAGAGTGCTTGCCTCACATGCACAAGGCCCTGGGTTCAATCCACAGCACCCCAAAAATTAAAAAAAAAAATTAAAACATGCCCTTTCCCAAAGGTCCTGAGCTCAAAGCAGAAACTATGAAAGTCCTTATACCATACTTTAACAAAAGTATTCTTATTTTATAGCTGGAAAAGCTGAGACATAGAAGAATTTGAGTTTCCTCAGTCAGTCAGTCAAGCTGGGTACAGTGGCGCACACTTGTGATCCTAGCTATTTGGAAAACTGAGGCAGAAGGATTACAAGTTTGAGGCCATCGTGGGCAATTTATCAAGACCAGCTCAAAATAAAATAAAAAGGACTGGGGATGTAGCTCAGTAGTAGAGTACCCTTAAATTCAATCCCCAGTACCACACATAAAAAAGGCAGCCAAGCCCATGACAGGACTGAGGGATTGTTTAATGAGGAGAGTTTCAGTTCTTCAAGATGAAAAAGTTCTGATGATGATGATGGTTACAAAATAATGCATTAAATGCCACTGAATAGTAAGTACACTTAAAAATTGTTAAAAGGGTAAATTTTGTATTATATACATACATTATTTTTAAACACAATTTTTTGTTTTTTGTTTCTTGGGATTGAACCCAGGGGTGCCTTCTCACTGAGCTACATCCCTAGTACTTTTTATTTTTTTATTTTGAGACAGGGTCTCACTAAATTGCTGTGAGTCTCAGCAAGTTGCTGAGACTGGCCTTGAACTTGCAATCCTCCTACCTTAGCTTTTGGGATTACAGGCATGTACCACTGCACCCAGCTTTTTTTTTTTTTTTTCCTTCTTCTTTGGAACTAGGGATTGAATCCAGGGATGCTTAACCACTGAGGCACATCCCTAACCCTTTTTAAGTTTTATTTTGAAAGAGGGTCTCTCTTAGTTGCTTAGGACCTTGCTAAACTGCTGAGGCTAGCTTTGAACTCATAATCCTCTTGCCTCAGCCTCCCAAACTGCTGGGATTACAGTCATGAACCACTGCACCTAGCTTGCCCCCAGTTTTTTTTGCCACAATTTCATGCCTGTACTATGTAGCCAAAAATAAATAAAGCCTGATTCTGACATGGAATGATCTCTATGATCTAAAGTGTTAGTGACTGTATTAACTATTTAATACACTATTTAGTCACTATTTAGTGACTGTATTAATTATTTAATAATAATAATAATAAGTTAACTGTATTAACTATTAACATTATTTTCTTTTAGTAAATGGCACCATGGGATTAGATCCAGGGTTCAAGATAGGACAAAAGTAATGCTATAGAAGTTTACAGAAATAAAAATGCCTAGATTCGAATCCTGATTTCACCATCTATATGTGTCCTTGAGTAAGTTATTCCACTTATTTAAGCCTCTGTCAGATAAGATAAAGAAAATGCCAACAACCAGGGTTGTTATATTAAGTGAGATAATATATAAAAGCACTTATCTCAGTGTGACCCATATTAGCTATACACACCCCTCAAAACATCCTACTTTCTCTGAAGCATCATCTATGAATTTATCTCAATCTTTCAAACTCTTGTTTTATATCACATAAGAGTATGAACAGCATGCGATATTTTAATGAAAATATGAGCAAATTTATGCATGGTAGGACAGATTCGATATGGTTAACAGAGCTCCCAGGAATAGCAAACTTTACTTAATATCCTTTTATGTTGTTAAAGATTATTTTTTCTAACCTATAAAAATTTAAGGAAAGTCAGTCTGTCTTTCTGCTCTGCCTATGTGTTCCTTCTTTTCAATGAGTACACTCCGTGAAGCCAAGCCCCCTTGTGTCATCCACACCTCTCCTGAGTTCCAGAAGCAGCAGTGTGACAGAGAGGCAGAGTCTGTGTGCCACACAGCCAGCTACAGGAGTGAATAGGAAATAAGTCTCTTTTGTTATTTTTCTAAAGCTGAAAACAGACATTTACACAGAAGTTCACTCACCTGATTTTGACATGGAATGATCTCTATGATTTAAAGTGTTAGTGACTGTATTAACTATTGAAACATTATTTTCTTTTAGCAAATGGCACCATGGGATTAGATCCAGGGTTCTAATACATGTCATTGAAACCTAGCTTCTGGGGTAAGGATTATATAGGTCCTTTTTATAGATAAGGACCAGAGAAGCAAAATGACTTGCTAATAGTCCAAGTAGCTGGACCTGGAGCCTAAAACCAAGTTATATCCATTCATTGTATCATGCTGAGGCCAGAATACCACCTAGAATTCCAAATGAGGATGTTCTGCAGCTTTATACAAAAAAAGAAAAGTATTTTCCGTTTTGTATACATTTTTTTTTCTAGAAATGCCTCACACTTCACTGGCTTTTTTTCAATTTTGATGACTTTTAAGTGTAGAGTTTGGTGGCATGAACTATATTCACATTAGCACACTGTTATCTAACCATCACAATTATTTGTCTCCAAAACTTTTTCATCTTCCCAAACTGAAATTCTGTAAACACTAAATAATCACTCCCCATGCCCTTGACAATCACCATTCTTCCCCTATAAATACCATTTCTGTCTCCTTACTTTACTTACTCTCAGTACATCATATAAATACATGTCCTTTTGTGACTGGTTTATTTAGCTTAGCACAATGTCTTCAGAATTCACTCATGCTGTAACATTTGTCAGAGTTTTGTTCCTTTTAAGGGCTGAATAACATTCCATTGTATGTATAGTCTATATTTTGTTTACTCATTCATTCATTGATGGACACTTGAGTTGCTTTTACTTTTGGGCTACTGTGAATAGCGCTGCTATGAATATAGATCTGCAAATAACTTGAGCCAGGCACAATGGCGCACGCCTATAAAATAAGGCTTGGTATGTGGCTCAGTGGTAGAGTACCTTGAGTTCAATCCCTGGTACCAAAAATCAAAACCAAAACAAATACCTGTTTTAAGTCCCTGATTTCCATTCCTTTGGGCATATATCCAGATGTGAAATTGTTGGATCATACAGTAATTATTCTGTGATGGGGTTTGTTTTGTTGCAGTAAAAAGGAATCAAACAGTCTACCACTGAGCTACAGTCTCAATCTTTTTTTAAATTTTTGAGACAGTCCCGCTAAATTGATGAGGCTGGCTTGAATTTGTGATTCTCCTCCTTCCCTAGTTCCTGGGATTACAAATGTGTGCCTGGCTGTGTTTGTTTTTGAGAAACTGCCATAGGGTTTTCTACAGTGACTGCATCATTTTATATTCCCACTAGCAATGCGCAATGATTCAAATTTCTCCACATCCTCAGCAACACTTGGTTCTTTTCTGTCATCCTAATAGGTATAAAATGTTTACTGGCCTTTTTGACCTTCAAGTAAATAGCCTAGCAAGGAGTAATGCTGCCCAACTATAATGCCAGCTACTTGGGAGGCTGAGGCAAAAGGATTCATTCAAAGTCAGCCTTGGCAACTTAGCTAGACCCTGTCTCAAAATAAAAATAAAAAGGGCTAGAGATGTAATTTCAGTGGTAAAGTGGCCCTGGGTTCAATCCCCAACACTGCAAAAATAAATACATAAATAACCTAAGGGGTTGGGGATGTGGCTCAAGCAGTAGCGTGCTCGCCTGGCATGCGTGCGGCCCAGGTTCGATCCTCAGCACCACATACAAACAAAGATGTTGTGTCCGCCGAAAACTAAAAAATAAATAAAGAATCTAGATAAAAATATACCTTTAAAAAAATAACCTAAGTAACTATTAAGTCCTTATTTTTTTTTGAGAGAGAGAGAATTTTTTTAATATTTATTTTATTTTTATGTGGTGTTGAAGATCGAACCCAGCGCCCCGTGCATGCCAGGCGAGCACGTTACCGCTTGAGCCACATCCCCAGCCCATTAAGTCCTTATTGACATCTTGGAGTACCTCATTCTACAAGGACTTTGAGTTATTATTCTTTATTACTCTACATTTATCTACCAGGAATTCAGTTACTATTTTTATGCTCACTCCCCCCAAACAAAAAGTTACCTACAGTTTATCCATACTGGAAGCATTCACTACCTAAAGAAACTAACTTCATATGTAAATTTGCGAAATTTTATATATATTCTGTCCTCAAATCAATTACAAAAACAACAAGAGCACTAATCTCTATTTACCCAAGCCTGACACTTCTATAATTCAACCTGTTTTATAGATAAGTGTAACAAGGCAGCACAGCATTCAAAACCACAGGCTTAGAAGTATACAGATTGACTTCTCCAATATTGCTACCATTTATTAGCTGTATACCTTTAGGCGAGAGTACTTAACCTCTCTAAACTGCAGTCTTCCCACTTGTAAAATAGAGAAAACTACCTATTTCATGGTATTATTGTTAGGATTAGTGAAATAGATCTGTGTAAAAACTTGGCTGGAGCCTGACAATATTAAGAGTAAGGATAAACCAGGCACTATGGCACATACCTGTAATCCCAGCAACACGGGAAGCTAAGGAAGGAAGATCAAAAGTTTGAGGCCAGCTCTGGCAACTTAGCAAGACCCTGTCTCAAAAAATAAAAGGGTTGAGGATGTAGCTCAATGGTAGAGCAAACCTGGGTTCAATTCCCAGTACAAGGAGGAAAAAAAAAGTAGGGCTCAAACTTCTGAAATTTGGAGACTAGATTATCAGATACCTTTATTACCTCCTTAAGAGAGGGCCTCTAATCTAAGGCTAAGATACGTACCCAAATGCAAATAAGGTAACTAGGAAATAATCTCAGAAGGCATTAGGAGAATGTGATTATTTTAACAAAGAAAGTTACAAACTACTAAATTATGCTATAATCTGCCTAAAGGAAGACTGTAAATGACCACAACTTAAGACAAAAATATTCAGCTTCATTGGTTATCAAGGCCAGTTATATAAGAATTTACGTAATAATAAATTTATTAAGTGACACTATTTTTCATATACTGGCTGATCTGGCAAATATGAAATAATATCTAGCAATAGATGATGTGGAGATAATAAACTGGTACAAGTGTAAATAAATTAGTTCAACAAGCTTGGAGGGCCATTTGGTAATATATGTAATATATATCAAATATATTTTTATGTTTTTATTAGTGCATTATAGTTATACATAATAGTGGGGTTCATTTTGACACATTTATAAATGCATAAACATAATTTGCTCCATTTTCAATCACTAGTACTTTCCCTTTCTCTCTTCCCCTGATCTCCTTCCTCTGCTCTACTGGTCTTCTATTTATTTACTGTTTTTTTTTAGTTGGTGCATTATACATAAAAGTGAAATTAATTTTGACATTCAAGCATGCACATAGATAGCATAATTTGGTCAATTTCCTTCTGCAGTTCCACCTCTCCCACCCCCTCCTTCCCTCTATCCCATTCTTCTCCTTTGTTGTTCTCCTATTTTCATGATCATTCCCGTCTTTTTCAATTCCTTATTCCTCTCTAGCTTCCACACAAAACATTTGACCCTTGAATTTCTGAGTCTGTCTATTTCACTTAGCATGATATTCTCCAGCTGGCAAATGACAAAATTTCATACTTCTTTATAGCTGAGTACAACTCCATTGTAGATATATATCACATTTTCTTTATCCATTCATTCATTGACAGAAACCTAAACTGGTTTCATAACTTGATAATTATGAACTGCACTGTTAAAAATATTGGAATGCAGGTATCACTACAGTATGTTAAGTTCAGCTCTTTTGGATAAACCAAAGGAGTAGAATAGCTAGGTCATTCCTAGTCTTTTGAGGAACCTTCATACTGCTTTTCAAAATGATTTATACTAATGTGCGGTCCTACCAACAATGTGTGTTCTTTTCTCCCCATTTTCTCTCTAGAATTTATTATTTATATTTTTTATACTTGCCATTTTAACCAAGGTGAAATGAAAAGTCAGTGTGGTTTTGATTTACATTTCCTTGATTGCTAAGGATATTGAACATTCTTTTTCCATACATTTGTTGGCTGTTTAGATTTCTTCAAGAAATGTCCTGTTTAGTTCATTTGCCCATTTACTGATTGGGCTATTTGGTTTTTCAGTGGTAAGTTTGTTGTTGTTTTTAGTTCTTGTTCTTTGTTTTTGTCTTGGTACCAGGGGATTGAACCCAGGTTCAATTCCCTGGTACCAAGTCCTTTTTACTTTGAGACAGATTCTTGCTCAGTTGTTGAAGCTGGCCCCAAACTTTCCATCCTCCTGTCTCAGCTTCCCAAAGTTACTAGGATTATAGGTGTATGCCACTGCACCTGATTTGGTGGTAAGTTTATTGAATTCTTTATATATACTGTATATCAATCTTCTGTTGGACGAGTAGCTGATAAAAATTTTCTCTTATTCTGTAGGTTCTCTTTTCATGATTATTTCCTTTGTTGTGCAGAAGCCTTTTAATTTGATGCCATTCCACTTATTCTTTTTTCTCTTTTAATATTTTTAGTTGTAGATGGACATAATAACCTTATTTTATTTACTTATTATGTGGTGCTGAGGATCAAACCCTACCCTCAGCTATCACTGAGCTACAACCCTAGCCCATTATTCTTAATGTTATTTTCTGAGCTTTAGGAGTCCTACTGAAGAAATCATTGCTACAATCTGTATGTTGACCCTATGTTTTCTTCTAGCATTTGCAAAGTTTCTGGTCTAATTCCTAGGTCCTTGATCCATTTTAAGTTTGCTTTTTGCAGAGTGAGAGACAGGGATCTAGATTTATTTTTCTACCTATGAATATCCAGTTTTCACTGTACCATGTGTTTAAAAGGCTCTCTTTGAGAGAGCGCAATAAAGCGCTCACCTAGCATGTGTAAGGCACTGAGTTCAATCCTCAGCAACACATTAAAAAATGAATAAATAAAATAAAAGTTATTGTGTCCAACTACAACTAAAAAAAAAAAAAGCTCTTTTTTCTCCAACACATATTTTTGGCACCTTTGTCAAGAGTCAGATGATTCTATCTATGTATGTTTGTCTCTGTATCTTCTATTCTGTTCCACTGGCCTATATGTCTATTTTTATGATGGTTCCATGCAGTTTTTGTTACTACAACTCTGTAGTACAATTTGAAGTCAGATATTGTGACACTACCAGCATGGCTTTTTTTCTGTAATCCCAGCAGCTCAGGTGGCCGAGGCAGGAGGATCGCAAATTCAAAGCCAGCCTTAGCAACTTGGCGAGGCCCTAAGCAACTTAGAGAGAGCCTATCTCAAAATAAAAAGGACTGCGGATGTGGCTCGGTGGTTATGCATCCCTGAGTTCAATTCCCAGTACCAAAAAGAAAAAAAAATTACTTTGGCTATTCTGGGTCTTGTATGCTTCCAAATGAATTTTAGGACGTTTATTTGTTTGTTTTTGATAAGGGGAATTTATCTAAAATACTCTTTCCTTTTCTAACTACATATCTGTTTAAGGCTAAATTTTCTTCATATATTCTGACTAAGTCTCTGTGTCATAACAAATTAATATATGAATGTTATCTATTATGACAGACATAATAGAAAGAGATTTGGGAAATTTAACAATGGCATTCTTATCACTTATTTTATTTTGGAAAAAATATTTTTCCATTAAAATATTATCTTAAAGTTCATTATTATTAGCATTAAATAAGTAAATTTTTAAGCTTTCTCAGTTTTTTAGAAAAAAAATTTGTAGCTGTAGATGGACAGAATGCCTTTTTATTTTGTTTATTTTTATGTGGTGCTAAGGATAGAACCCAGTGCCTCACACATGCTAGGCAAGCACTCTGCCACTGAGCTAAATTAGCCCCAGCCCAATCTTTCTCAGTTTTAAATTCTAATACAATAAAAACCATAGATACAATTCCCATAAACTGAAGTTCTTTTGGGTCTTCAATGATTTTTAAGAGTATGAAGATGTCCGACTTCTGACTTCTTCAGTTTGGATACTGTTGCTTTAAAATAGTGGTTTTCAACCAAGATGATTTTACTGCCCAGGGAGCATCTGACATACCTAGAGACATTTGTGGTTGTCACAACTGGGGAGATACTACTGGTGAACTGAGTAAAAACCAGTGATGCTGCTAAACATCCTATAATGCACTAGACAGCCTACTTGAACAAAGATCTATCCAGCCCCAAAATCAATACTGTAGAAGTTGAAAAATCCTGTTTTAGAAGAATATCTATGACATGAAAGAAATAATAAATTTAACAAGTTGTGAAAGTCAAGATGCCTAATTCCAATTTCATTTTTAAAATATATATATATGCATATTTAAAAAGGCTAAAATATGTCCCAAATGTTAACAATGGTCATCCCAAGTAGGCAGAATTACTTCTTTTTTTTCTTTAAATCAAATTTCCTGTTATTACCACATTTTAAAAAATTATGAATGGATAGAAGAGCCTGTCTTCTAAGTATCATATTCTGATGATTTGTATGATTCAACAGTACATTTACAAAAGTAAAGAATTAGTGACCTGAACAGACACTTCTCAGAGGAGGACATACAATCAATCAACAAGTACATGAAAAAATGCTCACCATCTTTAGCAGTCAGAGAAATGCAAATCAAAACCACCCTAAGATACCATCTCACTCCAGTAAGATTGGCAGCCATTATGAAGTCAAACAACAACAAGTGCTGGCGAGGATGTGGGGAAAAGGGTACACTTGTACATTGCTGGTGGGACTGCAAATTGTGCAGCCAATTTGGAAAGCAGTATGGAGATTTCTTGGAAAACTGGGAATGGAACCACCATTTGACCCAGCTATTCCCCTTCTCGGTCTATTTCCTAAAGACCTAAAAAGAGCATGCTACAGGGACACTGCTACATCGATGTTCATAGCAGCACAATTCACAATAGCAAGACTGTGGAACCAACCTAGATGCCCTTCAATAGACGAATGGAATGGATTAAAAAAATGTGGCATTTATACACAATGGAGTATTACTCTGCGTTAAAAAATGACAAAAATCATAGAATTTGCAGGGAAATGGATGGCATTAGAGCAGATTATGCTAAGTGAAGCTAGCCAATCCCTAAAAAACAAATGCCAAATGTCTTCTTTGATATAAGGAGAGTAACTAAGAACAGAGTAGGGAGGAAGAGCATGAGAAGAAGATTAACATTAAACAGGGACGAGAGGTGGGAGGGAAAGGGAGAGAGAAGGGAAATTGCATGGAAATGGAAGGAGACCCTCATGGTTATACAAAATTACATACAAGAGGAAGTGAGGGGAAAGGGGAAAAAAAAAACAAGGGGGAGAAATGAATTACAGTAGATGGGGTAGAGACAGAAGATGGGAGGGGAGGAGAGGGGAGGGGGGATAGTAGAGAATAGGAAAGGCAACAGAATACAACATACACTAGTATGGCAATATGTAAAACAGTGGATGTGTAACCAATGTGATGCTGCAATCTGTATACGGGGTAAAAATGGGAGTTCATAACCCACTTGAATCAAAGTGTGAAATATGATATGTCAAGAACTATGTAATGTTTTGAACAACCAACAATAAAAATTAAAAAAAAGAATTAGTAACATGTCAAGGAACAAAAGCTCCTCCAACAGAACTACGAGGACACTAAAAACAGGTTCTTAAGGCCTCAACACAGTAAGGGCACACAGGAAAATTATTAAGATAGGGATGGGGGGCTGGGATTGTGGCTCAGTGGCAGAGAGCTTGCCTAGCATGTGTGAGGCACTGGGTTCGATTCTCAGCACCACATATAAATAAATAAAATAAAGGTCCGTCAACAACTAAAAAAATTAGTATATATAGATATACATGTGTGTGTGTGTGTGTGTTAAAAAAGAATTTAAAAAAATAGGGATGGGGCTGAGGGTGTAGCTCAGTGATACAACACTTGCCTGGCATGTGCAAGGCCCCCAGGTTTAAATCTTCAACACCGTACACACACATACACACACACAAAAAAAAAAAAAACACAGTTCATTGTAAAGTATTCTTGGATCACAGGTTTTCTTCATCTCTAGTCTTACTTTTTCTGACACAGGAAACTAACCTAGACAATCTGCTTTACTAATTATATTACAGATATTCATCATTCATTCTGTGAAGTTTCTGAATTTTTTGTTTTTATATATAAGAACATTGCCTGTGCTGGATGTGGTACTGCACACCTGAAATCCCAGCAACTTGGGAGGCTGAGGCAGGAGGATCACAAGTTCATGGCCAGCCTAGGCATCTTAAGCAAGACCCTGTCTCAAAATAAAAATGAAATGGAAATGGGTGCTGGGGTTGTGGCTCAGTAGTAGAGCACTCGCCTAGCACATGCAAGGCGCTGGGTTCGATCCTCAGCACCATCTATTAATAAATAAATAAAGTTGTGTCCAACTACAACTAAACTATTTAAAAGTTAAAAAATGGAATGGAGGGCTGGGGCTGGGGCTCAGCAGTAGCGCACTTGCCTGGCATGTGTGAGGCACTGGGTTCGATTCTCAGCACCACATATAAATAAATAAATAAAGGTCTATAAACAAGTTTAAAAACATTAAAAAAAAAAAAAAAAGGAATGGAGATGTAGCTCAGTGGTAGAGTGCCCTCAAAGGTTCAATCCTCAGTAACTGCCTGCCTAGACTTTTGCAAAATTCATTTTATAAACAAAATTAACAATTAATATTATTAAATTAACAATAATTATTATTAACATAATAATAAAAAGTTTTTTTCCCCTCTTCTTGGGCAATTATAAAAAGATTGAATCAATACAGGCCCTAATGTTTTCACAGTCCCCTAGGAAAACACACTACACCAACACACCCACCAGCAGGTATAAACAGAGATGTCACTGAGACTCAGTCAAGGGTTGCTTGAAGGTACCTGCCAAACACCAAAATTTCATTTGTTTCTTGCCAGTATGTCTAAAGCAAAGCACATGCTTCAGCCATCTATGGCAGCAAGTAATAAAGTATATGCACTAAGCCAAAAAATTTAGTCATCTATTAAAAAAAAAAAAAAAAAAAACCTTCAGAGGTTCTAATTAGTAGCAAGCACTAAATGCTTAAGTAGTAAAGCCAAGTGATATGATTGGAATTTAGATACAAGACTTGAATGGGAATTCAGAATGAGAGAAGTTGTGTAACAAGATTTTGACACGCATTTGGATTTGTAAAGAATCCCTCCTCCTAAGTAACTTTCTTGGAAGGAAACAAAGATTTTGCAAAGTAAGAAACAGAGCTAAGCAGGCTAAGAATGAAAACTGGAGGCTTGGCCAGAGTGACAATCTGCCTCCACCCTAGAAAATATTTATTCATCTGTAAAATAATGGGACACCACAAATTTAATAAAAACAACTATGCTTAGGGACAACAAACTGACAGTAGAATGTACAAGCAAAGTAAACCATTTAAGGAGTTTAATACTTAACTTGAGCAAATTCTTTATAAATGCAGAATCTCAAGCCAGCCTATAATCCCAGCAGCTCTGGAGGCTGAGGCAAAAGGATCACAAGTTCCAGGACTGCCTCAGCAACTTAGCAAGGCCCTGTCTCAAAAAAAAAAAAAAAGGGCTATGTGGCTCAATGGTAAAGTGCCCCTGAGTTCAATTCCCAGCACTGCCAAAAATAAAAATATAAATAAATAAATAAATGCCCAGAACGTCATGACTTTTTCTATTTAGGGAAGTCAAAAGACCTCAATTTTAATCCTCATTGTACTACATATTAGTTATAAACTATTGGGCAAATCATTTTATTTCTCTGCGCCTTTGTTTTCTTATACAAGTTAAAAAAAATCCTTACACAAAATGCTTGGGACCAGAAGTGCTCTGGATTTAAGATTTTTTTTTTTCCTGGATTCTGGAATATTTGCATACATTGAGATATCTTAGGGATGAAATCCAAGTCTAAACAAATCATTTATGTTTCATATACATCTAAGATATGTAGCCTAAGGTAATAGTAGACAATATTTTTAGTATACCTACAATCTTTTTTTCCTCCTCCCTGAACTGGGGATTCAATCTAGGGTACTTTTCCATTGAGATACATCCCCAGTAGTATACCTGCATTTTTTTTCCCTGGTACTGGGGCTTGAACCCAGGAGTGCTCTACCACTTAGCTACACCCCTAGTCCTTCATACTTTTTTATTTTGAGACAGGGTCTCACTAAATTATCAAGATTGGCCTCAAACTGCATCAGCCTTCTGAGTTGCTGGGATTACAAGAGTTCATCTAGCATGCATCTGCATTTTGACTGTGACTTGTCATATTAAGTCACGTGTCTAATTTCCTACCTGAAGTTTGCTCTCAAAAAGTTTTGGATTTTGGAGCATTTCAGACTTCAGGTTTTTGGGTTAGGGATACTTAATTTGTATGCAAAAGTATGGACTTCAGTTACCTGATCATTCATCCTTTCCAGCAATGAAATTCTGTGATTCTACAGAGATAGAATGTCAGAAGCATAAGTTCACAGGTGAGAATGGTAAAATCAGAACTCTAACCATATCTCTTTAAATATATTTAATCAACTCTAACCATATCTCTTTAAATATATTTAATCAACACATTTCACAACATGAAAAACAGTCTATTATCAATTGGCCGTATACCTGAAAAGTACAATTCCTGAAAACCCTTTCCAGGGGTAATCTATTTGTTTGAGGACTTTTATTCCAAATGGTCCAGATACTCCATAAAATTAAGACTGTAGTATGATTTTAATATCTACTTTTGATTAAAAACTCCTCAGGGGGGGAAAAAAACAATTCAGTGGAGTCATTCCTCAAAATCAACACAGGTAAGAGCAGCAACTCACAGGAATATTAAGAGAGAGAGAGAGAAGGAAAAGTATCACAAGTGAACAGTAGAACAAGAAATATAAGAGGATGTATATAGAAAGGAACAGGAAACTTAATACCCTCTGAACCTAGTAATAATAAGGTAAAGAGAAGACAAATAGTTAAGCAATGACTCTGCCTGTCAAGCTCTGTATGGTACCTTAAAAGTGGCAACTGAAAGACCTGCAGTGTGGAGACCGGCTTGGAGGATTATCTACCAGAAGCATTCAGTGGTGAATGCAAAGAGATAAAAAGACTAGGGCTTTGGTTTTACTTGAATACCAGACAACTCAGATAATTAATAAGTACGTGGCCATATAATTTGTCACCCAAACTTTTTAAAAATGAAAAGAGAGAAATCTCCTCCTTAAAAAATAAGAATAATGAAAAGAGAGTTAACAATTATACCAGGGCAATGGAGAACTTAGGACAATCCCAAGTAATCAGGATATATGGTAAACTTAATTATAAAGGACCCCAGCACAAGGTAATCACCTTTATAACGTAATCTTACCTCACCTTATCATTGGGCAGGAGCCCAAGCAGAAGCAGAAGGAAAGGTGGGAATCCACAAGTAAAAAACGACTATTCTCAAGTCATTCCCTAAATCCCTGTATAAGAAAATTGATGTGAAGACCAGAGTGAGTCCAACACCAGAACATACAGAGCAATGTTTCTTACCCACCTAATCAGTGAATGACCCTACAAATGAAATGCTTTTTCACAGAAATAGAACAGTTGCTCTTGACAGAAGTAAATTTCACTGCAAGAACACTATGCTTCAAGTTCATTAAGGATTAAACAGGCTTATCATTTGGTTTAGGAGTAACACCCTTTATGATGCTTTACCTGTGGAAAAGTACTTCCAAATGACTTATCATTACTCTTGAAGCAAATAAGCCCACGTTACACATTTATACCTTTTTTTAAAAGGCACTTTATTCTGGGCTAGGGATATAGCTCCGTTGGTAGAGAGCTTGCCTGCATGCACAAGGCCCTGGGTTCAATCCCCAGCACCACACAAAAAATAAATAAATAAGAGCTGGAGATGTAATAAAAAAAAAAAAAGGCACTTTATTCTGAAGCACATAATTCATCTAAGTCCTTGGCACAAGCTAGCTTCTTCTCATCCATATAATCATATTAAAAAAGACTGTTGGCTAAAATTCAACCAAATGTACTCAATCACATACTTTCTGCAGATGTCAATCTCCAATTATTGTGATTTTCGAGGCTGAGGCAGGAATATCCCAAGTTCAAGGCCAGTCTGGGCAACTTAGTGAAAATCTGTCTCAAAATAAAACTTTTTAAAAAGCTAGGTCATAGCATGGTAGTGCAGGTCTATAATCACAGTGACCAGGAGGTTGAAATAGAAGGATCAAAATTTCAAGCCTGGGCAATATAGCAAGACCCTGTCTCAAAATAAAATAAAGCAGGGGATATAGCTCAGAGGTAGAGCATATTGGTTCAATCTCCAGTTTTTAAAAAAAATTTTTTTTAAGCTGGGAATATATATAGCTCAGTGATAAAGTACTTGCCTACAGTACCTGGAACCTTGGGTTCCATTCTCAGTACCAAAGGGAAAAAAGAAAAATTGACATGTGTACCAGCAATGGAAGTGCTCTTATAAAGATGCTCTTAGCAGGGTGCTGTGGCATACACCTGTAATCCCAGAGATGAGGCTAAGGCAGAGCAGGCTCAGCAATTTAGCAAGACTCTCAGCAACTTAGTGAGACTCTACCTCAAAATAAAATATAAAAAGGGTTGGGGATGTAGCCCAGTGGTAAAGTGCCCCTGGGTTCAACTCCCAGTACCAAAATTATTAATATACCAAGCATGCATGCTCTTTGTCTCACTCAATGCGTGAGAAAATAAATATACTCACTTCTTAATTTGGAATTCAGAAAGCAGTATCTATATGTGCATCAAGTTTTACTGGTCAATAAAGTTTCCCTTATCTAAATGATTCCAACTGTATTTACAACCAAATCTATCAATAATCAGTGAATGAGGCAGGGGGTATAGATCAGTGACAGAGCAGATACTTAGCATAGGAGAGGCCCTGGGTTCAATCTCCAGCACCAAAAATATAATATTAACCATCATCATCATCACCATCAGTGAATGAGCACACATGAGTAACTGGGCTGACACCTCCATTCAATGTAATATTCAGGATATATTACTGAGGGCAATTGCTCTCCTTAGGAACTCTTAGCAATCAAAAATACATTAGTGAAAACCAAATGCATAACAATCCTTTGAAGAATACTGAACACAAAGTCAACTTTTTGATGTTAAGAATAATGTCTAGGGCTGGAGCTGTAGCTCAGTTGTAGAGTGTATACCTAGCATGTGTGAGGCACTGGGTTTGATTCTCAGCACCACATAAAAATAAGAAAATAAAAGTATTGTGTCCATATACAACAAAAAATACTTTAAAAAAAGGAATAATGTCTAACAAGACTGATGGTCATCTTACTAGGTTATTTTAAAATAGAAGTGACAGACCCTGATATAATTCTGAATTTAGCAATCTTTGTGAAGAACAAGTGGAACAAATAATGTATATCCATGATTATTCATATTACTTTACCCTTACAACATGATTCCTTTGACTTATTATAGCAAAGAACCCCAAGGCCATCTCTTTGGGCCCCTCTTTCTTTCCCACCAAATTCCATAAAAAAGAGTTTTTTCCTTTATTAAGTATTGCAAACCAGAGAAATCAAATACAGATTAAAGTACCATGAGGCAGAGGGGGAAAAAATTAAAAAAGAGTCAAGCATTATTACAATGAGAACTAAACACTCCTAAAAGAAAATCATCTTGAGAACAAAATTTCTATTACTGTTGTTGTTATTTAGTATTAGGTATTGAACCCAGGGGCGCTCTACCATTGAACTACATACCCATACTTTCTTTTCTTTTTTTCTTTATTTTTGAGACAGAGTCTTGCTAAGTTGTGGAAGCTGGCCTCAAACTTGCAGTCCTCCTGCCTCAGTCTCCAAAATTGCTGGGATTACAGGCATGTGTCATCATGTCTGGTCTGAGAGCATAATTTAATCTGATTCATCATCTTCATTCTTTCCAAAGCTCCAGGCTCACAAACTCAAGTTATTTGCTAAACTAAGAGATCAAAGAATAAAATGTAACACCTTCACAGAAGGGGGTTATCAGTAAATAGAAAAGTCCAGAAGAAAACTCAAGAATCAATTGCCCTGGGGCTGGGGTTGTAGCTCAGTGGTAGAGCGCTTGCCTAGCATGTGTGAGGCCCTGGGTTCAATCTCCAGCACCACATAAGAATAAAAAAATAAAGGTATTGTGTCCAACTACAATTAAATAAAAATAAATATTAAAAAAAAAGAATCAATTGCCCAATCACTTTGTCAAAATGTGTATGCTATGACAGATTTTCAAAAGCAGAAATCTGCCACATCATTGGCCATATTTTTCCTGATAACTCTGGACCAAATAATTCATTTTAATTAAACATATGAAACAGTTTTGATAGTTAGACTTTATTTAATTAATTAAACCCAAATATTTTACTTGTAGACAATGTGCTTTTTTTTTTCTTTCTTTCTGATATTGGGATTGAAACAAGGGGCACTTAACCATTGAGCTGCATCCATATTAGGGCCAATTTAGTGAGGTCCTAAGCAACTTAGTGAGATTATCTCAAAATAAAACACAAAAAGTGCTAGGGATGTGGCTCAGTGCTAAAGCACCTCTAGGTTAAATCCCCAGTACCAAAAATAAAAATAAGAAATAAATAAACTAATTCATCTACCCACCTTCCCAAAATAAAATAAACAGATTCCATAAAATATGATGTAACTAGTGACTGGGCAACAGGAAACGACTATTAATTAATAGATCAAATTAAGCATATAATTATAATCATTGCTATTACTTGATCCTTCAAAATACTCTTTGATGACTTTATGGTGAAACATATTATATACAACAGTTCTCCTCATGGAGATCTCAATTTGTCACATTGTACTATGTGCCATGTGCAATAAATTTTAGATACCGACATCAATTTCCTAAAAACTTTTTGTGAGGTTCCACTGAAACAACAATAACAGATGCAGTAGCACCCAGAGCAATAGCACTGGCTAGGTCCTTGGGTTATTTCATTCTCTACTCACTATAATACTGTGAGGAATTGTCCTTATTCATGGATACAAAGAAGATAAGAGACTTGTCAAAGGTAACCCAGTTACCAAGCAAGTAGTTGAGCTGGTATTCATCCCTGCAGTCTGACTCCAAGGCTTATACTTTTAATCTCTACATAATTATGAATACCTACTATGATCAATAGAGTCAGAGACCCATGTGAGACAGATAGAGGCTTAATAGTTATCTCCATTATAAACATTATGACCAAGCAACTAAATGTCTCTCCCCATTCACAATTCCTACTTAATTAACACTTTGAAACAGCATAGTTGCTGAAACAGCACAGTTGCTATTGAAAAGCTTCTGAAGGTACTTTTCCTACATTTAGTCATAGGCACAAAAAGAGATCATAATCTCTCACTGTAATTCAAAACTTCATATTTATGGGCTATTAATTTCCTAGCTCTACAGGTTCCAATGCCTTAAGCTTCAATAAAGAGGAAATATTATTATAACAACTCTCATCACCAAAGAGCAGAATCTTTATTTTTGTTTGCTTCTAAGATGCATGTTTTCACAAACCCTTTACAAAATGTAGGAAGGCAATTTATATTCCAAATCATATACACACAGAGCTGCTTTCTGACTGGCCTTCCAATCAAATCCCCCCCAAAATGTTCATCTTCTCCTCAAAGAAAACAGCAAACATAAGCTGGGTGCAGTGATGCATCCCAGCTTCTCAGAAGGCTGAGGCAGAGGCAGAAAGATCTAATGTTCAAGGCCAGCCCTGGCAATTTAGCAAGATCCTGTCTCAAAATAAAAAATAAAAAGGGAGCTGAGGATGTAACTCAGTGGTAGTGCACCCCTGGATTCAATTCTCAGTACTGCAAAAAAAGGAAAATATATAAAGGACCCCATTATAGGGAAAAGGAAAAGCATAAGAGGAGGCAGCGAAGGCAATTTAAAGTACATCCTAGGAGCTAAGGATGTGGTTCCATGATAGAGCATGTGCTTAGCATGCTCAAGGCCCTGGGTTCAATCTCCAGCACAATACTAATTAAAGTCCATTCTAAATGCAACCAAAGACCTAAAAGGTAAAACAAGTTATCCCCAAAATATGTAAAGTATCCCAACCTCCTTAATGTTGTTAAGATCTCTTGTAAGAAGCACTTCAACAAACAATGTTGTTCTCTCATCCTTTAAAGGACTAATACTCATATATTCTAAGAAAAGACAATAATCATCAAGCATAAGCTGGACTTATAAAAAGTAACATTTATTTATTACAAGTAGCTTATTAAACACTTTCACATATAACATTCATTGACCATTTACTGCCATCCTGTCAGGTAGTTAGGGCAATCTGTTACAACCATTTTATGGATGAGAAATGAAGTGGTTTGGCTAAATTCATACAATCTGTGACTAGAAGAGCCTCCAGCTCAAATCAAATAACATCAAATCCCAGGTGCTTTCCACACCACATTGTACCTCTTTATTTCTCATCTAAAAGTCACAAAACTATCCTGGTTACCCAGTTTGCACAGGTCTATTACCAATCCTCTAAGAACAAGTGCCAACTATGAATGACACCATATGTTATAAGCACAAAAGGGAAAGAAAATCTCAGCTTTTGCTCTGAAAGGCCTGGCACTTTGTGCTGAACCCAACCCATACCCTGCCTAACATACCTCTAACAGCAGCCCTTCAGGTAGGCCTTGGTATTCCCACTGTATACCTCAGGAAATGGGCTCAGAGAGGCTTAGTAACAACTAAAAAATCACATTTTAAATGACAACAATGATTTTAATGACATGTCCACTATATTACACTGCCTTAACATGGTATCACAGTGACACCCTTTTCTGCCCAACAACAAAGAAAAACACTTTTTATATTGAAATATTTTAATGTTTTCAAGTGTCAAATAACCATTCTCCTACTTGTCACTGCCATAATCTTATTTCCTAATAAAGCACTTTTCTGGGTCCTGATTTTCTCTGGTTTACTCTTACTGCAGGCCTGATAAAACCCATAATTAATAGCATCTTATATGGTCACAAGAATCATACAAATATTATTTTTGCCCTGGGTCTAAGTTAATTCTATCAAATACTATGTGTCAGTTACAAAAAGAAAAAAGAACTACCCAATTAGTAAATGAAAACACTGAACAAACTATGAACGATCTATCATTTTAATTGCCTCCCTCAATGGGCTTTAACTAATCCAGGCAAGACACAAAACAACAAAATGCACAAAAGAAATCTTAAAACCTCCCAGAATCTGGCATCCCACCAATCTACTGTGAATTAGTAAGTGATAATGATAGATAAGAAAAAAATACATAAACATGGCTGGTGAAATCGTTTTAAACTTGGGAAGATTATTGAAGGACTTTCCAGGAAAAAAAAATTAATTGGCTTTAACCAAGTTAAGGTGTATTACAACTCCCAAAGGGGGATTCCTTATCTGAAGCAAATAGGAGGAACTTTCTAACAAGCTGTACTCATAATGGAAGGCAAATGGCTTAAAAGGCTTTAAACAAAACTATGTTCTTTGGAGCCAAACTTGAGGGGTCAGTGGAAAAACCTACTGGAAGGACTAAGAACTAGGGCAGAAGTAGATAAAAAGGAAACAGGAAGAACTGAGAGGAAAGTGGGGGAGGGAGGAGCAATGGGCAAAGGAGTCTGGAACCCAGGAAGCACTAATGGAAACCGGTAGTTCAGACCAAAAAAAGTAAGGAAATGAATTTCTAGAACAAGAGCCTGCCCTGTGCAAAGGACCCTCTCTTCTACAGGCTAAAATTAAGCTAAAGGAAGTTAACTAGCCAAGACTAGAAATAAAATTGGGGTTCACATAAGACAGAAAATCCTGCATAAGGATAAGAGGAGTGAGGCTACAGATATAGCGTGCATGCGCCAGGTTCTCTCAGGGTTTGATGGCCAGCAATAGTCCCCCCCCCCCCCCCGTTCCCCCCCCGCGGCCCCCCCCCCCCCCCCCGCACACACAGAGAGAATGGGAGGTAATAACTGGTGGAATATGGAGAACTTCTTTCTGGGGAGGGGTGGGACTGGGGATTGAATCCAAGGGCGCTTAACCACCGAACCACATCCCCAGCCCTTCTTTTATAAATAGATAGGGTCTTGTAAATTGCTAAGGCTGGCTTTGAACTTGTGATCCTCCTGCCTCAGCCTCCTGTGTCGCTGGGATTACAGGCAGCCACAGTGCCCGAGTACTGGAGAGAACTTTTCAGTGCTCTTTAAAATGTATCAATTTTAAATGGGTACATTCTGTTATGTAAATTATCTCTCAATAAACGTATTTTTTTAAATGTGTTAAACCGGGCAATGTGTGAGTAGTTATGATTTAATTAACATGATTAGTTCAGTTGACTGTGAAAGAGAACTCTGATATTCCCCTCAGGTCAACAGAAAAGTTGACTTGTGTCTGGGAACACCTCTGTTGGAATACATCGGTCTGAGAAGACATGAGTATTATGTACAGAAGAAGCAACTGGGGGGAAACTGGACGTTCCTTCTTTTAATAAAGAGATTTTCTCTCCGTTTGTGTCTTGAAATTGGGTAAAAATTTATACGGGAGGTGTAGGGGAAGGAAGCTTTTGTTCGGGGGTGGGGGGTCTGTTTGAAGCATAATATCAGGTTTCTTCCTCTGATGTTCTACGGCCAAAGTCTACATAGTCAAAGAGAAAACGATCTGGGGTGGAAAAGTCAGGTCAGTTCTGGAGAAATTCCAGGTTTACCGTGCAATGATCACATCACAGAAGCCTTATCTCTGTACCCCCAAACTGGACCCTACCCCCCAAGTCACTTCCGACTGTAACTTACTAAGACAGATGCTAAGCCATGATCCCAGAAGTTTCTGGCGAGCCGCCTACTGAAGCAAATTAGAAAGCCATTGAGGATCGACCTGGGTGCAGCTAAGCGCCACGTCCAGCGTTGGGCTCCCCCTTCATCCTTCCCAATGTAGGAAAAGGGACGGAAGAGGACAGGCGGCGAGCAGGAACGCCCGGCCGCCCTCCTCCTCTCAGCCGGGTTTCGGGGAGCCGCCCCCTCCCCTGCGTAAGCTCATCCCCACCCGCCTCGCATCGGGCCACGACCCCCAGGAGGAAGGGGCGGTGGCGGCGAGCGCCCCCAACGGCGGCTGGCGCACCTCGCCCGGGGCAGCGGTCGCCGCCGCCAGCCCGGCCGGGGCCTCCCCGGGAGCAATAGGCTATCGATTCAGTTGCCTGTCGCTAGGAGCCCCGGGAGAGCGAGGCCTACACCGTCCGGCCGGAGCCCCGGTCTCGATTTCGCCACTTTCCCCACACCGGAGGGGGAACTTGGGGGCAATCAGGCCCAGCTGGGCAGGGGGGGAGGAGAAGCACAGACCACCTGCAAGGGCAACCTCAGGGGGAAAAGGGATGCGGGCGTCTGGCTCCCGCCAACTAGCCTCCCGGGGGTCGCTCAGCGACCCCCTGCCTAGTGAGTTGCGCATTCAAGTTCAGGCTGGGGTCCCTCAGCCTCCAGAGCCCTCGTCACTCTCGAAACCATAATAAAAACAAGTCGCGGAAGAGGCAACCACGGCACCACAGGAGATGGAGCTGGGCCCTAAGAGCACGGTGTGGGGGGGGGGGGCTAACAGGAACCCGCCAGTCACCTCCCCTCGGCCGACCCCACCAAGCCCCAGGTCGAAGCCCCTGGACCCTGGGCGTAAGGCCCTGTAACCGCCTGGCCCTCGGTCCCTTCTCCATGACACCAGCGACGGGGGCTCGAACACCCCCTTGCCTCCGGCGCACCTCGGCCTCCTCCCCCTCCAAATCCCCCAAAATGCCCCCCGCACCATTTAAAGTACGCGGAGGAAGAGTTTGCCATCAAACTTTGTCAAGCGGTAACCTCGCACCCCTCCGCGACCCACACTCCCGCGGCAGTCGTCAGGGGAGATCACTTTGCACTTAGGATAAAGCGAATTAAGGACCTGTCAACCATTTTAGGTCTTTTATATATATATATATATAGAAGACATCCTCTCCTTCCCCTTCCTCCCTCCCTCCCTCCCTCCCCCTGCAATGGTTTTAATTTGACACCAAATCTTCCCACCGCGGGAGAGGGGCTGGAGGGGAGGGGGTGGGGACGGAGGGCAGGAGGAGGGTGGCAAGGGAGAGCGAAAGGGGAGGCTGGAAGGGGGCCGGGAGGCGCGGGGAGGGGAAGGGGGTTGATTTACCTGAGACCAGCCACTGGCCTCCATTGTTGGAGAATTCAATGGCATTGACACAGCCGAAGTGGCCGAGGAGGTCCTTCTTGTAGAGGTTTCTGCAGCCCCGCAGGCGTCTCCTCTGAAAGTCCTGAGTGAGCAGGGGGTCCCCATGCAAGCCCCGCTGGGACAAGAAGCCCACCACTGACCTCATGCTGCCCCCCAGGCCAGCTCTCCTCTTCATGCTGGAACCGCCGCCGCCGCCGCTCGCGCCGCCGCCCCTCCCTCGGCCTCACGCGCGGCCGCCGCTCCCCCCACCCGGCCCTCCCCCCGCGCTGCGATCCGGCTGGTTCTTTAACCAGCCATGGCAGACAGAGAGAGGTGTGCAGACACTCGGTGGCGTTCGCGGCTTCCTGACGGTCCCCTCCCTCCCCTTCCCCCCTAGGCTCCTCCCTCCGCTTCTCCGCCTCCCTCAGCAGCTGATCTTCAGCTGCGGTCGCGCTTCCGCGACGCGCGGCCCTTCCGCCGGCCGCCGGGGCCGGGAGAACGCGGGCGCCGCTGCCCCTCCCCCACCGCGGGCGGCTGCCGGAAGAACGCGGGCTGCTGCCTGGAGACCGCGGGCGACGGCTGCGCCTTGCTCGCCTGAGCTCCTTCGCGAGCCGGGACTCGGGCGGCGCTGGGCGGCGGCCTCCTGCACTCCGTGAAGTTGAATGAGCGTAACAATCAAAGTGGCCGCCGCCGCGGCTCCTCAGCAGCCCGGAGGCTCAGCGCCTAGACGAGTTCGGGGCAGAATGAGACCCGAGGTGGGAGGAGAACGGCGGGCCGAGGATCGGGTCCTCCTCGCTCGATTCGCCTCCTCCTGGGATTGTGGTAGCCGGGTCCAAGGGAAGAGGACGGAGCGTTGGGACTGACCATTTGGAGGAAGGTTGCCCGGGGATCCTGTTAGTGCACCTGCCCCTTCTCCCCCGACCCCAAGACATTTTTAACATCACCTCATCCCTCAAGTTCGGCTCTCTCATTCTCCAGTAAAAAAGGCTAAACTGTTGGGTCTGATAGGTAATCGAGTGGTGTATGAGGAAAAGAGGGAGAAAGGGGTTGGTGAGACGGGTCTGGGGTTGCAGCTCGGGAGTAGAGAGCCCTTGCCCTGCAAGCGCGGAACCCCGGGATTCAATCCCCAGCACTGGGGCGGGGGCGGGGGTAATAAGAAGTGAGAAGAAAATTGCCAAAATCGGGTTGAGAAAGTCCTGTGAAGTAGAAAGTACTTCTGTCCATTAGTTCCAGATACATTTGTAAGACAAGAAGCCGTGTTGGAACATAGCGATATTGGTTCTTTAATTGGGAGCGGTGAGCTCATCATAAAAGTGTTGAGCTCTGAGGTTGTACAGCTGTTAACCAGCAGCTGCAGACCAGGCAAAAGTGCCTGTCCTTCAACAGGATGGGAGTCAAGGGGTTGACCCCAGTGAGGAAGCTGGGTAAGTGCTGTGGAACTCTTCCAGGTAGTTAAAAGTCCCTTTTTCATTATAGTACTTTTCCTAGAAGTGATCCTCCCATCATTAAATAGAGGTAAGCTACTGAAGTCAGTTTTGCCCTTCAACTTCTCAGGACCGCTGGACTGGAGATGGCACAGGAGCAGTTGAGTATAATCACCATTGAAAAATGGACTGAAGAAAAACTTAAGGAAAAAGAAAAAGATGGGCTGAACATGGAAGAAGTTCACCTGTCAAGCAAAATTATCTGCTTCTACTTTTTTGCACAATGATAAATAAGATTTCCCATACTAATAAAAAATACATAAATGTTGAATTTGAAAGTCCCTATTGTAACAAACACTGCTAAACTTAATATAAATTCACCAAATCCCAGAAATTAGAGTTTAAATGGGCTATTGTACCCCTAAATAGTAAAATTCATAGTGCTTTCTTTAAAAAGGTTTATTCTTAGGATATTGTAATAATAGTGTCTAATCATTATAGTTGTCAGGTAGAGACCAGTATTAGTATACCAAGTTGACCAAAGATTTATAGCCTCAAACATCTTTCCTTCATAGTAATAATGTGTGATTAGTCTTTTTGTGATTATATGGTTGTCTCCCCTGCTCTGCTGTAAGCTCTCTGAGAGCAGGGACCATGTCTTTTCTGCTCAAGGGCATATTTGAGAGCCAGCACATAGCTGGACACAATCTCAGCAACTTGGGAGGCTGAGGCAGGAAGATTGCCAAGTTCTAGGCCAGTCTAGGCAACTTAGCATGATCCTGTCTCAAAATAAAAAATAAAAAGGTGTTACTGAGCACCCTTGGCTTCCATCCCCAGTTCTGAGAAAAAATATCAAGAGCCAGCACATACTATTGCTGAGGCTGGCTTTGAACTCGAAATTCTCCTGTCTCAGCCTCCTGAGTCCTTGGAATTAATTAGTTGTGGCACCACCAAACCCAGCTTCTCCCTTTTTAAGATAGATGTTTTCTGGGAAAGTGAAGGGACTGCTGAAATAAATTGACCAAACTATGCTATACACATGTATGACTATGTCACAATGAATTCCACTCTTATGTCTAATTATAATGTACCAATTAAAAAATAAACTATTAGGGCTGGGGTTGTGGCTCAGTGGTAGAGTACTTGTTTAGCATGTGTGAGGAACTAGGTTTGATCCTCAGCACCACATAAAAATAAATAAATATAAAAATAAATGTGTGTCCATCTACAACTAAAAAAAAGTTTACTTTCTTATTATTAAACAAAATTATTAGAAGAAAGAGCAATAAAGGATAGGAAGGGGATCAGGAAGAAGAAGAGAAGAAAGAAGGAATCAGTATAGGGAATTAAAAATGCAACAAATTATGTTATATGCATTTATTAATATGTCAAATGAACCTCACAATTATATAAAACTATAAGTCACTACTAAAAACAAATTTAAAAGATATGTTTAATTTAATTTTTTATTATTTATTTGTGTTATTTTCAATCATTCTATAATTTCTCCATTCATTCATTCACTTAAATATGTATTAATTTCCCCATATTTGTGAATTTCCAAAATCTCTGCCTGTTGTTGATTTCTAATTTGTTTTTTAAAGGAAGCATTTTTCACAAGTCTGGAAGTGAGTTCTCAGGCTATGAAGTAGTTGGAATCAGTTATTATTTGCTACTAGAATTTTCTAATACATTTCAACTTTTCAGGCATTTGGTTCAAGTTTGTCATGCATATTTCTTCATGATGAATGAAGAAATCTACTTTAAAAATAATCTTCATGGAATGAAACTGGGCAGAAATTCTCACTGGCCAGGATTATTCATTTGATATTTATTCAGTGATATTTACCTTTATTATTCAATGCCAACCATCTGGGTTTTGTATATTTGAAGTTTTCTTTACAAAATCATCATGAGCCAGCTGTTTTTATTTATTTTTAATTTTAGGATCCACATGAATAGCAAACTGTTTAAAAGAGTTAGTGTTTTTTGCACTGGGCATATAGTCATCTAGGCAAGATTTCTTTTCCATGCATACATAATGTATCTTCAGTGTCCTAAATACTATTTTAAAAATAAATTGAATAATGCCACTCCCCAAAGTAAAATATGACCATGGAAAAGCAAACAGATCTGTGTTACTGAGGTAACTATATTGTCTTTATGGGCTCCATGGTCATTCAGGACAGGCTCCTGAAATATGAACTGAACAAAGTTTTTTGGGGGGTGAATGTGGGAGTTTTCTGGGTTTTGTTTTTGTTTTTCCAGTGCTGGGGATCGAACCCAGGCCTTGCACATGTTAAGCAAGTGCTCTATGCCTGAGCTACATCACTAGCCCCATATTATATATGTATAAACTTGTTCCCCCTTCCTTCTGAATAAACTACATGAATTCACAATTGCCGCAGTCCGGCTGCAGCAAAATAACGGGGGGTGGGGGGGGGGTGGTGACGAAGAACTTGTGTAGATTGATACAGCAGGAATGGGAGCCGTTTATTGCAGGACAGGAGCAGTATTTATACATTCCACACACTTAATGGCTTGCTTTTGTTACTTCTCAAACCACTCCCTCTGGCATTTTGCCAGGCACCATCCAGACTTGTTTACGAACTCTAACATTCCCCTGGCAAAATGCCAGGTGTTATTTTTGACTTGTTTACAGACTCTAACACACAATGTAAGCCAAATCAGCACACTAGACTACAGATGTCCCTTAAATTGGGACTAGTGGTGTGGCTAGATGATCCATGAGTTTGCTATAAGGTAATCATTATTTCAAATCACAAAATGTTATAACCCAGGAAGATTTTAGAAATCACCTGGTCAGATCCCTTCACTCTTCATGGTCTGTTTCAATCACCACTACACCTCTGGCATCAAGCAGAATTCCTGGAACATACTATGTGACTCTCCATGTTGGGTGAATGAGTCTTCCTGAAATACGCCTGTTCAAGGTTCTTCCTTTCTTCTGTCATGTCAGGTCAGACTCCTTTACCTGCCTGTCAAGTTCCTATATCCTTTGTCTCCACCATTTCTATACTTATATTTCCATTACTCTTCATCACACCCACCAAGAAGGCTGGTGGCCCATTCTTGCCTACATACCCCTATGCTCACACTACTCTCCTGGCTCAGAATGGATCTCCCTTCCATCCATCCAAATCCTACACATCCATCCTTTGAGATCCACTCCTTCCATGAACCCCTTCTCTAACAAATCTAGACCACATTAGTTTTCCTTTCCAGATTCTTGTCCTGCTTACAGTTAGCATCATAGTTAATCACTTAAATGTTTAGCATTTCTTGGGCTGGGGATGTGGCTCAAGCAGTAGCGCGCTCGCCTGGCATGCGTGCGGCCAGGGTTCAATCCTCAGCACCACATACAAAGATGTTGTGTCCACCGAAAACTAAAAATAAATAAATATTTTTTTTAAAAAATGTTTAGCATTTCTATATCCCTTTGTGGTTTTAAAAGGCATATGTTTGCGTATGTGTATTTGTTTATATACACACACTCACAAATACAGTCTTGTCAAGTTGGACATAATAATGGAAAAAACAAACTTTTTTCTCTTCTCACGCTCAACATAGAACACTTCTTGTGATCAGATGTGTGGATGTTTTTTCCCACACATATCAAGCAGTTCTCTAGAGAACACCAAGTAGGTGTCCTCTAATTCAATTCAATTTTGTACTATCTACTTGGAGATAGCATTAGATCCTATAGGTTAAGGGCCAGTCTCACAAGACTGTGCTTCTGACCAACTGGCTATAAATTAAGTTTACTGTGACCCATCCCACCCCCTGAATTCAATTATGTGCTAGGATGGTTCCCAGAACTCTGGTAAACACTTACATTTATTGGTTTATTATAGAGGACATCACAAGGGATACAGATGCACCGCTAGATGAGGAACTGCATGGGCAAGGTATGGGAGGTGGGATTCCCACTCTCTCTGCTCACACCACCCTCCAGCACCTTCATGTTTGTTCAGTAACCTGGGAGCTCATCAAATTTGTTATTAACCTAGGCTTGGTGACCCATACCTGCAATCCCAGCGCTTGGGGAAGCTGAGACTGGAAGATTGCAAGTTCAAGGCCAACTTCAGAAAATTAGCACCTCATAGTCTGTTTCAAACATTTTTTAAAGTTTTATAAGGGCTGGGGATGTAGCTCAATGATAGAGTACCCCTAAATTCAATCCCTAGTACCACCTTCCCCCAAAAAATCTGTTATTCAAGAGTTTTTTATTTTGTTTTGTTTTTTAGTTGCCAATGGATTTTTTACTTTGTTTATTTTTATGTGGTGCTGAGGACCGAACCCAGGGCCTTACACATGCCAAGCAAGTGCTCTACCACTGAGCCACAGCCCCAGTCCTGTTCTAGAGTTTTTATAAAGCTTCTTTTCCAGCCTTGCTTCACCCTTCTTTCCTGAAGGTGAATGGACTCAAAGTTCCAGTGCTCTAATCCTCTGATCATTTGGTCTCTGGGTGATTAGCCCCATCCCAAGGCTCTCCAGCATCCCTCACTATAATCACCTCAACAGTATAAACTCAGGTGGGATTAAGAGGGACTCATTATTGAGCTGAGGATGGTAGCTCAGTGGTAAGATTACTTGCCCAGCATGTACAAGCCCCTGGATTCAACCCCCAGAAAAACACACACACACAAGATTCATTGGAAGTAACAAAAGGCACTCCTAGCACTCAGGATTTGTAAGTTTTAGGAGCTCTCTGACAGGTACCAGGAACAAAAAGACAAGTATATTTCCTATTACACCACAGACATGAATTGTATCTTATTAATTCAACAGAGCATGTACTATGTGTGGCTGCACTCATTAAACACAGGGAGATAGATAGGGATTTATTTTTGTGTGTATGTATATATGTTATATATATACATATACATAAAATAAAAATAAAATAAAGATATTGTGTCCATCTACACCTAAAAAGGTACTGGGATAGGAAACAGGGGCACTTTATCACTGAGCTACATCCTGATCCTCTCTCCTGCCTTTTTTGTTTTTGTGGTGCTCGAGATTGAACCCAGGGCCTTGTGCATGTGAGGCAAGCACTCTACCAACTGAGCTATATCCCCAACCCCCCTCTCCTGCCTTTTTAAAAATCTTGAGTGAAGGTCTTGTTAAATTGCCAAAGCTGACCTCGCATTTGTAATCCTCCTGCCTCAGCCTCCCCAGATTACAGGCATATGCCACCACACACAACATTTACTATTTTCTTTCTTTTTAAATATTTTTTAGGTGTATATGGGCACAATGTCTTTTTTTTTATTTTATTTTTTTGTGGGGCTGAGGATTGAACCCAGTGCCTCACACATGCTAGGCAAGTGCTCTACCACTGAGCTACACTAATTCTTTTGAGGTACAGGGAATGGAACCTAGGACTCCATGAATGCTAGGCAAACACTCTACCACTAAACTATATCCCCAGCCCTTTTTTGTTAGATTTTGTGACTCTGGGAATTGAACCCAGTGTCTTGTGCAAGACAAGTGCTCTCTACCACAGGGCTATATTCCCAGCTCCACACAAAAGAAATATAAAAGTGAGAAAAAAAAGAAAGGAGACCCTAAGCAGAGTTCACGGTGATTATTTTATTTTATTTTATTTGTAAAGATATTGAACCCAGGAGCACTTAACCACTGAGTCACATTCCCAGCCCTTTAAAATTTTTTTTTAATTTTGAGAAAGGGTCTCACTAAGTTGCTGAGGCCAGCCTTGACCTGAGGATCCTTCTGTCTCAGCCTCCCAAATTGCTGGGATTACTGGTATGTGCCACCACTCCCAGCTTTGTGGTGTTTATAAGACAGTAACAGAGACACATTTTAATCAAAGATTCGCACAGTAAATATAAGATTACTATAATACAACTGTTATCATGTAATTAGTACTTGCTATGAGACTGGCACTGTTCTAAGTCCTTAATAGCTATTATCAATGAGTTAATTATGAAGAAACCCCATGAAAAGATTATTATTATCCCATTTTTCAGATGAGAAAAATAGCAGTTGTGATACATAGAAATGTGTGATGTCTCAGTTTCCATTTACATTGAATAGAGTTGTTATGGTAAATTAATGAATTCTTACTGGTAGAGCCCTTGGATCAGGCCTGACTTATAGATCAGTATCAGCTTTTTTTCTTTTTTCTCTGTATGGGTTTGAATTCATGGGTGCTCTACCATTGAGAGCACCTAGGCCTTTTTATTTTGGTACAGGGTCTCTAAGTTGCCTAGGGTAGCCTTGCATTTGTGATCCTCCTACCTCAGCTTCCCAAATCACTGGGATTACGGGTATACACCACCGTGCCCATACCTGGCTATCCATTTTAGTCTTTTTGAACGGAGGACATACATGATCAGATATGCATCTTAAAAGATTGTTTTGGCTACTTCAAAGGGAACGGATTGGAGTGTACTGAGAGTGATTTGGGTAGATGATTAGGAAGTTCTGCAGTAGTACAATGAAGAGTAGCTTAGATGAGGTTAGTGACAGTGGAGTAATAGAGTCAGTGGGGGGGGGGGTGCTGGGGTTGTGGCTCAGTGCTAGAGCACTTGCCTCCCACATGTGAGGCACTGGGTTCAATCCTTAGCACCATATAAAAACAATTAAAGGTATAAAAAAGAGTAGACGGATTTAAGACTTTAAAAAAGTAGAATTTGGTGGTGTATTAAAGAGAGTGGTGGATGAGAGACAAACCTGATGGAATCCAGGTTTCTGATTCGTATAGCTGTTCTCTGCAGTAGGACTCCTGGGAAGACCCAGCACTGAGAGGGTCAAACCTTGAATTCAATTAACATATATATTGAGTTTGAGGTTCCCCTGTGAGTCTCAAAAATAATTGACTGGTAGCCTGAGTTCAGATTCATGGTTGGGGCTGGAGTCATTGATACTAAAAATTTAGAAAAATCTAAGATGTCCTCAATTTAATTGCAAGATCTGAGGATGAAGGGAAGGAGAGATACAGGAAAATGATCAGTTAACAGTTGTGGGCTGCACCAACAAAAGACTATTGCTGTTCCACATTCCTGAATGTATGTTGAAACCTCGACTTCTGACCCCAGGCAATAGACAACCAGGTGCCACTGTATCTGGCTAATGAATGAACTTTCTGAACTATTTTAATCAGAAACAAGAAGCACTTCTTCTTAAGGGTAGTACTATTCCCAAACTTTCCTCACCTCACCTATTCCATTCTTCTTATCTGTAACCAATGTAGATTTCATGTAAATAATTTGTTCTTTCCTAAGTTTTCATTTTAAACATGTTTCTGGCTTTTAGGTCTGGAGGACATATTTCTGAGTCATAAAATTTGTCCTAGGACCTGATTAGCATCTGTAAGGGCTCAATAAGCCTTTTTATTTCAGATTTCCCATGGTCAAGGAGTTTTGGTTTAATAATACAGAGATAGTTGGGGAAGAAGTCTCAGCATGATAAGAATATTCAGGGGAAGCATCTAGTTGGGAAGAAAGAGGAGCGAGCCTGGGACTAAGCATTGAGGGACGTTTAGGGTTGATGCTGGGGTGGAGGAGGACATACTTACCAAGAAGTCAGGAGAAGAAAAATATACTGAATGAAAAAAAATAAATTGGAAAACAATTGTGTCTTGGAAGCAGAAACATGAGTATTTCAAGAGGCAGAAGTAGTCAATTATATCAATTGTTGCTGAAAAGTTGGTAAAATGATTTAAAAGTGTTGGATTTGTTGACCCCCAAATCAGTGAGGCACCCACCAGTGATCTCAATCATAGCTCCTTCAAGAGTGTGATAAGAGCTAGACACAGTGGCATACACCTGTAATCCCAGCAGCTTGGGAGGCTGAGGCAGGAGGACCACCTATTCAAGGTCAGCCTCAGCAAATTAATGAGACCCTAAAAATTTAGTGAGACCCTGTCTCAAAATAAATAATAATAATAATAAAAAGGTTAGAGATGTGACTCAGGGGTTAAGTGCTATTGGGTTCAATATCTGATACAAAAAAAAAAAGTTATAGGGAAGGACCCCAAAGAGCAAAGGGCTCAACAGGGAGTGGAAGGAAAAGGAGAGAGTAAAATGAATACCTGGAAGAGGGGATACCATTCAAGAAGGTTCTGGTTTGTTTAACAGAAAAAAAAAATGACAGGGCTTAAAAACCATTGAGAAGGACTCCACTCAGAAGGAAAAGTTGAAAACATATAGATGAAACTAGACTGAGGAAGGAAGATTGAAGTTCAAAGCCAGTCTCAGCAATTTAGCAAGGCCTAAGTAACTTAGCGAGGAGACCCTGTCTCAAAAAGATAACAAGGGCTGGAGATGTGGCTCAGAGGTTAAGTGCCCCTGGATTCAATCCCCAGTACAGAGAGAGAGAGAGAGAGAGAGAGAAACTCATCAGAATGGGATCTAAAGAGTCCTTTGATCCTGGGGATTGTAATGGGAGAAGTCAAATTTTAGAATTGAGAGAGATCTCAGCAAATTAGTGAGACCATATTTCAAGATAAAAAATAAAAAAAGGATGGGAAAGGCCTGGGGATGTAGCTCAGTGGTAAAGTGCCCCTGGGCTCTATCCATAGTCCCAAAAATCAAACAAGAAAGGAGTCAGAGCACTAGGTGCAATAAAGTGTGTGTGTGTGTGTGTGTGTGTGTGTGTGTGTGTGTGTGTGTGAGAGAGAGAGAGAGAGAGAGAGAGAGAGAGAGAGAGAGAAGGAGAGGAGGGTTCTAGGTGAATAAAGTGAGAGGGAAAACTGGAAGGAGGATGGAATTTAGACTCTGGGCAAAAAACTGAAATCATAGGCCATTAAACCTAAGCTGGATCAGGAGGGAAAATAAGAGAGAAATGAAAGGAAACTGAAGAAGGTTAACAAATGAAGGTTCCAGTGAGGTAGTGGTCAATAAAAGTTGTTGCGGGAGTAGTTAACAGGTGCAGAGGAGGGAAAAGATCTTTCCTTCCGTCATCCTAGTCTGAAGCCCCCATAATCAGAGGCCATATTAACAAGGCAAAAAGCACACATAATGAAGCGACCTGTAGAAACAGTTAAACCTGTGTGTTTTGTTCTATTCTCTTCCTCCTTCAGTACTAGGGATTGAACCCAGGGCACTTTACCACTAAGCTAAATCCCAGCCCTTTTTATTTTTTATTTTGAGATAAGATCTTCCTAAATTTTCCAGGCTAGCCTGAAACTTGTTATCCTCCTGCTTCGGCCTCCCAAATCGATAAGATTGCAGGTATGTATCACCATACCCAGCCTTATGCTACATTTAATGAAAAGTGAAGAGTAGTGGAGAAATATAATTAGAAAAAAGGTAGTATAATCTCATAGCTATAAACTGGGGGTAAATTTAGCATGGCCTGCTTATTCAGATTCTATATCCCCTTGCCTTCAAAGACAAGAATGTTCCTTTTCTCTGGATAAAGGGACGGCATCTCTCAAATGATGACTTATGACCTGCTTGAGGGGAAGGTCAGCACATCTTTTCTAGATCAAATGACAGGGGAGGAGGAAAGTGGGGAAAATGGGAGTGACTTTCCTACGTTTGCCATTTTCTCAAATTCCTTCAACTAAAATATCCAGAATCCTAAGGTGTTCTATTTTGGGGTAGGATGTCCTGAGGAATTTGTAGTCAAAAGGCTTAAATTAGAGATTTTGAAAGTAGCACAATTAGAGATGATAACCAGTCCAAGGGGTAAGGGAAGGAGTGGCTAAAGAGAAGGATGTTGAGCGGTTCAAGGAATCACTAGTGCATGGTTTCACCCTTTTGATTGTTGAAGTCACCCAGGATAATGGCAGGGCTTGTGACAGAGTGATGGAGAGGAGTCTTTGCTGGACAGACTGGGAAGTTACAGGGAGAGCAGTAGATAGAAGCAAATGGGTAGGCGAGTGGCATGGGCCTCATAGAAGTTGGCCTTTTTTTTGGTACTGAGGATTGAACCCAGGGGCGCTCAACCACTAAGCCACATCCCCAGCTCTCTTAATTTTATTTATTTGTTTGTTTTTGAGACAGGGTCTCACAAAGTTGCTCAGGGCCTCACTAAGTTTCTGAGACTGGCTTTGAACTTACAGTCCTCCTGCCTCAGCCTCCCAAGCCACTGGGCACAATCCTCCCCCAGAGGCCCATGCAGGCAACAGAAGCTGGGTTCCCCTGTGTGGAGTGGGCTGGCTAAGAAATACAGCCAAAAATCACATGACACAAAAAATAGTTTTAAAGGAGGGGAGGGGCAGGATAGCTCTTTGACCTTAAGAGTCAAGTTTCCCTGGAAAGAGAGAGCAAGAGCCCGCATTTGCTTTATTTATAAACTTCAAAGACTTTCTAGAGAATGTTTTTAGCCAATTAAGATAGGAGGTGGGCTGTCTAGTTCCCAATAGGTCATGCAACAGAGGTCACATACATTGTGCAATTCACTAAGTGGGAGGAGCCACAAAATAGCTTGCAATGCCAAATCAGAATATCCTTGGCTCCAAGGCCAAATAAAGACCCTCAAATAGCTCAGGGTTGGCTCCCCACACACAATACCTTTATTTTATTTATTTATTTTTATGGAATGCTGAGGATAGAACCCTGTGCTTCACGAGTGCTAGACAAGAGCTCTGCCCTTGAGCCACAATCCCAGCCCCTATTCTTTTTCTTTTTAAATACATGTAAAAGAATAAAATTTGGAAGAAGCAGATGGAGGCCAAAGAATAGCAAGACATCTCTGATAAAAGAAAAAATTTAAAGGTAAAATTGTATCTGTCATTTAGATATAAGATGAAACGTGATAAAGATATTAGTGAACTCATTATTAATGTAGAACCAGTAAGATGTCCAAAAGTGAATCCATATTAGGGACAAGAAATACTGAGTGGTGCATGCCTGTAATCCCAGGGACTCTAGAGGCTCAGACGAGAGGAATCACAAGTTCTGCCTCTTAGCAGCTTTAGGACTATAGAAAAGTTGCTGCCACACCAACTCCAGTTTCATTTTCCTTTAACATAGATTGTTGAGCAGATTAGCTAAAAAAAAAAAAAAAACCGACAACTGGCTCAGAGTGCTCCAAGATCTCTGAGCAGCTGCAGGATCTGATTCCCTCTTCTTCCCTCCCCTTGGGGCTCCTGGAAGTCCACATTGGCTTCATGGAGTTTTTCTTGTTGTTGTTTGTTTGTTTGTTTGTTTTTTGGTACTGGGGATTGAACCCTGGAGCTATTTACCACACCCAGCTTGAAAGTACAGTTTAAAGATAGGGGTACTAAACCAGGGGTGTTGGCACACTCCAGTAATCCCAGAGACTGGGGAAACTGAAGCAGGAGGATCACAATTTTGAGACCAGCCTCAGTAACTTAGCAAAGCTGGGGAGGCTAAAGCAGGAGGATCACAAGTTTGAGGCCAGCCTTAGCAAGATCTTCAGTCTCAAAATACAAAAAATAAAAAGGGATGGGGATGTAGCTCAGTGGTAAATGTCCCTGAGTTCAATCCCCAGTGCCAAAAACAGAAAAAAGAAAGAATGAAAAAGAAATATTGAAATGAATTTGAAATTGTTTCTTTCCACCATGGGGAAACAAGTCAATTGAACTTCTAATGCATAGAATTTATTTGCATGTCTATAAACAAGAATAATTTCTCACTGCTCTCAGTTATCCGCAATTTACAGAGTTCTAAAACATCTCAAAAGCAATAAAAGGCTAGAATCAGAAACGATGGAAAGGTCTGCTCTAAAGAATTTATTAATTTCTATTGGAAATACCACTTATATTTTTCACTTATTCTGAATTTTCTTGTATTTCTCCTCCCTGAGGTATATTGAACCTGACAGCATAAACAGCCACCATTTGAATGTTGCTGTAACCAAAATACCTGAGCCAAAGGTGAAGCCCAACATTAATGGAGAAGGGTGTGGTATAGGAATGCTGCTGCCAGGAAGCAGAGAGGGGGGAGGGCCACAAGCAGAGAGTGGGGAGGACACACAAGCAAGGACCCTCCTCCTTCAGCCACGTCCACCTCCCAACAGTTACCACCCAGCCCATCCATTCAAACTAGGATGGACTGATTAGGTTACAGCTCTCACAATCCTGTCATTTTACCTCTGCACATTTCTGCAATATTACAGGAGCTTTCAAGGGACACCTCATATTCACACTATATAACATATGAGCAAAGGAAAAACAGTGTCTTAAAGAGAGACAAATTTTAATAAAGAAAAGAAATTGGAGCTGGGCGCGGTTGCACATGCCTGTAATACCAGCAGGTCGGGAGGCTGAGGAAGGAGGACTGCAAATTCAAGGCCAGCCTCAGAAATTTAGTGAGGCCCTAAGCAACTCAGCAAGACCCTGTCTCTAAATAAAATATAATAAAAGGCTGGAGATGTGGCTCAGTGGTTGAGTGCCCCTGAGTTCAATGCAATCCCTGGTACCAAAAAAAAAAAAAAGAAAGAAAGAAAAGAAAAATGCTTGTGAAGGGCAGAGACTTTTGCAGGTTTTGGATCACTCTGCCCTCCTCTCTTATTGTTGTTAGATAAAACATAGAACACCCAGTTACATTTGCATTTCAGATAATTTATTTTTATAAGTTTGTCTTTTTATTTATTATTTTTGTTTTGTTTTGCTAAACCTGAAATCCCCACCATAAGGGACATTTGTGAATATCTGGAGACATTTTTTATTTTCACATTATGTGTATGGGGAATCTACTAGCATCTACTGTTGAGGCCTGGTATACAGCTAAACATCTTACAATGCACAGGACAGTTAACTCTTCACAACAATGAATTATCCAGCCCAAAGTGTGAGTTCTGCCCAGGTTGAGAAATCCTGAATTAGAACAATGGTCTAAAGGATTTTATTACAAACCATTTTTTAAACATTTTTAACATGCACCTGTGTTACTTACATGTTATAAACACAGTCCCAATACATTATGTACTGTGTGTGTGTGTGGTGGGGAATTGAACCCAGGGATACTTTACCACTGAGCTACATCCCTAGTCGCTTTTATTCTTTATTTTGAGACAGGGTCTAACAAGTTGCCTAGTCTGCCTTTAAACTCGTAAACCTCAGCTTCCCAGGTTGCTAGGATTGGGGTGTGTGCCTCTGCGTCTGGTTCATGTGTATTTTTAAAATCACAAAAATGTTTAAAAATTAAAATTAAAAAATGAGATAATGCTGAAATAAACACAATATATTAAAAGCTCTTATTTTATTATGTGTACATGAAAATCACATGTTTTACTCTCACTTTTTCTTAAGAGCAATTCAATTGATTATACTTTATTTTTGAAATAATAGTTTAACATGCTATGATATTGTGATTTCAAAGGTTTGTTTCTATGATCTGTTGACTTCATTACTTCATAAATAAACCTGACAAAAATATAAAGGATCCAAATGAAAGAATAGTTGGCAGGCCTCTAGATACAAATAGGAGAAGAAGAACTCTGTTTGCCAACAACACGATCCTATATTTAGAAGACCCAAAAACTCCACCAGAAAAACTTGTAGAACTCATAAATGAATTCAGCAAAGTAGCAGGATACAAAATTAATACCCATAAATCAATTGTATTCATAATTCAACAATGATGAATCAGCTGAAAGAGAAATTAGGAAAACTAAGCCAGTCATGATAGCCAAAAAAGGAATAAAATAATACTTTGGAATTAATCCAATAAAAGAGGTGAAAGACTTCTACGATGAAAACTACAAAACACTGAAGAAAGAAACTGAAGAAGAGTTTAAAAGATGAAACAACTCCCATGTTCTTAGACAGAATTAACATTGTCAAAATGACCACACTGCCAAAAGCACTGTAAGGATTTAATGCAATTCCTATTAAAATACCAATGACATTCTTCATAGAAATAGAAAAAGCATTCATGAATTTTTTTTTTGAAAAATAAGAGACCCAGAATAGGCAAAGCAATTCTTACCAAGAAAAGCAAAGCAGGAGGCATCACAATACCAGACCTTAAATTATACTACAGAACTATAGTAACAAAAACAGCATGGCATTGGCACCAAAGCAGACATGAAGACCAATGGAAAGAATAGAAGACACAGAGACAAAATACACATAAATAGGTGAATGGATAAAGAAAATGTGTCATATATACATATTGGAATATTACTCAGCCATAAAGAAGAATGACTTTATTACATTTGCCAGTAAATGGATGGATCTAGGGACTATCATGCTAAGTGAAATAAGCCAATCCAAAAAGCCAAAGATTTTCTCTGATATGTAGATGCTAACCCACAATAAGCGGGGTAGGGAAAGAATAGAAGTTCAGCGGATTAGAAAAAGAGAAGTGAAGGCTGAGAATATAGCTCAGTTGGTAGAGTGCTTGCCTTGTGTGCACAAGGCCCTGGGTTCAATCCCCAGCACCACACACACACACACACACACACACATTAAAAAAAAGGAATGAAGGGAAGGGAGGGGAGATAGGAATAGGAAAGATAGTGGAATGAATCTGACATAACTTTCTTATGTACATATATGAAGACACCACATGGTGTACATTCACAATGCTGGGATTTTATCAGAGTATTCCATGCTTGTGTAAATATGTCAGAATAGATTCTACTGTCATGAATAACTAAAAAGAACCAATTAAAAACAAAATAACAGTTGGCTGGGCTTACTCAATAATGAAATTAATTTTTTGGTCTCATTTATCAGTTTTATGAAGGCTTTCGTTGAACTTAACCTCATTCGCATTTTGTTTTCCACATCAAACTACTGCGTTTGCTATCAGAATATATTATATTTGTCTATTTATTTTTATTGTGGCACTGGGGACTGAACCAGGACATCATGCATGCCAAGCAAATACTCCATCTCTGAGTGACATCCCTAGCCCTTTATTATTTTGAGATAGAGTTTCTCTAAATTGTTGAGGCTGGCCTCAAACTTGCAATCCTCCTTCTCAACCTTCCAAGTGGCTGAGATTACATATACATATTACATGTACCACCAAGCCCAGCAATTTTTGCATTTTTAACAAATATATTTAAAATCCACTGACCCTCTCCCCCGCCCTCACCTCCTTTTCATGACTATCACTGTAACAAATACCTGAAATAATTAACTTATAAAAAAAAAAGTTTATTTTGTCTCACAGTTTTCAGCCCATGGCCAAACATCCTGGTGGGAGCTTGTGGTGGATTTCATGACTGAGAAGCAAAAAAGAGACAAAGAGGAATTCAATGGTTTGAATATAAGGTAAAATCTCCATGTTAATGCTGGAATGTTTGGAGGTGAAATGATTGGACTGTGGGAGCTGTAACCTGATTGGCCCATCCTTGTTTGAACGGACTGACTGGGTTGATAACTGTAGGCAGGTGGGCATACCTGGCAGAGGTGGGTCCCCATGGGCGCCCCTTAAGAATGCATCTTCCCCGCAATTCTCTCCCATGCTCCTCCTCCTGGCTGCCCCCCCCCCCATCGTTCTGCCTCACCTGGAGCTATATCTGTAAAACTATGAGCCAACATAAACTTTCTCGCCTCTAAGTTGCCCTTGGCAGACATATTGGGCACAGCAAAACAAACCTAACTAACCCAGAAAGGGGCGGGGGTCTAGCTAGCTCTTTCAAGAGCTTGCCCCCGGTGACCAGAAAACATCCTCTGAGGCCCCATTTCTTTTCTGTATTGCTACCCTGAAGAACAAGCCCATTTCATGGGTCTTCGGGGGAATATTTAAGATGGGAATTATAGCACTCTTTGGCTCAGGGGAGAGGTGGGGGAGATTCTTAAACACAGTTGACAATCATTTAACAACATTTCCAGGGTTTTATATGTGTAAATATTAGGTGGTGTGTGGGGGGGGGGCAGGGGGCGCACGCACGCATCTCACACATGCTGAGGATTGCATACTAAGCAGGTGCTCTACCACTGAGCCTCAGTCCCAAATATGAGCATTTTTATAAATGTCATTTATATTTTTCACCAAAAAAGTCACACCATAATGGAAACACTCTGAATATCATTTTTCAAAATATTCTTTTGGAATAATTTTCAAGAAGCAGTTGTTTTCTTGCTTGTCAAAATACCAATTCTACCTTGAAAGAACAGAATTTTAAAATATTGTTAGCATCTATAAGGTAGCATTCTGCTGTCAGCTATCTTATTATCATTGAAAAAGTCAGCAAAGTTCAAATGTTTGTCTTTTTGTAAAAGAAAAGTGCACGTTACTTATGAATTCTGACAACTATTGTAATACTCTGATAAAAAACTCCTAGTGAGCCTCTGAGTGCAGCCGAATATCTTCATCATCAATCACCATCTCATCACGGCCGGCTGTATCAGAAAGATTCTGTGCTGGACTGCGCGGTCCATGTCTGTAATCCCAGTGACTCAGGAGGCTGAGGCAGGAGGATCACAAGTTCAAGGACAGCCTTAGCAATTTAGTGGGGATGTAGCACTCCTGTGTTCAATCCCCAGTACCAGTACTTCCTCCCACAAAAAAAAAAAAAAAAGATTCTACTATGTAAAGCTCTTGTTTCTACAAAAATTAACATCTTGATATCATTTCTTAGGCAAAAAAAGTTTAACATGGGAAGCACTATCATCATTCCATCTGTGCCATGGAACTCCTATCTCTCCCAAGACATCAAAACGACTCATAACCAGCTGGCATCCAGTCAAAATAAGAATGCTGGCATCTATCTGTACATTAAGTATTAGCAAAGCGGAATCACTTTCTTTTTTTAGATTTAAAAAATATAAATAGAAATCTAACCTTGTCTTCCAAAACACTGATGGATCATCAGGCACACCATGATGTGCCTTCCCATTCCACCTTAGGAGGATTGAGTAGCTTGGGACCATTTCAACTTTGATGAAGAGGAATGTGAACTCTAGACAGAGTCAGTAAATTGACATCAAAGAGACCTGGGCTAGACATTCCAAAAATGGCCTCATCATTCATCAGCTGTACAGTTCTTGTGCAAATGAAGTGGCTACTATGCTCCGGTGTCCACATTTTAATGTGGAATACTATTGTAAAATGGAGATGATATGATAACATCTCATGGGAGTATACTAGGATTTTTTCCCCCTTTTTATTTTGATGATACTTGGGGATTGAACTCAGGGGCATTCTAACATGAAGTTACATCCCCAGTCCTTTTTTTAAAGACAGGATCTCACTAATTACTGAGGCTGGCCTTGAACTTATTTGTGATCCTCCTGCCTCAGCCTCCTTAGTTGCTGGGATTACAGGCACAAGCCATCACACCAGGTGAGCTAGGATGAAATAAGAGAATTTTGTTAACATGATCATAATGTCTTTTCTAAACCCTCATAAGTTGAGTAGAGTCCCCAGGCCCTTGCCCTCAACCTTGACTCCCCCATCAGCTTCACAAGGATCATTGGAAGCCTTCATTCAGAACTCCTTCAACTTCAGGTCTTCCCACTGCAAACCTCCTGTTATCCAAACACCATCATGTCCAGGAACCATCCTGTTTTATCTCCTTGCAGGCTGGGTTCCATCAATCATTCCTTCTTTCTCCTGTATATTATTCCACTCCACTGCTCTATTGGCCATTTCCCCTAAGTTGATAAGTATGTTCAAATATCTCCCAATATTGAAAAAAAAATTAGGTAATAGGTTAAATTTTATATTTATCCCTTTACCCAATCCCACTTAACCTTCAAGAGGATACCATGATTAACAGTTTGATTAGTATTTACAGAACCCCTTTTTTCGAGATCAAAGATGGCCAGTATCTCATTGGGTAGTTCTTCCAAGCCACCCTAAATCTTAATATCACAAATAATTAACAAATAATAAGATACAAACACTTAGAAATATATTTAAAAACAGCAAAGCCCCTGATAGATCTAGTCCACATGGGTTCTTGAACTTCACCAAGAGAAAATGATTCTGGTGATTTATTTAAGGGGGTACATCAAAGCAGGGATAAAGTTTCAGAGGTGGAGTTTTGCTTTGTGATATCTTGCAATCAGCAGGTTGATTGACATCTTAGCAAATCATACCCATCTCAGGTGCTGTGTGGGATTTTAGGCAGAACTTGAGAGGGAAGTTCACCTGCATCAGGTGGTCAATCCCTGTGGGGGGTGCCCCAGGGAGTTCCCAGTGCCAGACTTAACCCCATAGGGGCTATTATGTGCAATATAGTCCACATACCACCCACAGACAGCTTGTGACTTCATTATTTTAAATGTCTTCATGGCATGAAGTTTCATAGTCCACAAATATTTTTTGAATGTTTACACCATTCTATGCATTGAGGATAGAGCTGTGAACAAGATGAATATTTTCTCCCATTAAAGAACTTACTATCCAAAGTGTGAGGTCACAGAAAATAACCAAGGTAAACAAGTAAAACATACAATATATTGGATAATGATAAATACTAAGGAGTTTAAATAGAGTGGTCATGGAATGTATTACTGAAAAAGGTAATATTTGAATAAAGATTTAAAGAAGGTGAGGGAAAAGCCCTTTTGGATATCTAGGGGAAGAACAGTCTTCAACAGAGGAAACAGCAAATACAAATGTCCTGAGACAGAATATTTGTCACTAAGTTATAGTTGCAGTATTCATATATGGACAATGGTAATTACTTCTCAAATTTAGTTAAGGTCCTATTTGAGTATATTGAAATTTAAAGACAAATTGTAAATTCAACCATCACCAGCAATCCTCTCTTTAAAATCATAAGAGAATCTGGATGCAATGGTACATGCCTATAATCCCAGTGATTCAGGACACTGAGGCAGGAGAATTGGAAGTGAAGATCAGCCTCAGCAATTTAGCAAGACACTTACCAACTGAGGGAGATCCTGTCTCAAAATAAAAACAATAAAAAGAGCTAGGGATATAGCTCAGTGGTAAAGCACCTTTGGGTTCAACCCCTAGTTCTCCCTCCAAAAAGTCCAACTCAATAAATGACAAATAAAATAAGAATAATCACCAGAGAAATTCTTTTTTGCTCTCCATACACACAAAATGTCAGAAGAAGCATGCTTAACTATTGACGTGCTCATTTCTGTAAGAAGTTGGAAGATCAAACTTGCATTTATAAATTTTTTTCCCATTATCCACACATTATTTCCTTTATTTTTTTGTACCAATGATTGAACCAGGGGCAATTAACCACTGAACCACATCCCCAGACCTTTTTAAAAAATATTGTATTTTGACACAGGGTTTTGCTAAATTGCTTAGGGACTCACTAAGTTGCTGAGTACTGGTCTCAAACTTTTGATCCTCCTGCCTCAGCCTCCCTAAGTCAATGGGATTACAGGCATGTGCTACCTTGCCTGGCCACTCATTATTTCTTTTGTTCTCCACTATAATCTCTTTTACTGGCCTAGATTATATGAACCAAACACCTATTCCTGAAGGATATGAATTCCTTTTAGCATATTGCCCTTTTCTGATTGCTTTAATTCCTCATTCATCTCTCCTATTAAACATGAAAGTACTCTGAGGTTTCCCAGAGAATGTCTTTCATTCTAAAGAAACTCTTGGGTCCAGTTCTCCTTGTACAACAAAAACTCAATTTCCACATAGTAGTTGGGATCCATCATCTCAACCAGTTAAACAATTTCTTCTTGGGTATGGGTTCAGTGATATCAGGAACCCAGAATAGCCAGGTAGCATCTTGACATCCTATTCAATGGAACTATTGTTGTATTTCATGCTAGAAGCATTTCTCTGTTGAGAACTAAAACCTTCAAACCAGCAGACCTCTGAGTTACAGCAGTGAAAAATAATAATCCGGGAAGTAGGTTGTTGGATGTAAGAATAAGAAATCCCACTTCCATTTCCAACCTTTGATTCTGGATCCATGTAGTCTGTGGGAGAAACAACAACATATATGGAAATATATATTGAATTTTGTAAGAAAGAATCTCAGTCTTTTAGAATGCTATCCTCCGACTGGCGCTGGTGCTGAAACCAAGCTACCAGTAGGCTATTTTCATTCCATCATCCCAGTGGCTTCTGGGTAATGAGATATATGGAAAGATCAATGAAGATCCCCACACAAGCCCATTGTAACACTTTTTGATGGGGAGCAACACCATGGGAAATACCATTACAGAAAATAAGGCATTCCAGCTGGGCATGGAGGCCCACACCTATAATTCCTGAGATTCTGGGGGCTGACAGGAAGATTGCTAGTTTGTGGTCCTGCTGGGCAACTTAGTGAGATACTATCTCAAAATAAAAAATAATAAAAAAGAGAGTGGGGAGCAGGTGCAGTGGCACAGCAGCTAAGGAGGCTGAGGCAGGGGATCACAAACAAGTTCAAGGCTGGTCTTGGCCTTGGCAACTTTGGGAGATCCTGTCTCACAATAAAAAAAAAAAATTAAAGGGGCTGGAGATGTAATTCAATGGCAGAATGCCCTTGGGCTCAATTCCCTGAACCAAGAAAAAAAAAGAAAAGAAAAAAAAATGTGGGGATTGGAAATGTAGCTCCATGGTAGAGTACCCCCGGTTTCAATCCCCAGTACTGCAAAACGAACAAAATGAAGAAAGAAAACTGATTCAGTCCATTGATGTTACTGCTGAAAGAAACACACCATAGGAGCAGGATGGCAAATCCACACCCATAATTTTGTGTATCCCAGTAAGGACCAAATTATTAACTTTGTGATGTAAGAGGTCCAGGGTAAACAATTTGCTAATGAATTGGCCAACTGATCCCCTCAGGAAATGACAGAGGATTTGTACCTGGCAGTACATACAACCATGTGTATCCACAGGTTCCATGGATTTCATACCTACAGACTCAACCAAATAAAGATCAAAAATATTTGGGAAAGCTGGGGGCAGTGGCACCTGCCTGTAATCCCAGTGACTCAGGAGGCTGAGGCAGGAGGATTACAAATTCAGAGCCAGCCTCAGCAATTTAGCAAGCCCTAAGCAATTTAGTGAGACCCTGTCACTGAAAAAGAAAAAGAAAAAAAAAAAAAGGCTGGGGATGTGGCTCAGTGGTTAAGTGTCCCTGGGTTCAGTCCCCAGTACCAAAAAACAAAAACCAAAAAATCCCCACAGCCTCAGCAACTTATCGAGGCCCTAAGAAATTTGATGAGAACTTGTCTCAAAATAAAAAAATAAATAAAAAGAGCTGGGGATATGATTCAATGATAAAACACCACTGGGTTCAATCCCCAATACCTCCAAAAAATGTTGGGGAAAAATGCTGTACTAACATATACAGAATTTTTTCTTGTCATTAGTCCCTAAGCAATATAGCATAAGAATTATTTACATAGCCTTTCCACTGTATTAGGTATTACAAGTAATCTAGACATGATTTAAAGTATATAGGACAATGTGCTGAGGTTATATACAAATACTACAACATTTTACATAGAAGACTTTGCAATTTGTGGAATTTTGGTATGGGAGTGTTCTGGAAGCAATATCCCATGGAGATGGAGGGACAACTGTGTACTCAGCCCTGTCAGCCTTATTGAGGGGAAGTCCACATTGTGGAAATCCACATTGTTGGGTCTATACTTAGTCACCATCCCTGCAACAGGGCCACCTTATGCTTGAGTTTATTGAGCAAAGACTGTTGTGTCTGGAGAGGGAGGCAGAGTGATATTTGTACTCTATGCCTGATTAATTGAGAGCCTCTTCTGCAGTGGATGCCCTTTTGAAGGCATTTTTATGGACTCAACTGTTATTTCATTCTGCCAATTTGAGAGATCCAGCCACATACCTTTTCCCAGATCTCCTTTCTACTGATCTTTTAATTTTTTTAAACTTTGTTTTATTTATTTATTTTTGTGTGGTGTTGAAGACTAACCCAGTGCCTCATACGTACCAGGCAAGCACTTTACCACTGAGCCATACCCCTAGACCCTTTCTACTGATCTTTTGAAGCTGTCTTTCTTTTCAGATTCCCTGAAGATACAATGAAACTGTTAGCACCAGCCCAGTGATTAGTTAGATCTGTTCTTCTAGCAACTTCTCAATGTAGAAAAAATGGACAATAATTTTAGAGATGGCCCACATTCTCCCTTGAATGTGTATTCCTTGCTTTTTCTTATTCTTGAGATAGACCATATTCTCCCTTGAATATGTATCTACTTCAAAACCTCTGTGTATGCCTTTGTGGGGTGCAGGGGGTAGCAGATCTTGAAGATCTGCCTACTGGGAGCTTTTTGCTTCACATCGTCTTTAAAGGATATCCCTGATAGAGGCTGTAAGGCTGTAGTAGGTTTTTCTGCTTATTGCAGAATCATCTGTACATCAGACATGATACACAGGAATTACCACACTGGTTGATTTTCTTGTTTATTTATTTTTAAGAGACAGAGTGTGCTATGTTGCCCAGGCTGGCCTTGAACTCCTGGACCCAAGCAGTCCTCCTGCCTCAATCTCCCAAGTGTTGGGATTACAGGCATGCACCATGATGCCCAACTTTACCTTACCTTTTAAGGGTGTTTTTACTGTATATAGAATTCTGGGTTGTCAGTTTCTTCTTTTAGCACTTTAAAAATATTAGCCCACTGTCTTCTGTCTTCCTTTGTTTCGGATGAAAATTTGGTAGATCTTTGGTTTATTGTTTCCGGGTATATGTGAAATCATTTTTCTCATACTGCTTTCAAGATATGCTCTTTGTCTGGTGTTCAGCAGTCTGAATATGTTGTGGTAGGCATGGTTTTCTTTTAATTTATCCAGCTGAGAGTCTTTGAAATCCCTGATTATGTAAAGACATGATTATCAAAAAAATTGCAAAATCTTTTTATCATTGTATTTTTACATATTTTTTCTGTTCCTTTCTCCTTTATCCTTCTGAATCTCCAATTTGATATACATTATATACATTATATGTCTCTTATCTCTGAGGCTTTATTTTTTTGATACTGTTTTTTTTTTTTTTTTGGTGGAGGTGCTGGGGATGTTGTTTTCTTTTTGGTAATTTTTATTTGTTTTTCATACTGGATCGATCCTTCCTTCCTTCCTTCCTTTTCTTTCTTTCTCTCTTCCTTCTTCTTTTTTTTCTTTTGGTACCAGGGATTGAATCCAGGGGCACTTAACCACTGAGCCATGTCCCCATCCCTTTTTATGTTTTATTTAGAGACGGAGTCTTAAGTTGCTGAGGGCCTCACTGTGTTGCTGAGGCTGGCTTTGAACTTACAATCCTCCTGCTTCAGCCTCCCAAATCCCTGCAATTATAGGTGTGTGCCATCATGCCTGGCCATATTGGATCATTTCTATTAGTCTCTCTCCAAGTTTAATTGATTCTTTGTTTTGTCATCTTAATTTTGCTATTAATATCATCTAGTATATTTTTAAATACACATACATTTAATTCATGCAATCTCCATTTGCTTCTTTTCTGTCATTTCAATTTGCTGAGATTTCCTTTTTACTCATGAGCATTTTTCCTATACAACTTGAATATAGTTGTATTATCTGTCTTAAAAATCTTGCTAATTGCACATCTTGTATCATATCAGTTTCTCTTGATCATCTTTTCTCTTGACACATAGTTTTATTTCTTCCCATGTCAAATAATTATGAATTGTTTCTTGGATAATGTGGCTGTTAAATTGTGGAGATAGATTCTGTTACATTCTTTTTTTCCTTCTGATATTTTTTAGTTGGCAGTCGACCTTTATTTTATTTATTTATATGCAGTACTGAGAATCAAATCCAACTTCACACTTGCTAGGCAAGTGCTCCACCTGTGAGCCTCCATCCCAGCCCCAGATTCTATTATATTCTTTAAAGTGTTCATTTGGATGTTTATTTGTTTTAAGCATGCCATTAATTTGAGTAGATTCAAACTGCAATGTCTGTCTCTGGGCCACAGAACAAATATCAGTTTAGTTCTTGTGTCTTTGATTAGGCTGCTTGCAGTCTACCCTACACATATCTACCCTATATATGGTTCAGGTCTTCTCCAGAAAGCTGAACAGTATTTCAACACAAATAATATGTCTTCCCCTCTCTGAGTCTCTCATTTCTTGATTCCCTCTCACTGTCTGGCAGCTATGGGTTCACCCAAGTCTCTCCTCTATTTTTTTTTTAATAGCTCATTTTTTTTTAACACAATGCCTTTATTTTTATGTGGTGCTGAGGATCGAACCCGCGTCCCACCCGAGCTAGGTGAGCGCTCTACCGCTGAGCCACAATCCCAGCCCCTATTTTTTTTTTTTTCAAGACAGGAATGACTCTGGGTTTTCTATCAGTATTTTCGCACTCCTGTAGTGCTGACTGAAGTCCGCCCTCAAGCCAAAGATTATAAAAGATGGGAGAATTTACCACATGCTATTGCTTCCATCTAGGTATTAACTCCCTGTCGAAATCTATGTGCTTCTGTTCCTTTCTCCTGTGCCTTCAGAGAATTTTTTTTTTTTTTTTTTTTTTTTGTATATTTTGTCCAGAGTTTACTTCTGGTCTAGCAGGGGCTTCTGAGGACATAGCATAAGAAGAGCTCCAGGAACATTTTATTAAGCTCTCCATGTTACTAGGGACACCAGGATCAATTAGCATTGCCAAAGATTCTTACCTACTAACATTTTCTGACTTTAGTCCTGTGACTCCACACTCAAATTTCCTCTTTGATTAACAATTTAGTATGGTGTGTGCGTTTGTCACAATTACTGAACCAATATTGCTGCTTTATTATTATTACCTAAGTTCATGCTTTCTTCAGATTTCCTTACATTTTACCTAATGTCCTTCTTCTGCTCCAGGATATTAAGGATATACAGCACTGCACTCTATGTATATCTAAAAAGAAAAACAATAGCAATGATAAAAGATAACATCACATTAGTCATCAGGTTTCCTGAGCTTCCTGTGGTTGTGGAAGTTGCTCAGGCTTTCCTTGTTCTTGGTGACTTTGACAGCTTTGAAGAACACTGACTGGTCTAGCATTTTGTAGAACATTCACTTGGGATTTGATTGATATTTAGCTCATGATTAGACTAGTGTTATTTGCTTTTCGTCAGAAAGCCAGAGGCAAAATGTCATTCTCATCAAATCACGTGAAGACTACATACTGTCAGCATGACCTCACTTTGACCACTGACTGAGGAAGCATTTGTCAAGAGTCTGCGTTATCAAGTTACTCTTTTCCCCCTTCTTTTCCATAAAATCCCCAGAAAGGAGTCCCCCCATTGTCTCTTGATCAATATTATCTTTGCTCCTGAATCCTATTATCTCCATTGGAATAAGGGAGCCCATCTCAACTGTAACCTTTCATTATATCCATCTACAGCAAACAGTCACGGCAGAGTTTACAAGCATACCCATATCCATTCACTAATGTTTTTCTCATGCCTTAGAGAAGGGAGTGTCCTCTGAGATTTCTTAGGTGATATAAGGAGATGATGGCAATCCATAAATGATGAACTTACATGAAGATCTATCTCCTTAAGCTTTTGAATTCTTCAAAATTTTTGTCAAAGACAGGTGTAGTGACACAAACCTGCCAACTACTCAGGAAGCTGATGCAGGAGGATCACAAGTTCTAGGCTGGTTTGGGTAACTTAGTGAAAACCCGTCTCAAAATAAAAAGTAAAAAGATCTGAGGATGTAACTCAGTGGTAGAGCAACAAGGGGTGTAATCCCCAGTACAGCAAGAGAAAAAAGGAAAAAAAAGAGGACTGGGGATGTAACTCAGTGGTAGAGAGAAGCCTAGCATGCATAAGGCCAGGGTTTAAAAAAAAGATCAAAAAGTTCTTGCATTCCACCTGCCCACTATTAGGACAGGGATGTAGCTCAGTGGTAGAGCCCATGCTGAGCATGTGCAAGGTTCCTACTTTCAACTCCAGCTACAAAATGAAAAAGGAATCTGCAGGAATGTAGGAAGGCTAAAACAGAGTAGCAGAGAAGCATCCGTCCTGGCTGGATTTTGAAAATCCAGGAATAATGTTGCAGCAAGCCTGTATTTAAAAGGATATGGTAAGGCTCCACTTCATCACTATATGTTTTGCACAGACTTATACTCTTTCCCTATTTTCTGCTATAGATATACAAATACATTTTCTTAAAGACTTAAAAAAAATGAAAAAGGAAAAGAATGAAAGTAAGCAACCCACTATTGAAACAAAGTTTCAGTCAAACAATGTTAGAACCATTTCCAGCTGCATAAACACATTAAGTTCAGAATTTGGAGTTCTTTCTGGGGACACACACCTATAATACCAGCTACTCAAGAATTTGAGGCAGAAGGATTGCAAATTTTTTTAAACAGAATATGAGTTTTTAAAATATTTCTTTTAGTTGTACACAGTACCTTTGTTTATTTTATTTTATTTATTTTATATGGTGCTGAGGATCGAACCCAGAGCCTCGCATGCACTGGGCAAGTGCTGTACCGCTGAGCCACAACCCCAGGCCCAGAAGGATTGCAAATTTGAGGCTAGCCACACCATTTAGTGAGAACAAGACAAAAAAAAAAAAAAAAAGGAAAAAGTTAAATTCAGAATTTGTAAGCACATGTATATCAACAATTCAACCAAATTCAGTGTTAATTTTTGTCTTCTATGTCCTTCTCAAATGGGGATGGCTTTGTCTTCCAAGGTACCTTTGTACAAGTCTGGAGACATTTCTGGTTGACAGAACTTGAATGGGAAGATGCTGCTGGATCTAGTGGAGACAGTTCAAACGTGATGATAAATATCCTAGAACATACAGGATAGCCTTCCCAATGGTTTTCCTGCCCTGTGTGTTGAGAAATTCTGATCTACAGGTAACAGTGGCTTATTGGAGGGAAACATTAGGAAAATGGACATCCTTCACATAATGCCACTACAGTGGCTTAAGCAAAGGGAGGAGAGTTGCTTCCTCTGCCATTGGAAGTTTAGAGAGATTTGGGCATTATGGAATCTTAACTTTTTTCAAGTCACTAATATTCTAAGTTTCAGTGTCATACTGTTCCCAGCAGTGTCCTGTCTTAGATTTGGTAAGGCTGTCAAATCAACTTACGTTGCCATTCTGAAACCTGAACAATTAAATTTTATGTTTGATTTTAGTCTGCAGGGATAGGAAATAAAGGATTTTTTAAAGGGTTACATGGAAGTTTTGGTTTGTTGGTTTGTTGGTTTGTGGCAGGGTCTCACTGGGTTACTAGGCTGGGCTCCAGCTTTCGATCCTTCTGGCTCCAGAGTACTGGGATTACAGGCATGTGCCACCACAATCAGCAACCGTGGAAGTTTTTGTTCACTGACTGCGACTTGAACTGCATGCTTCAAGACCTGAACTTTTAATTTCTTCCAGTTCTTCAGTGCTTTCAAAGGAAGCCAACATTTGTTTGGCTTCCAACCTACATTTGTTGTAGACAGCATTACTATCAAACAGTTGACCTATTCAAATATGGCTCCAAAGCACTTGCGTAAGTACTTCAGTGCAATCGACTAAAGGTGATGCCTCCACCCCAACTACATTCTCCTTCTTACTAATGGATTGCTCAGCATTGCATTTGTGGCTTTTCTTAGTTTTTGTTTTATTTTTGTGGTGCTGGGGATTGAACCCAAGGACTCACATGTGCTAGGTAAACGCTTACCACAGTGCTGCATCTCAAGCCCTGCATTTAAGTTTAAGAAAATGCCTAAATCATGCCAGGCATGGTGATATGTGCCTGTAATCCAAGTGACTTGGGAGGCTGAAACAGGAGGATCACAAGTTTGAGTACAGCTTCAGCAACTTAGTGAGACCCTGTCTCAAAATAAGAAATAAAAAAGAATGGGATGTAGCTTATTTGGTAGAGCACCCCTGAGTATGAACAAATCAATTTGAAATGCAGTATCTGAATGTCTGTTTCCCAGAACCACTCCTGGAACCATTTTCTGTATTAATCAGGATTTAATGGGGAGTGGGGAATAACACAGGCAGAAACTATAATAGTTGTATATATATTTTTAAGTCCATCTTTTATTGTGGTAAAAGTACACATAAGATGAAATGTACCATTTTAACCATTTTTTAATGTACAGTTCAGTGGTATTAAATGCATTCACAATGTTGTGTAATCATCACCATGATCTATCTTCATAACTTTTTGCATATTGCAAAACTGAAACTCTATACCTATTAGCACTAACTCCTCACTCCTCTCTTCCCCAAGTGCCTAGAAACCACCATTCTACTTTCAATCTCTATGATTCTGATTGTTTTAACTGCCTCCTGTAAGTAGAGTGATACTATATTTGTCTTTTTGTAACTGGCTGATTCACTTAGTATAATGCCTTCAAATTTCATCCATTATAACATATGTCAGATTTTTTTTCTTTTTTAAGGCTGAATAATATGTCATTTTGCTTATCCGTTCATATATTAATAGACACTTGGATTACTTTAATGTTTTAGCTATTATGAAGAATGATGCTATATATATGGATGTACAAAACCCAGCTTTCAATTCTGTTGGTTATATACCCAGAAATGGAATTGCTGGATCATTTGATAATTCTTTTTTTTTTTTTAACTTTTTGAAGAAGTACCTTACCATTGCAGATATCTTAACTGAGAAAACTAATATAAAGTGTTGCTGGAGGGCTAGGATTGTGGCTCAGTGGTAGAGTGCTTGCCTAGCATGTGTGAGGCACTGGGTTTGATTCTCAGCACCACATATAAATAAGTAAAAATAAAGGTCCATTTACAACTATATAAAATAAATAAATAAATAAAGGTGCATTGACTAGATAGATAGATAGATAGATAGATAGTGTTGCTGGAGATATTACATGTATTGGAGAACTAAAAATGGAAACTAAACAAAGAGGTGGTAACTGTAAGAAGTAGATGGGGGCTGGGCATGGTGGTACATGCCTGTAATGCCTTCAACTCAGGAAGTTTAAGCAGGAGGATCACAAGTTCAAGGCTAGCTGAGACAATTTAGCAAGATCCTGTCCCAAAATAAAATTTAAAACAGGATTGGGGACATAACTTAGAGGTAGAACACTCCTGGGTTAAATCTCTACTAGCATTATTAAAAAAAAAATAGGTGAGGAAGGGAAGAGAAAAAAATAACATTGAGATTATTGGGACCAAACACTTTAAAAAAAGGAGCCCTATGGGCTGGGTTTGTAGTTCAGTGGTAGTGCATCTACAACTAAAAAAAAAAAAAAAGTGAGTCAGGGCGGGGGCCTGGCTGGTGCCAGTGTCTCTGAGGGAATGTAATGAGGTTTGTTCTGAGAGTGTGGAGAGAAATCCAGAGCTGTTGGCTTGAAGAGCTGTTGCCTGGGCGACACTAAAAGAAACAGGAAGCAAACAGGAAGGAGCAAGTCCCTTCTCCTTTCTTTCTGCCTCTGATCTCCCACGACTAGCAGAACCTAACAGAGAGCCAGGTTGGCAAAGGGAAATCTTGGATTGCAGAGTTCCAGTTTCAGCTCCACAGAACAGCCTGTAGAAGGGTGGGTGTGAGGCTGAGGAACATTTCTTCATAATCAGCACGGTTAGATGATCACTGATCATCGTTCAGATTATGTACAAAAGAATGAAGGAAAGGGGCTAGGGTTGTGGCTCAGTGGCAGAATGCTTGCCTAGCACATGTGAGAAACTGGGTTCCATCCTCAGTACCACATAAAAATAAATAAAACAAAGGTATTGTGCCATCTACAACTAAATATATATATATATATATATAAAGGATGAAGGAGAGACAGCAAAGTAAGATATTTCATGAGCTTCTAGCTTTAGTAACTAAAGGAATAGTGGAGAGAGAGCTACAATATATATGGAGGGGGGTGTTGGGAGGAACTAGTTATAGCATGTTAGATCTGCTGAGATTGATAAATTTAGTTAGAGAAGCCCAGAGTCTAATATAGTACAATTGCACTACAATTGTGGTCTCTTGACTGGCCAGTCTGAAAAAATTTTTTTAATTTGTTTTAGTTGTTGATGGACATTATTTTATTCACTTATTTATATGTGGTGCTGAGAATCAAACCCAGTGCCTCATACATGTGAGGCAAGTGATCTACCACTGAGCCATAACCCCAGCCCCTAGTCTGTAATTTTTTTTAAAATTTTGATTTAAAAAAGGGTATGCATGAACTCTTGTGCATGTTTTAGATTTCTGCCACTGTGACTAAATAAAAAGATGATCAACTTATTAGGAAGAAGGATTTATTTTTTCTTACAGTGGTTTCAGAGGTTTCAATCCATGGTCACTTGGCCCTGTTACCTTTGGGCCTATAATGAGGCAGTACATCACAGTTGGAGTACAGGCCAGAAGAAGCCTGTTCACCACAGTTTAGCCAGGAAGTAGAGAGAGAGAGGGAGGAAGGGAAGGCATAGGGCCCCAATATCCCCTTTGAGGGCATGTCACAAATGACTTAACTTCCCTCTACTAGGCCTCACCTAAAGGTTCCACCATCTTCTGATAGCACTGAGCTGTGGACCAAGTCTTCAACAAGTGGGCCTTTGAGAGACATTCCTGATCCAGATATATACATATACTTATATAATTCATATACTTATTTTAAAACATAAATAGATATAATTTTATATTCATAAAATTTTTCATTTTAATCCTTTTTTAATTGTGGGGAAAATACCCATAATATAAAACTTCCAATTTTCACCACTTCAAATCTGCAGTTCAGTGACATTAAGTACATTCATGCTTTTGTACCACAATCACCACCATCTCTATGACTTTTTTTCATCATCCTAACTGAAACTCTATATACCTATTAAATACTAATTCCCCATTCTTTCCATTCTCATCCCCTGGTAACCACTATTCTACTTTCAGGCTCTCTGAATTTCACTATTCTAGACACCTCCTATAAGTAGAAACACAATATTTATTTTTTTTGTGTCTGGCTTATTTCAATTAGTGTAATGTTTTCCAGCTTCATTCATATTATAGCATGTGTCAAAATTACATTCCTTTTTTAAAAAAAAATTATCACGGGCTCTCTTTTTTAAAAAAAAAAAAAACATTTTTAGTTGTAGATGGACACATACCTTTATTTTATTTATTTATTTTTATGTGGTGCTGAGGATCAAACACAGTGCCTCACACATGCTCTGCCACTGAGTTACAACCCCAGCCCCTTTACATTTCGAGACTTATTGTTATATATGGACTATGTTTTGTGCAATTTGTTTTTATCAGTCCTCAACAGGATAAAAGCTTGTGCCAGTATCTAAAGCAATTATGTCACTAAGCAACCACGTTTAGTGCCCTCAATATTTTGGGGGAAGATTTGCTCTTTCTAGAACTTTAAGCAGCACTGTAGAGGAGGTATTTAGAGATACAGCTTTGAGCTAGAGACTTGGGAGTTATAAAAGAAAACAAATTTCAAACCTGGACCAAAATGAATTTTTTTTGCATGATGTGACAGTTTTCTTCTAGGAAGAAATTAGAATTTCTGATAAAATTCATACACAAATTTCTAGTAAACTAAGGGGATTGAGACTTCTAAGAAATCAATCGTTCATTAACTTATCTTTCAGTTGAGAGTAGTGAGTAACTTTTTACCAAATATTCTTTTCTTTTTTGTATCTAATCTAACTATGATTTTCTAACCAATCTCTTTTCCCTAAACATATCTCAATCAAAAGTGAATATTTGAACTGAACTTATGAAAGGAATAAAAATCATGAATCTCATGCAGATACGAAGTGAATATGGGTCAAAGATTTTTTACTTAATGCCCTAATTAATGAGGAAATGCTATTACAACCAGTGCAAAGGAAAATCCAATGACCAGACTAATATATAAATCTATTAGAAATTCTGAAATCAATTTTCTTTTCTGTTTTAATTTTATTTTTTTTAATCAAGTTTCTTGGTAGATGCAAAGCTGGCTCATTCCACATTTGGAGAGAGAAGTCAATAGAAACTCCCCAAACAGAATTTATTTGCATTAACCTAATACTTGTGTTACTATCAATTTCCTACAAGTTAGCTTCTATTTCTTCAAAGTTGTTAAACAGCTCAAAGACAATAAAAGACATAAACTTCATTGAATCTGATAAACCGAAGGGTAGACTCAAAAGAGTGCACAATTTTTCACTTCCATATATATGTGTGTGTGTGTGTGTGTGTGTTTATATTTATATAAGTGTGTGTGTGTGTGTATGTTCTTATTTTTTTTTGGGGGGGGAAGTCCTGGGGATTGAATCAAGGGGCACACTGAGCTACATCCCAGCCCTTTCTATTTTTTTTTTTTTTAATTTTGAAACAGTGTCATGCTAAGTTGCTGAGGCTGACCTTGAACTTGTGATCCTCCTGTCTCAGCTTCCCCATTTGCTGGTTTACAGGTATACACTACTATACCTGTCAGCAGTTCCCAATAATCTTTTGGTCTGTTTAAAAGTTGTTCACACTTTCAATTACATCCTTCTATATACCTCATCCCTTGCTGCAAGGTGGCAATGAATTTTTTTATGTTTTTATTTTATTAAAGGACAATAAAAGCCAAATTACAGCCAACTGTTAAAGCGCTCTCTCTCTCTCCCTCCCTCTCTCTTTTTTCCTTTTAATACTGAAGTACAACAAAAATCAGTTCTGGGGTTTTTGTCTGAACAAATGATTATAGTCTTTCCCAAAGCAGGCTCCACAGCCACATAAGCCACTGAATGGAGACAGTCTTTCCTATTTGTTGCTTACAATTCCTAAGCAGTCAATATTTAGTATTTTATTTCTGGGTAAGAGAAAAAACATTTTGGTCCATTAATGCACCTACTAGCTCCTGGAGAACATTAACAAACTCTACTATTATGGAGACATGAGTGTCATTAATATCTTAAATGATGAACTTCTTCCCCAGGGCATTGGACTCATCCAAGTACAGTAGAAACTGCTTCACAGCAGGATCACATTCTATAAGCACTCCTTTCAAGACGTTGACCATTTTTTTCCAGTCAGAAGGTGCTGATGACCTCAGTAATCCACACGTTCCCCAGCAGACCTCCGCCCACAGATCCAGCAGAGCCTCGGTGTTGCCCACAAATTGCAGCAATGATTTTTTGATTCAGGCTCAGGTTCATAACAAAATAAAATATTTTTAAAGATTTTTTTTTTCTTTAACAATTGGCTTCTGACATTAGTTGATGATTTAGGAGAGTCAGGCAGGAGTTTTAAAAGTAAATGATTTTCACTGAATTCTGATTTTCAGTAGGACTCTCTCCTTAACTTGACAAGGTATCCTCTACCCTCTTTAGGAAATCAGTCCTGATTCTTCAGAGGGCAGCAGGTATTATTTATTTATTTTGGTACCAGGGATTGAACTCAGGGGTGCTTAACCACTGAGCCACATAAAAGGCCTCTCTTACTTTTTATTTTTGAGACAGTGAGGCACTAAGTTGCTTAGGGCCTCACTAAGTTTCTGAGGCTGGTCTTAAACTTTCAATTCTCCCGCCTCAGCCTCCTGAGTTGCTGGGATTACAGGGGTGCACCACCTTACCTAACTTGCGCTTGCTCTTGTCCACTTTGATAATAAATTTGCTAAATTAGCTCCCATTATCCTCTTGCCCTCTAGCTTCCAAAATGTTAGTGATTTGATTTCCTTTTTTGTTCTCTGAGTCTGATTATATCAACAGAAAATACCCCAACCATCTATGACAATAGAACTCTGGCCTACAATCTCTGTAACAATTGGCCAACAGGGTCATGATTTGGTCGATGAGTCAGCTTCCCAATATTGTGTTCCCTACCCCTACTTGCAGGTCAGGACCAACCAGAGAAAACTAAATCAATCATATAAGAAACCTGTTTTCTGGTGAGCTCAACTCCAGCTTCCCCTTGATTACGATCACCAATCAGAGAAACCTTTTGCCTGCCTTCCAATCTCTGCCCAATATGAGAATGATAGTTGATCCCTATGACAAGCCTGAATAGTCTGTCTTCATTTGGGTGGTCCTCATCTTTTTGACTTTGAAGTTTTATGTTTTGGAGGGATTTGTTTTAGAGGGATTTCAGGAGGAAGAGTTTTATGTGGTTCAGTCCATCATCTTCAACTGCAAGTCTTTTTCTGTGCCCTTTCCTTTGCGACCTAGATGTCAGTTGGCCACTGTTCACTCTCTAGCTCCAACAGGCTCCAAAATAACCTTCATTATGTCTTCTCACAAATCTGGATGCAGAATTCAATATCTGTTCAAATTCCTCCAAGGTATTTACAGGAATATAAGCATTAGGGAATGATAGACACTTTTCTGAGCTTTACCTATGGTAGATAGAAGATGAAGTTATACAACATTCACATACACCAACTCAAAGAACACAAACTCAATTCCCCAAATGCCTTAAACATGTCTTTCTTTCCCCAAATCTCTCCTCTGTAGATATCTTCTTCTTTCTACGAAGTCTGGAGCTTTGCTGACTGGCTCTGATTGATCCCCTGAGCCTTTAAATTCCTTATCCCTTTGCCTACAAAGCTTTGGCTCAGACTTTCAGTCTGCTTTCAATATACCACTCCCTGCAGAATGAAAGGGATGCAGATTCACCAGCCTTTCAACCCCCATTCTTCAGTGACTTGCCCCATTGCATGCGTGTGTGTGCGCGCGCTCATGCCCATGTGAGTGTGTCTCTTCCTCATTCTAAGGGACATCGTGAACATCTTCGAAATTACTATGGGCATCTCTCCCAAGACGTAATCTCATTCCAGCTCTATAGGAGGAAAACAGTTCTCCACATGTCTAAACCCCCCCAAAAAGACCTTTTCTCACTGGCTAACAGTCTTTTTGTGTTTCCAACTAGCATTTAAGCTTCTTTTTTTTTTAATTTTATTTTTTATTTTTGGTGCATTATAATTATACATAATAGTGGGCTTCTAAGCTTCTTGAGTGCACAGATGAGAGCTACCCTATGAGTTACAAATTTCCTCTCTTCATAGTAACTAACAATATTAGGAAAGTTTATAGAAGGAAAATGGGAAGAAGGGATGGATAGAGTCTCTGTGGAAGGAAAGAGGATTTTCAGAAAGTGTCTATTAGGTGGTGGCTTCTCCAAGTTTGGTCTTGTATCTTCAACACAGTAAACAAATCCAATAAAGGGCTTCCATATTTATTGTGTATCTTCAGTTCTGGTTATTGTATTAAATTGCCTGATTTGGCATGCATTCATTATTAATATCTTTGCTTTCCATATCAATTAGGAATTAGATTCCACCACTGGTAACAAAACTTGTCTACAATGGCCTTAAAAAAGGAATTAGAGTTTACTTTCCCATGAAAAAGAAGTCCAGAGGTAGGTAGTTCAGAGTTACTACACAGAGTATCAGGGATCCAGGCTGCTTCCACTTCTCAATTCCACCTTCTTAAGTACCTAGCTTCCACCCTAACGTTGCCACCTGGTGACAAAGGTATTGGAGCTCTGCCATCAGGTCCTCTGTCTTTTTCTTTTTTGGTGATGCTGGAGAGTGAACCCAGGTCCTCACGTATGCTAGGCACAGGCTCTACCATTGAGCTACACTACCAGTCCAAGCCATCAGGTCCTGATTTAAGCTGGGAAGAAGTGGAAGGGCAATGACAAAGGGCAAATGAAGCTCAGGAAGTTGCCTGTTCCCCTTTAGGAAAAAATACAAAAAAATCCCATGCAAAAGCTTCTGCTTACCAGAACTTAATTACATTGCCATACCTAGTCCCAATGGAGACAGAAAAAAAGTATTTTTTTTAAAGTGTCCCCTTCACTTTCATCACTAAGCAGAAAGAGAGAATAGATATTGGGTGGGCAATGGCACTTCCTATTCAATTCCTTTTGAATTTTCTGTACACAATGTCCCATGAGTCCTAGCCCAGTGTTTGGCATTGAGTTGTCTTTAGAATCAGTGAGTAAATGGTTAAAGAATTTTATAGATAAATCAAACAGTTCACAGAATGACTTTTTAAAAATTAATTGAATTTATTTCTGGAGCAGTTTTAGGTTTATAGAAAATATGGACAGAAAGTACAGAAAATTCCCACTGCCTCCCCCTCCACACACAGTTTCTCCTATTACTGACATCTTGCATTAGTATTATACATTTGTTACAGCATTATACCAATATTCTTTTTTTTGTGTGTGTGGGAGGGATATTGGGGATTGAACCCAGGGTCTTGTGTATACTAAGCATGCAATCTTCCACTGAGCTATACCCCCAGCATCTTGATACGTTAGTAAGTCTGTAGTTTACTTTAAATTCACTATGTTGCACAGTTGTGTGGATTTTGACAAATGCAGAATGTCATGCATCTGCTATCATATCATTATTTCTTTCTTTTCTATTTTTTTTTTGTTGTTGTTACTGAAGATTGAACCTCAGAGTACTTTACCTCTGAGCCACATCCCCAGCCCTTTTTATTTTCTACTTTGAGACAGGGTATCACTAAGTTGCTGAGGCTCTTTCTTGCTAAGTTGCTGATGCTGGCCCCACACTTGTGATCCTTCAGCCTCAGTTTCCCAAGTCACTGGGACCACTGCATCAGGCCAGAATAGTTTCACTGTTCTAAAAATGCCCTGTGCTCCACCTATTTATCTCTTCCTTCCTTCTCCATAGACCTTGGCAACCACTGGTCCTTTTACTATCTTTATGTAGCTTTGCCTTTTCTAGAATGTCAGGTTGTTGAAACCATACAGTATGTAATCTTTTCCGACTGGCTTCTTTCACTTAGCAATGTGCATTTTTTTTTTTTTTTTTGGTGACTTGATGGCTTATTTCTTTTTTACTGCCAAATCACATTCCCTTGTTAGGATGTACCATTGTTTGGCTATCCATTTGCCTAGTGAAAGGCATCTTGGTTGTTCCAACTTATGAATAAAGCTGCTACATAAACATCTGCATGCACTTTTTTTCATATTTTTATTGGTACATAATATTTGTACTTAATGCTGTGAACATTTTTTGTGGAACTATGTTTCAACTCACTTCCACAAATACCTTGTGGTGTGATTGTTGGATGGTATGCTGAGAGTTTATTTACTTTTGTAAGAAACTGAAAAACTGTCTTCAGAAGTTGCTGTACCATTTTGTGTTTCTACCAATGAATGAGAGTTCCAATTGCTCCACATCCTCAGCAGCATTTGATGTTATCAGTATTTTGGTACTTTTTTTTTTTTCATTTAGCAGTACTGGGGACTGAACCCAAGGCCTGATGCATGCTAGGCAAGCACTGTACTACTGAGCTGTATTCCAAGCCCAGTGTTTTGGATTTTAACCATACTAATAGGTGTACACAGGTATCTATTTTAGTTGTAGTTGGACACAATACCTTTATTTTATTTATTTTTATGTGGTTCTGAGGATCAAACCCAGGGCTTTGCATGTGCTAGGCAAACACTCTACTGCTGAGCCACAATCCTAGCCCCATAAGTATCTAATTTTTAAACTATTTGAAATGATACACATTAACATCTTTAAGGATACCACGTTTCTGAAATCACAAGACGGTCCAAATTCTAGAGCGCTATTTCCTAAATTATTAGAATTAAATAGTCATAGTTTAAGATGTAAAACCACATCTGTGAATTTACATAAACCAGTTTTCACTTTAATTTTGCCTCAAAAAATTAGAATGTGTAAGAACTGTGTGTTAAGGTAACAAAGAAAATAATATTCTACTCGCCCTTGGGAAGCTCTAGGGAAAATATTTTTGCAAAACAAAACTTTAAGGGACCTAAATGAAATTTATCATTAAGTAAAAAAAAATTAATTGTAGATAGACACAATAACTTTATTTATTTATTTAATGCTGAGGATTGAACCCAGTGTCTCACACGTGCTAGGCAAGTGCTCTACCACTGAGCCACAATCCCAACTCCTTAATTTTTATTTTAGTTTGTAATTCCCTAATGACATGTGCTCAATAAGGAATCTTCTATGTGTTTATTTGTATATAGTCTGTATATGTTCTTTGTTGAGCGGTCTGTTCAAAGTTTTTGCCCATGCTTTAATTGTTTATTTTGTGTACTGGGAATTGAATCTGGGGTGTTCTACCACTGAACCACATTCCCAGCCCGGTTTTGTATTTTATTTAGAGACAGGGTCTCCCTGAGTTGCTTAGTGCCTTACCTTTGCTGAGGCTGACTTTGAATTTGCAATCCTCCTGCCTCAGTCTCCTGAGCCCCTGGGATTACAGGCTTGTGCCACTGCGCGCAGCCAATATAACCTTTGCTATATTTTATTTTGAGACAGGGTTTCACTACACAAGTTCACTGTGTATTTTGGATACCAATCCTTTATCAAATATGTGTTTTGTAAATATTGTCTTCCATTTCCATTTTTGTAAATATTGTCTTTTCATTCTCTTGTCTTACTAATTTGTTGGCATAGTTGTCCATCATATTTTTAAATTTCTTAAATCACTGATGTATTTTATGTCTTCCTTTATATTGTTGTTTATTTGATGCTACTTCTCTTTTATCCAGACGAGTCTCACAGAATTTTGTTTTCTTTTTAGTCTTTTTAAAGATCTAACTTTAGTTTTATTGTCCATTTCTAGTGCATATTTTTCTATTTCATTAATTTATTTTTCAGGCTGTTGTCTTCTATTTGGACTTATTGTTTTGATTTTTCTAATGTATTAAGCAGGTCACTTATCTAATTAATGTTTAATTATATAATTAATCTAATTGTTAATATTTCTAATTTTCTAGTGTAAAGACATATAATGTTAATTTGCTTGTATCCTATACATTTTGATAGATGACATTTTTTATGTGGTTCTTGGGATCAAATCCAGGACCTCACACCTACTAAGCAAGTGCTTTACTACTGAGCTACACATTGAATCTTAAATAATATATTTATTACCATAAAATCTAGTATCTTAAGTTCCATTGAGATTTCTTCTTTGAACTTTTGGTTATGTACAGGTTTTTAAAATTTCTAAATATGTGGAGTTTTTAAAAATGATCATTATATTGTTGATTTCTAACTTAATTATAATATGGTCAGAGAATGCAGTTTGTATGGATAGCATTTTTTTTTCTTTTTGCAATCTGTAGATAGTTCCTCAATGGATTAAATCAAAATTGATTTTCTAAAGTCTTCCTTGTGTATTGGAAAAGTATTTTTTTTGTGTGTGTGTTTGTGTGATAGTTTTATACACATCCTTCAAAAATGTTAACTAATTGTATTGGAAACATTTCCACAATGACTGGTGATTCTCGAGATATTTTTTTTCTATTTAAGAGTGAGGCAAGTTGGGTGTGATGCATGCCTGTAATCTCAGAGGCTCGGGAGGCTGAGGCAGGAGGATCTCTAGTGCAAAGCCAGTCTCAGCAATTGAGAGAGGCCCTAAGCAATTCAGCGAGACGTTATCTCCAAATGTAATATAAAAAGGGTATGGGGATGTGACTCAGTGGTTAAGTGCCCCTGAGTTCAATCTTGGGTTAAAAAAAAAAAGAGTGAGGCTCTTAAAAGGCTTATTAAAAATGTTGTTTTCACACCTGGAGCTTGTTGACTGGGCCTTCAACATAAAAGTGATAGGTTATAAACCCAGTCAGCTCATTATCGGATCCACCCAAATGTCAATATTCTGACATTCTAATCTAATCTATTTCTGTTTTTTCTTTTTGCAGTACTGGGGATTGAACCCAGGGGTGTTCTACCACTGAGCTACATCCCTGGTCCTTTTTATTTTGTACTTTGAGATAAGATTTCTCTAAGTTGCTGAGGCTGGCCTTGTACTTGTGATCCTTCTGTCTTGGCTTCCCCAAAAGCTGAGATTATGGGCAGGTGACACCGTGCCCCTTTATTCTCATTTAAAAACCATTTGATTAAAGTATATATACATTGAAAAAAGTTCCCATAAATGTGCAACCTGAATACACATGTCAGTCAGCATTCAGATTAAGAAACAGCACATTAACAGTACTTCAGGAGCATCCTCATGTGCCCTTACATAGTTTTCACTTTAGGATATTACAAAGTGTGGGTACTGAGGATTTTTTTTTTTTTTTTTTTTTGTACATGACCTCTTGAACTTATGGGTATAAAATTAGCAGTAAAATTCTTGGGACAAAAGCTATTCACATGTTCAGCTTTAGTTGACCTTTATTGCCAAACAGTTTAAGTTATTGTATCAATTTGTATTCTCTTCAAGAGAATAAGTTCTTTGATTGCTCCACAATCTTACCAATACTTGGGATTTTCTTTTTCTTTTTTAGCCCCGGAGGTAAAGAGTGATATTACATTATGGTTTTCATTTGTATTTCCTATTTATAGAGTGCTTTTATATTTTTAGGTGTTTCAAGAAGAAACAGACAAAATGGAGTGAGTTAATCTTCTATATTTGCTAGAAATTTATTCCTTATGGCTATTTATCTAATGGGACTTGGAACCTTTTTCTCTGTATTGGAAGAAATATAATATAGACAATGAGGGTAACACAGTTCACAATTATATGTGAGGCAGCTAATATATACTATACTGAGGACTGATTCCTAGCTCCAATGCTTACTTGCTGAGATACCTTGAGAAAGTTACTGAACTTTCCTCCATTTTATGTAAAATGGCACTAATAATAGTGCCACCTCATGGAGATGAGGATTCAATGACATAAAATAAATAAAATGCTTTGTGAAATTCCTAGCATACTGAGCAAGTACAAGTCAACAAATGGCAGCTATTATTATATTTTGTATTGGTTATTTATACACATCTCATTTTTCCTTCTGCTTTACACAGTTCATGACAAAAGAACAGCTTATAGCACATATTAGTTGGCTCACATATAATAACTGCTACCAAAGACTGAATGAACGGGGCTGGACTTGTGGCTCAGTGATAGAGTGCTCGCCTAGCACTTGTGAGGCACTGGGTTTGATCCTCAGCACCACATAAAAATGAAATAAAGATATTGTGTCCACCACCTACAACTAAAAAATAAATATTAAAAAAATACCGAATGAATGATTTAATATATAAATAGGTATTATGGTTATTGTTATAAAAGATGGTATAAATTATTAATGGCCGTCAGATAATATGCACTGTTAATGAGGAATACATTATTTAAATACAGTGTCTCTTGGGCTGTGGCTCAGTGGCAGAGGGCCTGCCTCGCACATGTGAGGCACTGGGTTCGATCCTCAGCACCACTTAAAAATAAATAAACAAAATAAAGATATTGCATTCATCTATAACTAAAAAATATTTTAAAAATAAATACACTGTCTCTCCTATTCACTTTCATCATTTAAAAAGTCAAAAAAATTAATGTACACTTTCATCATTTAAAAAGTCAAAAAAATTAATGTACACTTTCATCATTTAAAAAGTCAAAAAAATTAATGTAGTAGAAAAACACTACCCAGGATAATAAAGAATGAAAATTAGATGTTTTACATTGCATCCTGTGAGAGTTCTCGACTTCTCTCTCCAAAACCAAAATGAAAAGAACTAAAATACCTTCCCAGAAACAAAAACACAATTTTCCTGAAAAGACATTCCTCCTTTCCAACTTTTAACAGTCCTTTTTTGTTCAACAGTGTAGAAGCTGAAGATACAACAGCTTCCCCGCAGCTTCCGTACAAGATGGCGTCGCCCAGTCCCCCACTCCGACTGGGGTTACGTCTTCCCGGTCCGCAGTTGGACCGGAAGTGGTTACGGTCCTAGTGGATCCGGGTGGGTGAGCGCAGGCGGTCGCGAAGGTTCCAGCTTTTCTGGGAGAGATGAGGTGCCGCAGGTGTTCAGGCCCAGTCTGAGGCCGCAGGTGAGTGAAGCTGAGGGACTAGCGAAGCCTTCACTGTTCCTGTGTATCAGGCGGAGGGGTTTTTTAGCGTCGACAGGAAGGGTGGTGTGGTGATGTTAGGGACATCACTGTGTGCGTGGGTGAGTGATTTGCGGGGAGCACGCTGTCCCCAAGCGAGTTGGTCCTGCCCCTCTCTCCGCCTTCGGGCGCGGCCTCCAGGTCTCCCCAACCCCAGGGCGGGGGCGGATCAGCATCCAGGTTCCCCGGGAGACTTCAGGTCCCGGCCCTGGGCCCTCTCACGCCCTCCCCGTCGGCTCCTTCGATCCCTTCTTCCCTTTTGGGGAGGATCTTCCAAGCCCTTGGGGCTCCCTGATCCAATCAGCTGAAAAGAGGCCGTGCGGCCGCCTCGCCAACTCCTCGGCCGTGTTCCTCGCCTCCGCAGCTACAGCCCCTCCTGGAGTCGTGGGGACCAACCCCGCACCCATCACCTGCGAGACAGAGCCGAACGAGAACCTTCATAGATATTTATTATAAAACTGACACTCGCACGTTTAAGTACAAACAAACCCAAGCCCTTAAACAGGCTTCTTAATACACCCACTTTGTGCCAGGAGTTGCAACGGGAAGTCTTTGTTTGTTTATTCTTTTTTTTTTTTCTGTATGGTCCTTTTTGTGGTGCTGGGGATTGAACCCAGGGCCTCACAAATGCTAGGCAAGCGCCCTGCCGCTGAGCTACGTCCCCAGCTCCGAAAGGTTGTGTTCATTATCTGGATTAGAAAGTGGGGAAAAAAGCGGTTTAATAGCGGGGAGGAATGATTAAATTTGGTCTCGTCTAAATTGTTATAAAAAAGATATAAAAATGTATCTTTTAAGGCATTCATTGTACTATAAGCATTCAATCTTGTGCAAAAAAATCATGGAAAATTGTTGTCTATAGGTTTTTCTGTCTTTCTGTCCGTACTGGGGATTGAACCCAGGGCACTTCACCACTGAGCTACATCCCCAACCTTTTTTAATTTTTTTTTTTTTTAAGACAGGGTCTCGACCAGTTGTTCATGCTGACTTTGAACTTGCGATCTTCAGGTCTCAGCCTCCCCAGTAGCTGTTTTTTGTTTTTGTTTTTCCCCTGTAGCTGTAGATGGACAGAATGCCTTTATTTTTATGTGGTGCTGCTAGGCAAGGGCTCTGCTACAGCCCCAGCCCCGGAAAAAAATTTAAACAAGACAGGTCCTCTCTATATATTTTTTCTGTTTCTTTTCTTAGTTGTCGATGGACACAGTGCCTTTATTTTATTTATTTATTTTAATGTGGTGCTGAGGATCGAACCCAGTGCCTCACAAGTGCTAGGCAAGCACTCTGCCACTGAGCTACAACCCCAACCCTATTTTTTCTATTTCTTATCTTTTTTTCTTTACTAGCCCTTTACCCAAAAGTAAGAACTGTTATCACTTTGGGTTGTATTTTTTTAATTTCTTTTTCTTTATGTTTATTGACTAGTGTGTGTACAGGTAAGATATGTATTTGTAAGATTTCGTGTTAAATCTTTTACAAATGTGTATTTTTTTTCACAAATATAGCATATTGTCTGTATTCTGCAACTTGATGTTTTGTGCTTAAAAATGGATCTTGAGGGCTGGGGTTATGGCTCAGTGGTAGAGAGCTTGCCTAGTTATGTGTGAGGCACTGGGTTTAATTCTCAGCACCGCATATAAATAATAATTTTTTTTTTAAAAGGTCCTTTGATAACTAAAATTTTTTTTTTTTTTAAAAATGGGTCTTAAAATATTTCTTGTTGGGCTGGGGATGTGGCTCAAGCGGTAGCGCGCTCGCCTGGCATGCGTGCGGCCTGGGTTCGATCCTCAGCACCACATACAAACAAAGATGTTGTGTCCGCCTAAAACTAAAAAAAAATAAATATTAAAAAAAAAATTCTCTCTCTCTCCCTCTCTCTTAAAAAAAATATTTCTTGTCACTATAGAGATCAATCTATTCATTATTATTTTTTTAATTTTCTTTAGTTGTTGATAGACCTTTATTTTTACTTATTTATTTATATGCGGTTCTGAGAATTGAACCTAGTACCTCACACATTCCAGGCAAGTGTGCTACTGCTGAGCCCCAGCTCCAGCCCCTCAACCTATTCATTCTTTTTGCTAAGTTCCATAGTACTTTAACATTGCAGATTGTGTAAAATTCCGTAGGTTGTTTCCAGTTTTTCACTGTTGGACCCGTGTTGTGCAAAGAACATCAGTTCACATGTCTCTATGTGCCCAGGTGAGCATTTCTCAAGGATAGTTTTACTTAGATGGAATTGCTGGATAGGAGGGTGTGGATGTTTAATAATGCCAAACTACCTACCATAGTGTATAGTAATACCAATTTCACACAGGCTCTTTTAAATATTTGATGTCTTTTTTTTTTTTTTTGCCATCTGATGGATGCAAAATGATCTCTTATTGCTATTGTAGTTTGTATTCCCCTAATTCCTGTTGAGATTCAGAATCTTTTCACAGTCAGCCATTTGTAATTCCTCTCTTGAGAGTTTTTTTTCTGGTGGATTGACTTTTTCTTGTTGTACTGGATTTTAATCTTTTGTCATTTATGTGTGTTTTAAATATTTATTCCCAACTTAATAATTTTAAAAGTTGTTCCTTGTCGCTTAACTTTAAGGCATCCTGTTGAAAGAAAGCTTTGCATTTAATGTTTACATGAACCAGTCTTTTCTGTGTGTGCTTGTGCTTTGTGGCTATCATTTCTTTCTTTTTTTTTTTTATTTAAGGATGTATATTTTTATATTTTATTTTATTTTATATTATTTTATTTTATTTTAGGTGTAGATGTAGCCATATCCCCAGCCCTTTTTTTGTATTTTATTTAGATGTAGATGCACAACACAATGCCTTTATTTATTTATTTTTAATGTGGTGCTGAGGATCGAACCCAGGTCCTGCCTGTGCTAGGCGAGCGCTCTACCACTGAACCACAATCCCAGCCCCCCCCCCCCCATCATTTCTTACCCCATTGGTTCTCAGAACGGGAGAGGGTTTGTTGCCTTATGGACCCATTGGTGATGTCTGGAGACATTTTTTGGTTGTTCAGCTGAAGGGTTGCTGTTATTATCACCTGATGAGTGGAAGTCAGGGATGCTGCTCTACATCCCACAATGCACAGGACAGTGCTCCCCCAATGCAGAAATTTTTCAACTTAAAATGTCAGTTTTGCTGAGGTTAAAATATCCTACTCTATTGTAAGATAGAGCAGCGTTTTCTCCTATAACTATTTTTTCTCCAATAAATTGTTTTTATACAATTTATTGGAAAAAAATTGTTATAGGATATTTTTGAGGTTTTCTTTAATTTCTCTAGAATTGGTGTGTGTGTGTGTGTGTGTGTATGCATGTGTGTAATTATTATTTTCTAAATAGTGTCACTTTGTATATCATCCACTCTTAAGCTGTTAATCTGAAATGCCATATTTATTGTATACTGTTATCTCACACAAACAAGATCTATTTTTTGACTCTGTTCTGTGGACTAATTTTCTGTATTGCTGGACCCCAAAACCATCACATCCTATAGTGAACCGTATGTTATATTTTCGATCTAGTAAATACTCCCAAGTGATTATTTTCCTGGAAATCACATAATTTGTCAGCTTCCATGCTCTCTCTGGGGTTTAAACCCAGAGGCACTTTACCACTAAATACATCTCCAGTTCTTTTTTTAAAAAGTTTTTTGAGGGCTGGGGATGTGGCTCAAGCGGTAACGCGCTTGCCTGGCATGCGCGGGGCGCTGGGTTCGATCTTCAGCACCACATAAAAATAAAATAAAGATGTTGTGTCCACTGGAAACTAAAATAAATAAATAAAAAAAATTTTTTTTGAGACAAGAGTCTTGCTAAGTTGCTGAAGGTTTCATTAAGTACTGGGACTGACCTTGAGCTTGTGATTCTCCTGCCTCAACTGAGTTACTGGCATACTCCAATATTTTAAAAAACAGGTTTTCAGCTATTGGTTTTCTTTACAGATTAATTTTAGAATCAACTTGTCAAAATATTTTTCTGTGGTTTTATTCAGAGGCAATTCATATGTCATATAATTCATTATCAAACTGTATAATTCATTGAATTTTAGTATATTCACAGAGTTGTGACACCATCAGTACAATCTAAATGTAGAACATTTTTATAACCCCCAAAGAAGCCCATACCCATTTGCAGTCACTCCCCATTCCCAGCTCCCCCGATGCCCTAGCTCTAGCCAGCCTCTCATTGTTCTGTCTGTATAGATCTGGATATTTGTATAAAGGGAATAAGACAAGGTGTGTAAAAAAAAAGATGATGTGGTCTTTTGTGACTAGCTTCTTCCATTTAATGTTTTCAAGGTCCAGTCTGTCTTATTGCTGAATAAAATTCCATCCGGTGGTGTTTTTGTCTCCTAGGGCTGTAGTAACAAAGCAACACAAACTGGGTGACTGACAGTGTAAATGTATTCTTTCCCGTTTCGGGAAGCTAGAAAGTTATTATGAAGGTGTCCGTGGGACCGCGCCACTCCCAGGCTCTGGGGGAGCATCCTTCCTTGCGTCTTCCTAGCTCCTGTGGTTGTTGGCAGTCCTTGGTCTTCCTTGGTTTGTGGTTGCGTAACTCCAGTCTCTGCCTCTGTCATCACAAGTCTTCTTTCCTGCATGTCTGTCTTCACATTTGACCCCGGGGTCTCTTCTCTTCCTATAGGACAGCAGTCATGTTGGATTAAGAATCCACCCTACTCTAGTATGACCTCATCCTAATTTAATTACATCTAGAAAGACCCTGATTCCAAATAAGGTCACATTCACAGGAGTCTTTTTGGATGACACAGTCAAGCCATAACATGTAGATGCGCTGCATTTTATGTATCCTTTCATCAGCTAATGAACATTTGTGTTTCCACTTTTGGGCTATTGTAAATAATATTGCTATGAACTTTATAGTATGGCATGTTTTAATTTCCCTTGGATATATATCTGGGAGTGAAATTGCTGGGTCATATGGTAACTTTTCCCCTCATAATTTTTATTGGTGCATTATAATTATACATAATAATGGGATTTGTTGTTACATATTCATATGTGCATACAGTATAACAATATCATTTGGTTAATATCCCCAGTATTTCCCCTTTTCTTTTCCTCACTCTACAGGTTTTCCTTCTTATTTTCATGAGATTCCCTACTTCCTTTTTTCCCCATCTTTCCACTCTATCTTCCACATATGAGAGAAAACACACGACCCCAGACTTTCTGAGTTTGGCTTATTTTTCTTATTTGATGCTCTCAAGTTCTGTCTGTTTCCTGCAAATGACATAATTTCATTCTTTTTTGTCGGGGGAGGAGCACTCAACCACTGAGCCATATCCCCAGCCTTTTTTTTTGTATTTTATTTAGAGACAGGGTCTCACTGAGTTGCTTAGCACCTTGCTAAGTTTCTGAAGCTGGCTTTGAACTCTCAGTTCTCTTGCCTCAGCCCCCCAGGCTCCTGGGATTACAGGTGTGGGCCACTGTAACCAGCTCATTTCTCTTTATGGCCGAATAAAACTCCATTTGGTAGTTGGGTATGGTGGTCAGTCAAGAGGCTGAGGCAAGAGGATTGCAAGTTCGAGGCCAAACTTGGCAACTTAGCAAGACCCTTGGCAACTTAGCAAGATCCTGTCTCAAAATCAAGAGGACTGGGGATGTAGCTTAGTAGTAAAACATCCCTGGGTTCAATCCTCAATACCAAAACAAACAAACAAAGCTCCCTTGAATATATATATCCCATGGACACGTAGACTGGTTCCAAAATTTGACTATTGTCAAACATGGGTATGCATATATTTCTATAGTATACAGTCTTTAATTGTTTTTGCGGGGGGGGGGGGTACCAGGGATGAGCTCGGGAACACTTAACCACTGAGCCACCAGGCCCCAGCCCTATTTTGTATTTTATTTAGGGGCAGGGTCTCACTGAGTTGCTTAGCACCTCACTTTTGGTGGGGCTGGCTTTTTTTAAAAATATTTATTCTTAAGTTTTAGGTGGACACGATATCTTTATTTTACATTTATGTGGTGCTGAGGATCGAACCCAGTGCCTTGTGCATGCTAGGTGAGCACTCTACCACTGAGCCACACCCCAGTCCTTTAGGCTGCCTTTGAACTCATGATCCTCCTACCTCAGCCTCCCAAGCCACTGGAATTATAGGCGTACACCACTGTGCCCAGCTACTATCTTTAATTCTTTAGGATAAAAAATGAAGAGTGGAATGAGTCGTGTGGTGGTTCTGTTCCTAGTCTTTTGAGGAACTTTTATACTGATTTCCATAATGGTTGTAGCAGTTCACGATCGCACCAATAGTATAAGTGTTTCTTTTCTCCACATATTCTAAAGCATTTATTATTATTTGTATTTCTGATGGCTGCAATTCTAACTGGAGCGGGATGAAACCTCCCTTCCCCTACCTCCCCTTTGCCCTATCTAGAGTTCAATTTAGTCCTCACATGCTCTGCACCCCCCCCCCCACCCCAACCACATTGTGAATCAGCATCCTTAAATCAGAGAAAACATTTGGCATTTGGTTTTTGGGGATTGGCTGACTTCACTTAGCATTATCTTCTCCAACTCCATCCATTTACATGCAAATGCCATGATTTTATTCTCTTTTAATGCTGAATAATATTCCATTGCACATATTTACCACATTTTTTTTTATCCATTCATCTACTGAAGGGCATCCACAGTTTAGCTCTTGTGAATTGTGCTGCTATAAACATTGATGTGGTTGTGTCCCTATAGTATGCTGATTTTAAGTCCTTGAGGAGAGGGATAGCTGGGTCAAATGGTAGTTCCATTCCCAGTTTTCCAAGGATTCTCCATACTGCTTTCCATATTGGCTGCACCAATTTGCAGTCCCGTCAGCAATATATGAGTATGCCTTTTTCCCCACATCCTCGCCAACACTTATTGTTTGTATTCTTAATAGCTGCCATTCTGACTGGAGTGAGATAAAATCTTAAAGAGTAATTTTTGATTTGCTTTTCTATAATTGCTAGAGATGTTGAACATTTTTTTCATACATTTGTTGATTGATTGTATATCTTCTGAGAAGTGTCTGTTCAGTTCCTTGGCCCATTTATTGTTGGTTTTTTTTTTTTTTTTTTTGGTGTTAAGTTTTTTGAGTTCTTTATATATCCTAGAGATTAGTGTTCTATCTGATGTGTGTGTGGTAAAAATTTGTTCCCAAATTGTAGGCTCTCAGTTCACCTCACTGATTGTATCTTTTGCTGAGAAGAAGCTTTTTAGTTTGAATCCATCCTATTTATTGATTCTTGATTTTAATTCTTGCGCTATAGGAGTCTTATTAAGGAAGTTGGGGCCTAATCTGACATGATTGAGATTTGGGCCTACTTTTTCTTCTAATAGGCGCAGCATCTCTGGTTTAATTCCTAGGTCCTTTATCCACTTTGAGTTTTGTGCATGGTGAGAGAGAGGGGTTTAATTTCATTTTGTTGCATATGGATTTCCAGTTTTCCCAGTACCATTTGTTGAAGAGGCTATCTCTTCTCCAAAGTACATTTTTGGTGCCTTTCTCTAATATAAGATAACTGTAATTATGTCTCTGTGTCCTCTATTCTGTATCGTTGGTTTGTTTTGGTGCCAATACCATGCTGTTTTTGTTATATTGCTCTGTAGTATAGTTTAAGGTGTGGTATAGTGATGCCACCTGCTTCACTCTTCTTGCTAAGGATTGCTTTAGGTATTCTGGGTCTCTTATCTTTCCAGATGAATTTCATGACTGCTTTTTCTATTTCTATGAGGAATGTCATTGGGATTTTGATTGGAATTGCCTTAAATCTGTATAGGGCTTTTGGTAGTATCTCAATATAGTTTTGATTTGCATTTTCCTAATTGCTAAAGATGTTGAACATTTTTTCTTATATTTGTTGGCCATTTGTATTTCTTCTTTTGAGAAGTGTCTGTTTAGTTCATTTCCCCATTTATTGAGTGGGTAATTTTTTTTTTGGTGGTAAATTTTGTGAGTTCTCTATATATTCTGGATATTAATAGTCTGTCAGAAGAGTAGCTAGCAAATTTTTTTTCCCATTCTGTAGATTCTCTCCTTATATTCTTAATTGTTTCCTTTGCTGTGAAGAAGTTTTATAAATTTGATAGTATCTACTTATTAGTTCTTTTTTTAAAAAAATATTTATTTACTTTTAGGTGGTCACAATATCTTCATTTTATTTTTATATGGTGCTGAGGATTGAACCCAGTGCCTCATGCATGCTAGGTGAGTGCTCTACCTCTGAGCCACAACCACAGCCCATCTACTTATTAGTTCTTGATATTATTTCCTAAGCTTTAGGGTCTTATTGAGGAAATTGTTGCCTGTACCTCTATCCTGGAGTGTTGATCCTACATTTTCTTCCAGGGGTTAGTTTCTGGCCTAATTCCTAGGTCTTTGATCCATTTTTGAGTTGACTTTGTGCAGGCTGAGATATAAGGATCCAGTCTCGTTCTCCTACATATGGATAACCATTTTCCCAGCACCATCTACAAAGACTGTCTTTTCTCTAGCACATATTTCTGTCACCTTTGTCAAGGACCAGATGACTGTATCTGTGTGGATGTGTCTGTTTTTAATGCCAGTTCCATGCAGTTTTTGTTACTATGGCTCTGTAGTATAATTTGAAGTTGGATATTATGATGCCTCCGCATTGCTTTTTTGCTTAGAATTGATTTGACTATTCCATGTCTTTTATGTTTTCAAATGAATTTTAGGACTGTTTTTTCCTAGTTCTGTGAAGAATGTCATTGGTATTTCTATTGGGATTATACTGAATCTGTATATTGCTTTTGGTAATATGGCCACTTTAGCAGTGTTAATTCTGACTCCCCACAAACATGAGAGGTGTTTCTGACTTCTTCTGTCCTCTTCAATTTCTTTCTTCAGTGTTCTATAATTTTTATTGTAGTCTTTCAACTCCTTGGTTAGATTTATCCTAGGTTTTTTCTCCTCCTCCTCCTCCTCCTCCTCCTCCTCCTCCTCCTCCTTTGAGGCTATTGTTAATGGAATTGTTTTCATGATTTCTTTTTTAGTGAATTCATTGTTGGTGTGTAGGAAAACTATTGGTTTTTGTGTGTTGATTTTGTATCCTGTCATATGGTAAGTTTTTCTTAACTGAGGGACTGGTGATCTTTTTCCAGATTAGCTGTACCATTTGACGTTTTCACTGACAATGTTTGAGAGTTCGGATTTTTGTATTTTTCTAATAGCTAATGACATGGGACTTTGTTCCATGTATTTATTGGCCATTTCTCTGTCTCCTTTCAAATGTTTATTTGTATCTTTAATCTGATTTTAAATTTGGCTATTTGCCTTTTTATTATTGAGTTGTAAGAGTTCTTTTTTTAATATTCTAGATATATGCCTTTATCAGATAAATGATTTGCAATTTTTTCTTCCATTGCTTGGGTTGTCTTTATGGTCAATTCAGTTTTTAAAAAAAATTTTTTTAATTGTAGATGGACACAATATCATTATTTTATTTATTTATATTTATGTGGTGCTAAGGATCGAACCCAAGGCTTCACATGAGGAAGGCGCTCTACCACTGAGCTACAACCCCAGCCCTCAATTTTTAAAAAAAAGGTTTCAAAAATTAAGTTTGCACCTAGCTTATATATTATTTTGAGTATATCTATATAACAATATGGTTTGGATGTTTCATGTTTTCCAAAGATCTACGTGTTAAAAGCTTAGTTCTAGGGTGGTGCTTTTGGAAAATGGTTGACCCTTTTGGAAACAGGGCCTAATGGGAGTCCTTAGGCCATTGGGCCAATGTCTTTAGGCCATTGTAGTATATGCCTGAGTATATGTTCATGTAAAGTGCCTGTACATGTTGAGTTCAATCCAGCATTGTATATATGTGTATGTGGTTATTGCTTTATATTTATGTTTGCTGTTATGAATGAAATTTTTTCTTTCACGTTTTTATACTGGGTTCAGTAAACTTTTGCTTTCATATCCATCAAAATTTCTAAATTATTTTTGAAGTTTTAAAAGTTGGTTGATGACTTATTATTTTTCCAGATAATTCTAATGCTGATGTAACCATTTTGTTTAGGAGCTGTTGTTCTTATTCATTCTGATTTCTTCTGCCCTGATTCATATGGTCTTCTTCTCTTGGCTCTAGGATTGTCTTTTCACTGATCTCCATGCTCTGGTTTTGCCTCTCTTCAATCTAGTACCCACACTGCCACCATGTGTTCTTTGACATATTAGCTTGATCCAGCCACTGTCTTCGTAAGTCTTTTATTTTTATTGGGTTTCCATTACCTAAAAAGCTTCATCCTGTAGGGTTATGTAAGATCCCTTATACTGGCCATGGTGGTGCATGCCTGAAATCCCAGTGTCTTGGGGAGACTGAGACTGAGGATCACAACTTCAAGGCCGGCCTTGGCAACTAAGTGAGACCCTGTCTTAAAATAAAAAATAAGGGCTGGGAGTGTAGCTCACTGGTAAGGAACTCCTGAGATTCAATTCCCAATGCTTGGGAGAAAAAAAATCAACATAGAAATTATCAATAAGATATTTTTACATTTTTTGTAGTATTTAAAATTTAATGAGTATTTTATGCTTAGTCTACAAATTAAATTTTCTACACCTTTACCTATAACCATGATGCTTCTGGCTTTGATTTTTCTTTCTTTCTTTCTTTTTTTTTAAATTTTTATTATTGGTTGTTCAAAACATTACAAAGCTCTTAACATATCATATTTCATACAATGGCTTTGATTTTTCTTGCACAATATTGTTCCCTGCCTGGAGGGACATCTCTTATTTGTGCACCTGGAGGACTCTTGCCCATTTAAAAAAATATATTTTTAGTTGTAGATGGACACAATATCTTTATTTTGCTTTTATATGGTGCTGAGGATTGAACCTAGTGCCTCACAAGTGTGAGGCAAGTGCTCCCCCACTGAGCTACAATCCCAGCCCCTCTTGCTCACTTTTAACACTAATCAGGTATCATCTCTCTAGTAAGTGTCCCTTAAAAACAACTGCCCTTCTTTGTTGTTCTTGCCTGTGCTTTCTATGCTTCAGTTGTTAGTGTTATCTCACCAACTGCAATTTGTTCAGTACATGTATTTCTCTTTTGTGAAATCCTAAATATTTTGAAGACAGACTGTGCCTTTTAACCCTCTTTATCCTCTCTAGTACCAAGTCTGCCTTATTAAGGTGCTGTATACATGTTTACTGAATGAGTCCTTTGGCTAGAAAAGACAAAACAAAAACTAACAAAACCTCTCTATATAGAAATAAACAGCATTAAAACATGTTAGAAGATGGTATTTTCTTTGAAAACAAAGTTTCACATTTGTGTATAAGATCATCTTTTGAGAGGGAAGGCATAGTGAAACTGCAAACTGGTGTCAGCAGATGAAATGTTTGGCTGAAACAACATTTGTAAAGAAGAAACAAAGTATTGAATTTAAGTGCAAAGTAGAAACTAGAAATACATAAAATGTGGATTGATTCTGTATCACTCAATTTTATTTTACCATAAACTTCATATGGGACCTAACAGTATGTTGCTGTTACTAAAAAATGTGTTATTTCATATCTTATTAATAAAATATAGGGCCCACATAATGGGAAGTAGTAGTATCATTGTTATCTGCCTCATTTAGACCATTTCTCAAGTGTTGAGTACAGACTTGGGTGCCACATTGGAGGAGGTATGTTGACAAACCCGGAGGCCCTTGCCTTCAAGTTTATAAGTTAGGAAGAACTTAAAGCAGCCTTAAGAACTGTCTTCACTATTTGATAGGCTCTTAGGAGGGAGCAAACTCTTGTCATTTCAGAGACCAGCTGAGTATCAAAGAGTAATTTCTATGTAGGTGGCTTTTACAGATGCAATGACTTTTTTTTTTAACTTTTCTTTTTTTATACCTTTATTTTATTTACTTATATGTGGTGCTGAGGATTGCAGTGACTTTTTAACGAAAACTGCCTCTTCAGATGGTGAACTCTGATTGAAAGTATTCAGCAGAGATAGGTCATGGTCTGTCAAGATAACTATCGAAAGGAATTTTTAATTGGATGGAAACTGTACTTGACTCCTAAGTTTTAGTCAAAGATTCTTTCTTTTCCTTTAATAGGAGTTCTGTGTAATATTAGTAGCTAACATTTATTGAACTCTAATGAACTAGCCAATATGCTTAGTAAATTACAGTGATAATCTTAAGCCTCACAATAATCTTACATAGTAGGTGCTATCTTTCCTATTTCACAAATGAGGAAACAGAGGTATAGAAAAATTCAGTAAATTGCACAAGTTCATATAGTTAGCAAATGGCAGAGGTTGGATTTGAACCCAGGCTATTTGACTCTGGGACCCATGTTGTTATCATCTTTCTGAATAATTTTGACATAGTCACTTAATTAAAATGTGATTTATCCCAGAAATAGAATTACATATTAAGTGGGTATATTTACATTGCCTATCTTTAAAAAACACTTAACAAAAAACTTTGTTTTTCTAAGTATGAATATATACCACTATAAAATTCTAGATACATATAGAATTTGAAAAAAAAATTGTTCATAATCCTACTACTCTTATGTAACTATTGTTAAATAGTTTGATGTTTGCTTATATATAAAATATAAATAATATAAAATTATATAAAATAATTAATTTATAAAACAAAAAAAATTTAAAATAAGGACTGTAGATTGCTTCAGTCATAGGAGCTGGGGAGCACTGAAAGGTGTGGAACTCCCAGCAAGGTTCCAGTTTTCTCACTCCTGGCCCAGTATGGAATCATAATGCCTATTCAGAGCAATAAGGCTCAGTAATGGAAATTAACTCTTTTTTCTCTTGAATAAACAATCTTACATACACTGCTGGTGGGGCTGCAAATTGGTGCAGCCAATATTGGAAAGCAGTATGGAGATTTCTTGGAAAATTGGGAATGGAACCACCATTTGACCCAGCTATCTCTCTCCTTGGCGGTCTATACCCAAAGGACTTAAAATTAGCATACTACAGGGACCCAACCACATCAATGTTTATAGCAGCAAAATTCACAATAACTGAACTATGGAGCCAACCTAGATGCCCTTCAATATATGAATGGATAAAAAAAAATGTGGCATATATATACAATGGAATATTACTCAGCAATAAAAGAGAATAAAACCGTGGCATTTGCAGGTAAATGGATAGAGTTAGAGAAGATAATGTTAAGTGAAGTTAGCCAATCCCAAAAACCCAAATGCTGAAAGTTTTCTTTGATATAAGGAGGCTGATTCAGTGGGATAGGGAGAGGGAGCATGGGAGGAATAGATGAACTCTAGATAGGGCAGAGGGGTTGGAGGGGAAGGGAGGGGGCATGGGGTTAGAAATGATGGTGGATTGTGATGATCATTATTATCCAAAGTACATATACAGAGACACAAATTGGTGTGATATACTTTGTATACAACCAGAGATATGAAAAATTGTGCTCTATATGTGTAATAAGAATTGTAATGTATTTTGCTGTCATAAATAAATTTAAAAAATAATAAAAAATCTTATAATCCAATGATTGAATTAGACATTTATCATTAACATATTAATATAATACCTCAAATTGAGTTTTATTTACTTAATGAAGATTTATTGAGTATTATCACTTCTGTTCCCAGCACTTGCACATGTGAGGCACTGGGTTTGATCCTCAGCACCACATAAAAATAAATAAAATAAAGATATTGTGACCACCTACCGCTGAAAAAATATTTTTTAAAAAATTGCCAGTTGTTTCTGCTGTCATGGAGTGTGCACTCTGGTGAGAAAGACCACAATCAGTCCAGCAGAGTAAAAAATCAGAAATAATCTTGAGAACTATAACTCCAAACCCCTACAAGCTATAGAACTTTACCACCATTCCAGAAAGTTCCCTCATGCCTGAAATGTTCTTCCTGAGATTTTGGATGATGGGCTTCCTTTTGTCCTTCAGATCTCAGGTGCAGTGTCTTTGCCCTGTACTCCTCTCTCCTCCAGGAGCATTTACTGCTAAACCCATAGGGTAGGTTTAGCTGTTCTAGAACTTTATATAAGCAGAGCCTTATCTATTATCTATTTATCTATCTATCTAACTGTCTATCTAGTATGTGAGCTTATGTCTGGTTCCTTTCACACAGCCTGAAGGTATTTGAGATTCATCCATGTCGCATTTGTCAATTCACACCTTTTCGTTGTTGAGTAGTATTTCCATATAGAGATGTACCACCTGGGCTTTTTCTAGTTTCTGGCTATGATGAATGAAGATGCTGTGAACATTGTGATACAAGTCTGTTTGTGGATAGATTTAATTTATCCATCTTGAGACTCAGAAAACTGTTCTAAATCTGATCCCCTTCATATATTTCAAGTCTTTTTTACTTAGATACTGGAATTTCTGTCCATTCTCCATTCCTCTACTCCATTGTGGTTCTCCCTCTTTATTTCTTCACACTGCATTCTGGGTAACATCCTAAGACTTATCTTCAGTTCATGACTCTCTATGTGTGTCTAATCTGGTGTGTAACTTGTTCATTGAGTATTACATTTAAAAATTTTAAAAATATTTCCATACCTAGAATTCTGCTTTTAATTTTTTTCTCTTATTCATGTTTTAGCTATTATTTTCTTATTACCTGTGAATATTCTTGCTCTAAAGTCCCTTTCAGATTCCAGATATGGAAACTTTTGTTTGATGGCTCTATGAACTCATTTTATTAGCTTTAGAGGTTTTTGTGGTTGTTTGGGGGTACCAGGGATTGAACCCAGGAGCACTCAACTACCGAGCCACATCCCTAGCTCTCTTTTGTATTTTATTTAGAGACAGGGTCTCACTGAATTGCCTGGTGCCTGGGTAAATTCCTAGGGCTGGCTTTGATCCTCCTGCCTCAGCCTCCCAAGCCACTGGGATTATAGGTGTGCCCCTCTGCTCCCAGCTTGTTGGTTTTGATTCATTTGTAAGCCCTTTTCCAGGGACTGGTCTTAGAATAGGTCTTCCATGGAAATCTTGCTAGAAACATATATAATGTAGACCATACTTCTGTAATTGACTTTGTCTAGTTAACAGCAGAGTTCAGCAATTGTGAATCAGTCTTAATTCATTTTCTTGACTTTGGGTTTCCTTTTGTTAGGGGAGTGTAAACTTGGGCCCTGTCTCTGCACAGCATGGCTCCAGGCTCTGTCTTCTCTTTTGGTGCTCTGTTTATACTCTAAGCCTGTAGGGCAGGTGGCTTGCCTACCCCATAGTGGAAAAACTTTTTCAGGTCCCTGTTCTTGGACAGAGCAGCACTCTTTTGGGTCCCAATGTGTCCTAGGCCTGTGACCTCGACTTCTGCCCCCAGTGCTAGGGCTGGTCTGAGTTGTGGTCTCTACCTGGTTTCCACTTCCATTTCTGATATCTGATGATTTCTTTTTTTCTCTCTCTCAGCTCGACTGCATATTAATTTTTTTTTATCTTTTCAGTTGTTTTTCCTCAGAATTTGTGTTATTTAGAGTAGGAAAGGAAAGTCTTTTTATATCTACTCAAAATTCTTTTAAACAGATGTCTCTTTATACAAGTTATTTAATCTCATTAAGCCTGTTTCCTATTCAATAAAAGCACTAGAAAAAGTATATTTGAAGTACTTAGCACAGTTTCTAAACCAAAGTAAATGTTTTTAAAAACAGCATAGCCAGTATATTACCATTTTTTATTCTTATTGTCACAATTGTTGTGATGCCATTTTTTAATTCCAGTAGCTGAATATCTCTATAGACATAGGTATAATCTACATTGTTGTAAATATAAAATTATTTTAGTAAAGTTTGTGAAACTTTAAAAAAGTGATAAAAACAGGACGCATTGGGAAACCCTGAGTCATAGAAAAGGTACGGCAGTTAGGCAGGGCGTTGTAGATTTGCTCTGTCTTTGCTCAGTTGAGGTTTGGGGCCAGAGCCCACGCATGATTGCTCAGCAACATGCTAGACTGACACAATATTTATAGAAACTGTAAGTTTATTGCTAATATTTAAAAGTGGTAACATTCCTTGTAAAATTCAGATCCCTGAGTGATCTTGATTAGCACAGTATCTGACTACACTGGGCCTTCTTCCCACGAGGAATCCAACAGCGTGTGCTGAGTGGTTATTGCCCTGTGTTCTTCCTGCCACTGAGGCCAAGAGCCACTGACCAGTTATTATCACACTTTTACTGATTTTTTTTTTTTTTCGTACCAGGGCTTGAACCCAGGGGCTTTTAACCACTGAGCCACATCCCTGCCCTTTTGTATTTTTTATATTGAGGCAGAGTCTTGCTGAGTTGCTCAGGGCCTCACTAAATTACTGAGGCAGGCCTTGAATTTAGATCCTCCTGCCTCAGCCTCTCACATGTGCCACCATGCCCAACTTGTTGTTTTTAATAGTATAGAAATAACACTGTATACTCATTTGTTTATCAGAAATGAGGAAAACAAAAGATACATGGTAAAAGCCACATGTGCTAAGATAAAGGCAAAGGGACTATTTTGTGGTATGCTTCTTTTATCTTCATTAACCTTCCTGGTCCTGTGGCATTTGTTTGAAACTTCCTTCTGGGCATCTTGGATATTTGTTTTAGTCAGCTTTTACTCCAGAAGACCTGACAAGAACAATTTTAGAGGAGGAAAAGTTTATTTGGGTCTAGTAGTTTCAGAAGTCTCAGTCCATAGCCAGCCAGCTCTGTTGCTCTGGGCCTGAGATAAGGCAGCACATCATGGTGGAAAGGCTGGGAGGAGGAAAGCAGCTCAAGACAGGACAACCCAGAAGCTGGGAGAGACAACTTCTCTCTCACCAAATACAAAATACATACTCGGAAGGCTTGCCCCAAAGACTCACCTCCTCCAGCCACACCCTACCTGCCTAGTCCCCACCCAGTTAATCCCTGGGGGTATTAGTGCACTGATCTGAGTAAGGCTCCCACAGTCTAATCATTTCACTTCTAAACTGTTGCACTGTCTCCACATGAGCTTTTGGGGAACTCCTAATATCTAAATCATCACAATATCCAAGTGTCACCTTTTTCTTTTTTCATCCCTTGTTGTTCTTCCCCTTTCATGCTGCCCCTGCCTTACCTTGTAGAAACTGAGGCAATTTCTTTGGAGAACTACTGATCAACAGAAACTTCTGGAGCAACAGGAAAATATTTATTTTCAAGCCCATTTCCTCTGCCTCTACTGCCCACACCTGCCAGAAGAGTAAAACAGTCACCCCACCAACTGATAGATGATTAAGTTTTTTTTTTTTTTTTTTTTTTTTTATTCAGCTGGTAGGAGATTAAAGGTTTAAAGTTCAAACACTTTTTTTTTTTCCAGTGTATGTGGTACTGGGGATTAAACCCAGGATGTTCTACTACTGAGGTACATCCTCAGCCCTTTTAATTTTTATTTTGGAGCAGGGTCTTGTTAAGTTGTGGAGGCTAGCCTCAAACTTGTGATCCTTGCCTTAGCCTTCCAAGTAGCTGGGATTGAGGGCTTGTGTGACCACGCCCCGCTAAACTGCAAACACATTGAGAAAGAATCATTAACTAATCAATTCATTTACTAGTAAATCAATAATCCAAGGTGAAGGTCTAGCTTATTCTGTTTTGATTAATAAGATTTTATATCATTAAGGGAACCCTGGGTAACTATCAGAGGGCTAGGGAGTTTTTGGTGGGAAGGATGAAGATAGAGATGGAATGAAAAAGTACAAAAATGAAAAAAATTCTATTGTTTGATGTGGAAATTTATAGCAGTTGTTTTAGTTTGTGGGTATAAGGATTGTAGGTGGAAGTTTTTAGGGGAAAACTTGTTTATACATAGGGTTTATATTCTGTATGTAAATATATTTTTGATGTTTGTTTTGCAGGTTGTGTGATTAGTAAAATGCTTTCCTAAACAGTAAAAAGTTGAAGATGTCTAGACAGAATTTAGTGGCTTTGACAGTGACCACCCTTCTGGGAGTGGCTGTGGGGGGATTTGTCCTATGGAAAGGCATCCAGCGACGCAGGAGTAAGACAAGTGGTGTGACCCAGGAGCAGGAGCAGCAGCAGCAGCAGCAGCAGCAGCAGCAGCAGCAGCAGCAGCAAGAGCAAGTGACACCAAGGAGAGAGCAGCCCCCTTCAGAAGAGCACCAGCTGCCCTCTGGTGTTCCCAGAGCCTCCTGGGAGGAGAGAATTCTCCATGCAGATGTGGTGACAGTGTCTCAGGAGGCAGAGTGGGATCAGATTGAGCCCTTGCTCAGGAGCGAGTTAGAAGAGTTTCCAGTACTTGGAATCGACTGTGAGTGGGTAAGTTAAAAAGCAAAAAATTAAATAAAAAACGAAACACAGACCTGTTCTGTTTTTCTGACTAGGTGCTTTGGCTGGTCAGGTAGGAAGGCTGAATGGAGAATTAGTTTGTTCCCAGCTTGTGGGTAGATTTTGGCAGATGAAGCTGCTGCTCTTCTTAGGATAGAGGAATACTTATGATTTTGGATTCTGGAGTTGGATGAACCTTCTTGAGTTCCATTTTCACTGATTATTCTGTGAACTCGAATAAGCTGCTTAGCTTCTTAGCTCTCTGAGTCTCAGTTTACTTATTTGTCTGTAATAAGGGTGTAATGGTACCTATATCCAGTACAAAGGCTTCAGTATAGTTTTAACATATAGAAAGTGCTCATTAAATACTAGTTGCAATCAATATTTTTGTTTTTTTACTGGTGATTGATCCCAGGGGTACTTTAACACCGATCTCCAATTCCCAGTCCTTTTTATTTTTTTATTTTGAGACAAGGTCTCACTAAGTTGCTGAGCATCCAACAAAGTTGCTGAGGCTAGTCTCAAACTTGGCAATACTCTGGCCTTAGCCTCCCAAATTGCTGGGATTACAGCAGTGTGCCACCATGTCCAATTTATTGTTGACTTTTGTATATATTGAATTCATGCTGGATGCCACGTCTCCCTTCAGATGACTTCCTTTCCCAAATTTCTGTAATATAAAAACTTCATGAAAAAAGGCTTTGATAAAAATCTATGCAAACAAAACAAAACATAATACAGTAGGTTACAGGTATTCCCTATTTTTTTGTTTTCTAGAAGAGTTTGTGTAAGATCTACATTCTTTTTTCCTTAAATGTTTAGTTAGAGTCTATTGGTGAAGCCATCTGAAATTTTCTTTTAAAGAAAGTTTTAAAATTATGAGCTGTTCATATTTTCTGTTTTTTATGTGTCTGTTTTAGCAAGTTTTATTTTTTTTTTTTTGTTTATTTGCTTGTGGTGCTGGGGATTGAACCTGGGGCCTTGAGCATGCTAGGCAAGCACTCTACCACTGGTCCACATCCCCAATATCTCAGGTTTTTTTTTTTTTTAAACCTTTATTTTATTTATTTATTTTTATGTGGTGCTGAGAATCGAACCCAGGGTCTCGCACATGCTAGGCGAGCGCTCTACCACTGAGCCACAACCCCAGCCCCCACAGTATCTCAGTTTTGATAATTTTTAGTCTTTATTTTTTATTTTATTATTTATTTTTATTGAAATATATCTTTCAAATATTTAAATTATTTGCATAAGCTTGTTCATAATATCCTCTGACAATTTTTTTCCTGTTTGATAAATAATATAAAGAAGTCTTTTTTCATTCCTGACTTTGCTATTCACACTTCTCTCCTTTTCTCTTTTTTTTTTAACATTTATTTTTCAGTTTTTGGTGGACACAACATCTTTATTTTATTTTATGTGGTGCTGAGGATCGAACCCAGCGCCCCACGCATGCCAGGCGAGCGTGCTACTACTTGACCCACATCCCAGCCTCTCTCCTTTTCTCTTGATTATTTCTTCCACGAGTTTAGTCTTTTCAAAGAAACAACTTTTGACTTTGTTAATCTTCTTTGTATTTTGTTTCATCAAGTTCTGCTCTATTATTTCTTTTCCTCTACTTTCTCAAGTAGAATTTCCTTTTCTTTTTTTAATGTAAATTTTTAAATTTATATATGACAGCAGAATGCATTACAATTCTTTTTTAAAAACATATTTATTTTTTGTAGTTGTAATTGGACACAATAACTTTATTTTATTTATTTATATGTGGTGTTGAGGATCGAACCCAGGGCCTTGCATGTGCAAAGCGAGCACTCTACCGCTGAGCCATAACCCCAGCCCCTACAATTCTTATTACATATATAGAACCAATTTTTTATATCTCTGGTTATATACATTTATTCTTTAGCCTACTTTAATTCGACATCCTTCCATAATGTTCCACTCATCAAATTGAAGACTTGCTTTTTAATCCAGTGGACACTTCTTGGGACTCTCAAAAGCATCTGCACAACTCCTTTACATGACTTTTTCTGCTTGGCTTTCATGCACTTGTGCTCTCCTGTCTGCTCTTTGCTGCTTTCCGATTTGTCTTGGCAATACTCCTGCCTTAGCCTCCCAAATTGCTGGGATTACAGCCGTGTGCCACCATGGGGTCAAACCCTGGGCCATGTGCATGCCAGTCAGGTGCTCTACTAGTGAGCTACACCCTTTCCCCCTCTTTTCCCTTTTCTGATCTCCCTTCTACTTAGCATCTAAATATTGACGAAACTCAGATGGTTTATCTACCCCAGGAATTACAAACTCAGATGCTTATAAGGTCCAAATGGGTAAGGTGAATGAATGATGTAGAGTGATGGTATTTTCAGCTATCCTTAAATTCATAAAGAAATATGTTCCTTCTCATTTTCTCTTTTCCTTTTTTATTTTGGTACCAAGAATTGTACCTAGGGCACTTTACCACTGAGTACATCCCCAGACCTTTCTCTCTTTTTTAAAAAAAATTTTTCCCCCACAGTACTGGGGATTGATCCCAGGGATGCTGTATCACTGAAGCTCTGTCCCTTTTTATTTTGAGACAAGAGTCTCACTAAGTTGCTTACAGGCATGCTGTACCACACCCAGCTCATTCTTTCTTTAGACGTGAGGACTTCTTGGGCTATCTTCCAATTTCCTACTTTTGATAGAGAAGTGGATCCTGGGAAACAGTGGTGTACAAATATGAGGACAGCTAGCTTCAGTGTTGAGAAGACATTATGGTGAATTCTAATTAATGTCTCATGAATGAAGAAGCTGCTATGTTATTTAAGCCAAGTATTGCCAGATTGTCCAGTCTTGAAAAAGAAATTTAGAATATGAATTTTTTAAAATGTGAATTCTACTAATTTAAAAATTCTGGCATAAGTTTTTAAATATGTGAAGGCCCCAAAAGAATAAATATGTGTGTGTATAAATAAATAAATAAATAAATATATGTATCAACAGGCACTAATTTATGCCCTATATTTCATGTTCTTATTATCTAATTTTATAGCTTTAGATATCATTTATATGCTAATTGGTCTTAAAAATAGAATGTCAGTCTTTTATGTCCACCTATCTACTTGACATCTGCTCTTAAATGTCTAATAGTGATCTCAAACTTAACATGTTCCTGCCAGGCACAGTGGTGCACACTTGTAATCCCAGCTTCCCAGAGGCCAAGACAGGAGGATCACAAGTTCAAGAACAGCCTGGGAAATTTAGGGAGATGCTATCTCAAAATAAAATTTTGAAAAAGGGGTAGGGATGTACCTCAGTGGTAGAATATTTGCCTATCATATGTGAAATCCTGGGTTTAATCCACAGTACTACAAAACAATAACAGCAAAAAAACCCCTCAATATGTTCCTAATAGAACTCTGGATTTTTCTTCTTAAATGTGTTATTCCTACTTTTCCGTACAATCAAGGACAATCAGGGAACCCTTCCCCTCTCTTAAGAGTTGTCCAGCGGTGGGGCTGGGGTTGTGGCTCAGTGGTAGAGCACTAGCCTAGCACGTGAATGGCCCTGGGTTCGATCCTCAGCACCACATAAAAATAAATAAATAAAATAAAGGCATTGTGTCCAACTACAGCTAAAAAATAAATATTAAAAAAATAAGAGTTGTCCAACGGTGATATAATTGAACATCAGACAAATAGGCAGTTATGGTATGCTAAAATTTTTTTTTAGAGAGAGAGAGAGAGAGAGAGAATTTTAATATTTATTTTTTTAGTTATCGGTGGACACAACATCTTTGTTTGTATGTGGTGGTGAGGATCGAACCCCGGACCGCACGCATGCCAGGCGAGCGTGCTACCGCTTGAGCCACATCCCCAGCCCATATGCTAAATTTTTTAACATTCTGTGTCGCATCACACGAGTAAACTGGTCAGGGTCACTCCAAATGAATTTGGGGACTAAATAAAGACACACACACAGACACAGAAAGTACCTTTTCTTTGGGTTTAGTGACCACTCCTCAGCTACAGCTCCCACAAGGGGGCAAGACAGGCAAGAAAGAGTGGGGAACACATGCTGAACCTTTTTATTGGGGAAAAGCCATTCAAATGAGGCAAGGGATCAGGTTTCAGGGGGTTGAGTCTAGCTTCTTCATGTCTTGCTGTCAGTAGGTTGACTGACATCTAGGAAGGCCACGCCCATCTCATGAGCTGTGTGGGGATCTTAGGCAGATCCAGCAAAAAGAAACATCTGTCACCCGCCCAAACAGAGGCAACATCGGTTCAGTCCACTTTGTGTGCTCAGTGCTTATAGTTCACACACACACAGCCCACGGCTGGCTTGCTGCATCTCCACATTCTCATTGCTCAAAGCTAAGGGGCGCTCTATTCCTATGTGGCAGCTCCTGACAATACTATAGTTTGTTAATAAATGTTTATAGTATGTTAAATTTCTTGGCAAGATATATGAAAATTCAATATATGAAATGGTTATCCAAAGCAGGAATTAGCAAAACATGCTACCAGACAGAGGCATGAGTTTCCAGATACCCCTGAGTTGCCCATGGTAAGGTGTACAAAATGGGGCTCCTGCCATGTTTTAGAAGCCATTTGCCTTTTGCCTTTGGAGGTAGAGATGAAGATGTTACTAAGTACCTTTCTGGCTGGTGACTCCTGCCTGATTGTTTCTGGAGATTTACTGCATATGTCCTTGCTAACAGGTGCAAATAATTGATGCAATAAAGAGTGAGCTAAATAAAGGTTATTTTCCCAAGAGCATCCTTCTGCAGGCCCAGGCCTCAAGCCTGCTTGAAGTTCACTTCTTTCTTCTTATGGTTAACCCCTCCCTTTCCCACTTAACAAGTATTATTGATGCTATTTCCAACATATATATCGAATCCATCTACTTCTCTGTATCTCCTCTGCTATTTCCAAAGCCTCAAGTATCTTGCATCTAGACTATTGCAGAAGCCTCCTGACTGGCCTACCTGCTTTAACTCTTGTGCATCTTCAGTCCTTCTCCAGAGAGTTTCCAAAATGGTCTTTTAGCCTGGCATGGTGGTGCACACCCATAATACCAGTGGATCTGGCGGCTGAAGCAGGAGGATTACAAGTTCAAAGCCAGCCTCAGCAATTTAGTGAGGTCCTAAGCAACTCAGTGAGACCTTGTCTCTGAATAAAATTTAAAAAAGAGCTGGGAATGTGGCTCAGTGGCTGAGTGCCCCTGAGTTCAATCTCTGGTACCAAAAAGGAAAAAAAAAAAAAAAAAAAAAAAGGAAGACAGGGCTGGGGTATAGCTCAGTAGTAGAGTGCTTGCCTAGTATGCCTGATGCCCTGGGTTGGTTTCCTAGGACCACCATCAAAAAAAAAAAAAAAAAAAAGCAGATCACATCAGTCCTCCATTTAAAAACCCTTCTAATTGCTTAAAATAAAATTCAGATGTCTTAGTTACATTCTCTCTCTCTCTTTTTTTTTTTTTTCTGATTTTGTCTCCTTACTCTTTTCCCATCCTTTCATATTATTCTCCAGCCACACAGGTTGTACAGGGCCACTTGAACAGGGAAAACTTATTTCTAAAAGCCTCAGGCTAAATTTAACTGATTTGTTAACTCCACAGACTATATTCCTTAGTTAACCTGTGCCAGCCCAGAATATGGTCCCATATCATTTTTTACTCTCTACTGCCATCATGGGATCATTTAAAGACTCCTAGGCCTTGCCAGAGACTTAACAGCTCTCAGTTTTTACTGAAGCTAAAATGGATTACCCTTTGACTCTCAGGAAGAAAGTTCTCTAACCCTATGTTCTTTAAATGAATCACTGAAACAGTAGTGTTATAAATTTCATCTGTAATGACTGATAACATAATTCATTTAAAATTATTACTTTTGTGTATTTTTAATTTATTTATTTATTTTAATTAGGTATATATGATAGCAGAATGCATTTTGTTTCATTGTACACAATTGCAGCACAACTTTACATTTCTGTGGTTGTACACAATGTAGCATCACACCATATGTGCAGTCAAACATGTACCTAGGGTACAATGATGCCCATCTCATTTTGCGTATATTTAATAGTGTATACAGGAGTAGGGGTGTAGCTCAGTGATAAAACACATACTTAACATGCATGAGGCTCTGGGTTCAATCTCCAGTCCACAATATGTATATAATGCAGTAGTACCACATTACATGTACGTGATTTATAAATAAATATACATGTACAGTCATGTGCCACTTATTGAAAATAATACATTCTAGAAATGTCTCATTAGGCAACTTTGTCATTATGTGAGCATTATGGTGTGTGGTATGGTTAGTCACTTGTTGTGGCCTTTTGATGCAATCCAGAGATGCCATAAACAGGAGATTGTATGAGGCTGCTACTGGAGGAACATGACATACGTCTTACAGTAAACTTTTTTTTATAAGTAGGAGTACAGTCTAAAATAATAAAAATGTGATATATATAAACTAGTAATATAGTTGTTTGTTATTATGTTGTTGTTGGTGGTAGTATTTTTGCAGTATTAAGAGGTTGACCCCAGGGGTGCTTTATCACTGAGCTACATCCCCAGCCTTTTTTATGTTTAGACAGAATCTTGCTAAGTTGCTAAGGCTGGCTTTAAACTTGTGATCCTCTTTCCTCAGCTTCTTGAGTCACTGGGATTACAAGTATGCACCAGCACACTTGGCTTATTCATTTATTATTATCAAGTATTATGTACTATACTTAGTGGTATGTTTTAAACTTTTTGATATGTATTTTTATTTTAAAATATTACATAATTTTGCATATTTATGGAGTACAGTGTGATATCTCAATACTTGAATAGAGTGTGCAATGATAAGATCAGGATAATAGACATTCATTACCTCAAATGTATCTTATCTTTGTGTTGGGTGTGCTTTATTTTATGACTGGCATTCTGTAGGTTTCTTTATACCAGCATCACTACAAATATGTGAGTAATGCTTTGTGCTATGATGTTACAATGGCTATATGTCCATCACTGTGTGACAGGAGTTTTTCAGCTCCATTATAAACATATGGGACCACCATTGTATATGTGACCCATATTATTGACTGAAACATTACATGGCATATGACCGTATATTGTGTATATCTCAAAAAATTTTATGTGGGTTAAATAATTCTTAAAAAACCCCAGAGACCACATGATTAAATGATACTAATGAAATAAAGAGAAAGGGGAAATATGAGAAATAAAAACTGGGCATCTTATTCTTTAAGCTAAATTGCCTTTCTAGAAAAATTACACTTCTAATTGTGCATTCAATGTAAATTGGAATCATAATTATACATTTGGATGCCTAGTGAGTAAACTGATTAAAATATATTGGATCTTCAACACAGTACAGAAGCACTATTAAAAAGGCATATGTATTGGCCCTGGGTTTGAGCCTCAGCACCACAGAAAAATAAATAAGTAATATAAAGGTATTATGTCCAACTATAACCAAAAAATAAATATATTTTTTAAAAGGCATATGTATGTTTGTATTTAGTTGTATATTTTATTTATTGGACCTGATGTGCAAAGGTCAAGCCTTAAGAATTTGCAGGGGGTTTTATGCCAAATTAGCAGTACTACATATTAGAAGTAGAGAGCTATAGCCTTTTCTAAGGCAGGGCAGATATACATTGAGCATCCCTAATCTGAAAGTCTAAAATGCTCCAAAATCTGAAAATTCTTGAGTGCTGACATGATACAAGTGGAAAGTCCACACCTAACCTCATGTGACAGGTCATAGCCAAAATGCAGCTGTGCTAATAATATTGTACAAAATTACCTTTAGGTGGTATATATCAAGTATATATGAAACATAAATGAATCTTATGTTTAGACTTGGGTCTCATCCTCAAGATATTTCATTTTATATGCAATTATTCCAAAATCTGAAAAAAAATCTAAATCCAAAATACTTCTGGTGTCAAGATTTTTGGATAAGGGATATTCAGCCTGTATTACAGGGGGAGAAAGCTGCTTATTAATGAAAAAGGCAGTTTTGCCACATCAAGATGGATTGGTATAGAACAAAAACCAATATTCAGTTCTCTTTTTGTTTGTTTGTTTTGTTTTTTGGTACTGGGGATTGAGCCCACACTGAGCCATGTCTTCAGTCCTTTTTATTTTTTATTTTGAGATGGGGTCTTATTAAGTTGTTTAGGGCCTTGCTAAATTGCTGAGGCTAACCTTAAACTTGTGATCCTTCTTCCTCAGCCTCCCGAGTCACTGAGACTACAGTTGTGTGCCACCACACCCAGAAGTAGTCATATTTCTTCTAAGTCTTTTGGATCTTGACTGAGATAGACACCATAGAGATTACACTGGCATGGTTTGTTTTAAGAGTATAGAACTACTACTTATTTGTAAAGCAGTGCCTGAGAGGAAATTCTAAGGCTTGTATGAATTAACTCATATTTTACTTAGCATTAGGGGAGAATTTGAGGGCCAAGACTCTCAAATATTTTATTTTTAACAGCAGCTCTTTGTGGTGCTCGTTTCTCTCTGTGACTTTGGTTAGCTCAACTATGAAATATTCCTGCTGATTACTTGTGACACTGTTTGAATCACTCCTTTGGTATTTGCTGTGTTGTTTTCTGTGTTTGTCAGCTTGTGTTTCTAATGTCTGCTGCACCTCCTGTGAGGTTGTATGTTCCTGAATCAGGAACCATGCTTCCATAATCATGTCTGTGATGGCACTGTGCAGTGCCTTGCACATAGGTAGTGTGGCAGTGAGAGAGCCTGGCACAGGGTCTTTCAACCTCTCCATTTTTCACATTTTGGGCAGGTGATTTTTCATTGTGAATGGCTAGTCTGTACAGTGTGGGATGTTTAGCAGCGTTCTGGCCTCTACCTACTAGATCCCAGTGCACTTCTTTTTCCCATATGTGACAGCCAAAATTTTCTCCAGACATTACCAAATTTCCTTTGGAGGGAAAAATCACTGTCCTTTGAGAAGTATTTCTCTAGAGACTGGGAAATTTAGGTTATAGTCCTGGCTTTATTATTAAGTCATCATATTTGGTCAAACTGTTTCACCTATAGGCCTTAAGTTTCCTCTCCTGAAATATGAGAAGGATTGGAATTTATTGGGAACCTCATTTTGGAGCCCATGGATAGTTTTTTGGTTTTGGTACTGGGGATTGAACACAGGGGTGCTTGACCTTTACCAGTGAGCTGCATCACCATTCCTTTTTATTTTTTATTTTGAGACAGGATCTCTCTAAGTTTCTGAGGCTGGCTTCACACATGTGATCCTCCTGTCTTAGCGTCCTGAGTTGCTGGGATTATGGGACTGTACCTCTATGCTCAACATCCCATGGATAGTTTTAGGGAATCTTTAAACTCTTAAAAATATATGTGAATTTTGTATATAAATTTTTCTAGGGATAACATTTTAGCTTTTAGTATTTTTTCAAATTGACCTATGACCCCCAAAAGATGAAACCTAGGTCTAAATATGAATAATACATGAAATTATTTTTCTCTTAACATATAAATGTCCTAACTTAATGCTCAATATCCATTTTTATCTTTATGACCACCATTTAGATAAGAAATGCTGAGAAAGCACTTTGTGCCACCAGGGTTTGTTTTATTGGCAGGTACCACTTATTTACACAGCTGTATTTCCTACCTATTTTTAAAAATCAGTTTTTGAGAGTGTGATGATAAGGTAAGTGAGTGGTGTTGCTGGTATGTGTGTCCGAAAGTCTGGATGATGAAGAGAACATGGTCATTTGGCACTCTACTCCTTAGCCCTCTTTTCTAGTACTGTGTCGGACTCTGCCAATGTGTGTCCCAGAGTGCCTCTTTGTCAGCTGGCCACTATTTATGGACTGCTCATGTTTCAGGGCTACAGTTGGGCTCTCAGGAAGCTTTATTTAGGTTGCTGCTTCACAGTGTCCATTGTGTTTGTTAGTATTTACTCTCCTTGGATTTAACCCCAAATCTGGTTGGCTTCTCTCTTTGGGAAGTTTAAGATGTGCCTCTTAGCCTTACCCCACCCCACCCTTGCCCCCAGTTTTGTGTTGTGCTTACTGCTCTTTAGTGGTATGAACCGCAGATCATGGTCTTTCTTGCTCTGTTGCAGGTGAATCTGGAAGGCAAAGCCAGTCCTCTGTCACTGTTACAGATGGCCTCACCAAGTGGCCTGTGTGTCTTGGTTCGCTTACCCAAGCTGATCTGTGGAGGTAAAATACTACCAAGAACGTTATTGGACATTTTGGCAGATGGCACCATTTTAAAAGTTGGAGTGGGATGTTCAGAAGATGCCAGCAAGCTTCTGCAGGATTATGGCCTCATTGTTCGGGGGTGCCTGGACCTCCGCTATCTGGCCATACGGCAAAGGTATGATTGACATGAATGCTAGGCTACCCACAGCTGTGGGGCAAACATTTTAGCAAGATTTGTAGATTATTGGAAATCGATAATGAAATCTTTGAAATTCTTTAGAAACCCAGAGGATTCTGAAGTGCATATTGAACTTATAAGATTATTTCAACTTCTGAGACCACTTTAGTTACCAGAGTTTGTCATTTTTGTGTATGGTGCTGGTGTTTGAACCCACGGTCTTGTGCATACTAAGCAAACACTGTAATACTGAGCTATATCTGCAGGCCTTTTTATTTTTTTGAGACAGGGTCTCATTGAGTTGCCCAGGCTGACCTCAGATTTGGGATCCTCCTTCCTCAGCTTCACGAGTAGCTGGGATTATAGGTGTGTGCCACCATGCCTGGTGAATTTGTCTTTTTTTGATGAAATGTCAGTAAAGTATCACTATAAATTTACAAACTGGCTAAATTAGGGCTGCAGCTTTTTTTTTTTTTCCCCACATGAAAATTCAATTTTAAATCCAGAAGATTTAATTGTAAGTATCAGTATTTCTGGCTTTTCTTGAAAATTTAAATGAGTCCAGAGTTCTTGAGGGCAATAATGGGCCAGATAGTGATTGTCCCCTTTAATGAACATGCTGTTTTAAATTTATCAGAATCTCTAACATTCCCATTATAACCCCGACTCATCCTGATAAGCTTTTGAGTTTGCAAACATTGCTTTAGGCTAAAAATTATGGTAGAGCTAGCACTTGTCTGGGAGGAAGAGTGATTTCCCTTTTCCTTAGAATTCTATTCCTATGGAAATTCTATTTCAACTTGTTTTTTCCAGGGGTCATGTTTCCTCCTCATGTGTTTGTACCAGCCCTCCTTTATAATGACAGGAGCTGAAACAGCTCTTCTTGCCTCAAGTGACACTGACACTAAAAGGTGGGAGGATTTGACAAGCTTCAGAGATGGCCTGATTAAAATCTGTGCTTATCATAGTTTTTTAGTATAAAATGAATTTTTAAAAAAATATTTTTAAAATTGTGGATGGATCTTTATTTTATTTATTAATTAATTTATTTGTGGTACCTCACACATGCTCTACCACTGAGCCCCAGCCCCAGCCCTCAGTGGTAGAGCACTCACTTAGCATGTGTGAAGCACAAGGTTCGATCCTTAGCACCACACAGAAGTAAAATAAAGGTATTGTGTCCATCTACAACTTAAAAACATATATTTTTAAAAAGTGAATTTTTAGTTTGGTTTATATGCAGAAATCTCTTGTAAGTACACATTTTTTTCTATACATTTTGTTTCATTAAAAATTGCTATAAAAATGAAAATTCTGTAAAAAATATTTTAAAGATAACAGCAAAAGCTATCTTTTATTAAGGCCTCCCATATTCTGTGACATGTATAGAAGCTAAAGGTTGACTTGGGAGCAGACTATGTGTGGGAGTCCCAGTGCTGCCACTCACTAGCTTTGTGAAGTTTGGCAAGGCACTAACTTCTCTGTTCCTCAGTTTCTTTATCTATAAGAGATAGCAGTGTTTCCACCTTGTAAGACTGGTGTGAGGATTAAATCAGTTAAACTCTGTAAAGAACTTAGTGTTCGACATGTACAGTACTATGTAAATTTTAACTGTTACTTTCTTCATCATTATAGCTGCTTGATTTTCCTTTTAGATCTTTTTCTATGCATTTATTCTTACCTATATGAACACATAGAAATTGAAGGTACATTGAATTCTCTTTTTGACTAAATACAGAATGATCAAGTGTCAAAATAAGAATTTAGCCATAGCTGAATATTATTTTGAATTTCTCCAGAAATAAGAATAAAACTTATCAGAGCTTTCCTTTTTTTTAAGGACATCAGAATTTTAAAAACTATTGGGGCTGGGGTTGTAGCTCAGTGGTAGAATGCTTGCCTAGCACTCTACGTGTGAGGCCCATGGTTCAATCCTCAGCACCACATAAAGATGAATATATAAAGTAAAGGTATTGTGTCCATATACAACTACAAAAAATATTTTAAAAAACACTTTTATTGAGCACTTTAGTAATAAACTTAAAATTTTTGACATAGTATATTTGATATTAGAGGTAAGACTCAAACTCAGTATTAACAGCTGTTAGATTCTCCTGTTGTTGACTATGGTAAGTAGTTATTTCTTTCAGCTGACTAGGAAGTTAGATGGAACTGACATAACTAAAGGTAGCAAGATTTTAGGGGGACAACTGCTATCTTCTTACTCTTTAGACTTTTTTAAGAGACAGGGTTTCACTATATTCCCCAGACTGGTCCAAACTCCAGTGCTTCAACAATCTTCCTGTCTCCAGGCTCCCAAGTAGCTGGGACTACAGGTGTGCATCACTGTGCCTAGCATCTTTAGATTTTTTTATTGTAGTGGTTGTTGTATATGATTTTGAAATCTTTTATTGAAAAACATAAAGTGGAAAAAGTGGCATTTTTAAAAAAATGTTTTTTTTAGTTGTGGATGGGTATAAGACCTTTATTTTTTTACATGGTGCTGAGGATCGAACCCAGGGCCTCTCACATGCCAGGCAAGTGCTCTACCACTGAGCTACAACTCCAGCCCTGGCATTTTGTTTTTAATTCATCCTCAAGAAATGTGAAATCTTCCCAAATGTTACATTAAAAAAAATTTAATCATTCAAGTGGAATTATTAAATAACTAAAAATTAAATATTGTCTTCAATGAGGGTAATGATTTTAAGAAATAGAAGTACCCATGCTTGTAAAACTACACAGCTGTTAAAAAGGATGAAGTGAGAACATTTGTATTATCTGCCATGGAAGGAAGTACATAGTACATTAAGAATAGAGCAAGTTGCAAAGCAGAGAACAAAGCAAATACCAAAGTAAGACATTTTCTCCTTTACCTATAACCATCTGTTGTTTTTTGTGCATAGAAAAAACATGGAGGGGTGACATTGTTAAGAGTGGTTATTTCTGAGGAGAGAAAATATGGGTGAATGAATGGAGGAGTTTCCTTTTCACCCATTGTATTTCTCTGTCATTTGAGTTTTAATAATAAGCATTCACTTCTGTTGTAATTTTTTTGGTACTGGGTATTGAACCCAAGGCCATGCTCATGTTGTGTACATGCTTACCACTATGCTACAACCCGGCTCCTACTTTTATATTTTATTTTATTTTAGTACTGAGGATTTAACTTAACCACTGAGCTTCAAGCTCTGCCAATGAGCATTTGACTTTTTTTTTTTTTCTGAGACAGGTCTCTCTAAATTTCCAAGGCTGGCCTTGAACTTGCAATTCTTCTGTCTGAGCCTCCTGAGTAGCTGGGATTATAGGCATGTGTTACATGTGTTCTTAATTTCATATTTGTTTTTGATCTTTGGACAAATTAAACTTTTGTACCACTTTGTGGCAATTTTAATCAGAATTTTTTTAAAGCCCACAAAGTGTAGTTTATATTATTAGTTTTTGAACTTTCACCTCTTCAGTGAAAATAACCTTATCACTTTTTCAGATTTAAGAAGTAATGCATAGGGGTTGGGGTTGTGACTCAGTGGTAGAGTGCTTGCCTAGCATGTGCGAGGCCCTGGGTTCGATCCTCAGCACCACATAAAAATAAATAAATAAAACAAAGGTATTGTGTCCAACTACAACTAAAAAATAAATATTTTTAAAAATAAATAAAATAAAGGTATTGTGTCCATCTATAACTAAAAATATTTTAAAAAAAGAATACATAAACACTATTGATAGGCATTTAGGTTGTTTTGTTTATAATTCTTTCCTATTGTAAGTAGTGCTTTAGTGAAGATCATTTTATGTACTTTTGTCTTTAGGATAAACTCCCAGAAGTGGAATTGTTGGATCAGAGAATTTTCATGTTCAAAGTTTTGACAGTTGTTTATTATTAAACTGTTTTTCACAAAGGCTAAAAAAAAGTACCATTCACAAATTTTATTTTTGTATTTGTTTAGTTGTTAATTTTTGAGTGTGGCATTAGGGATTGAACCTATGTCCTCATGTATGCTAGGCAAGCACTAGGCAAATCACTGAGCCACATCCCCAGCCCATTCATTCACAAATTTTAAATGATATTGCCTGATTCTTCATTCTTCATTGACACTGTATACAGTTTTTTAAAAAACTCTTTGCACTCTAATAGATAACAAATTATCATTTTATTTGATGTCTAGTGATTATTGGTCCTCTGTTTATTATTGGCCATTTATATGTCATTTTTTAATTTTCCTGCTCATATTCTTTGCTCATTTTTTGTTATATGATTTTTTTTTTTTATTGTAGGAAAAATTTGCTGTGTAATGGACTTAGCCTGAAATCACTTGCTGAAACAGTTTTGAACTTTCCCCTTGACAAGTCCCTTCTACTTCGTTGCAGCAACTGGGATGCTGAGAATCTTTCAGAGGATCAGGTACTTCTTATCAGAATAGTGGAAGAATAAAAGTCATTGCCTCAGAAATATAATTGTTTTTAAAATTCTGATTTTCACGTGTGATATAAGTAATAGGTAGAGATGCCTTAAAATAGACTTAGAATCTGGTGATACTCAAGATACTCAAGATAATGTACCTGCCACTTTAAATAAAAGATTAGTCTCTATTATATTTTATTTTTGAGCATTTATTATGTGCCAGGAATTTCAGAAAATGTAATTTTTTATGAATACAAATTAATAATTAATGAAAAATGTAGTGTTATTTAAGATATCACATAAGAAATAGTAAGTGGTTACCTGCCCTAACCGCCTCATTCCTAATTCCTCTTCCTTCTTATCAGAAGAAATTTCTTTCTGGTAGTTTCCAGGATATTTCTAAATTACATGCATTGCTCTTTCTTATTGTACATATATCTTTTGAGTTTTTACTATAGAAGATATGATTTAGTAGTCTTGCAATTTCCTTATGTTCAACCCAGTATTTATTCCCTATCCCATTCTCCTAATGTAGGTAAATTATCATTTTTATTAGTTAATATAATATAAATCATCCGCGCGCGTGTGTGTGTGTGTGTGTGTAGAGGACTTTCTTTATTTTTTGAGGTGCTGGGGATAAAAGCCAAGGCCTTGGTCTTGGGAGGCAAGCACTCTCCCAGCCCTTCCACTATTGATATTGCTATTTTTTATAACTAAGTAACATGGTAAACTACAATGTTATTTTTTCTTACACACTTTTTGTTTTCCCAGGAACAATATTTATTATATTTTTTCTTGCATCGTGTTCTATATAACTATGAATTGTTTTAACCTTCACCTCTTTGCCAGAACTATAGATCTGCTCTTGGCTGGTTCAGACACATCAGGTGGACTACTCATTTGGTTTTCTTGTGGAGCCATCCCCCTGTGGATGACAGATCCCTCCCAGGACTGATTGTACTCTAACCCTGCTGCCCACCTCTCATCCTGGAATTTTGCTTCTAGCATCAGCCCAGGGATTCCCTTCACCTCTCTTCTATAGTTGATCTTATATTTTCTAAATTCCAGGCCTTTTCCCTTTTTTATCTTGGTGGCATACATTTATAACAGCTTCCTGAGAAAGGGAGCACTGGGATGTGATTTATGACACCTACCTGTCTGAAAAATACTTGGTTCCCCTTTCTCTTAATAAATAATTTGACTGAGGATAGCATTTTAGGGTGGAAATACTTTTCTTTCAGAACTTTGAAGGCAGTGCTCCTTGTCATCTAGCTTCCAGTGTTGATGTTTAGTGTATGATTTCTTTTTCTTTCTGGAACATTTCTTCTCCTTAGTTTTTTGAAATTCATGAGGACAAACATGATGTTAGGCCATTTTTCATTCATTTTGTTTTAATTCAGTGAACCCTTCAGTCGAGAAGCTAATGTCTTTCAGTTCAGGGAATTATTCTCAAATTATTTCTGAAAATGTTGTAGTCTACTTTTCATTTTTAGAACTCATATATTTTTAGTATACTGGAAATTGGACTCCATGAACTGATCTTCTAATTTTCTTGGATAAATATTTTCTCTTGTATTTTCCATCTCTTTTTTTTCTTTTATCTTCTGGGAAATTTCTTCAAATTTATCTTCTAGTTTTTCTATTGAATTTTTAATTATTCCTATCATGTTTTTAAACCACAAGAACTCCTTGGTCATCTTTAAGTATTCACTTTTAAAATAGTTTTCTGTTTCTTTTTTTTAATGGGTATAATATCATATCTTAGAATATTAAAGATTTCTGAAGTTTTCTTTGCTTCCTGAATTGTCTCTTTTTTCTCTGAGTTCCTTATTAAAAATGTTTTGGTCTTTGTCTTTCATGTTAAAGGTTTTTCTCAAATGTTCATAACCTAAGTTATCTATTCACGTTTAAGGAGGAGACGTAAAGAGCTGATCAGATCAAATAGCTGATGAATGGATAAATAAAATGTGATATAACCATACAGTGGGATATTATTATTCATAAAAGTGGTGCATTCTGTAACATTGATGAATCTTTAGCGTTATGCCAAGTGAGAAAAATCAGTCACAAGGGATCTCATAGTGTGTGATTCCATTTGCATGCAGTATCCAGAATAGGTAAATGTGTAGAGACAGAAAATAGATAGGTAGTTGCCTAAGTTTAGGGAACTCAGATAAGAATATAAGATTTCTCTTTGGGGTGATGAGGATGTTCTAAAGTTGATTCTGGTGATAGTTGCACCACTTCATAAGTACACTAAAAATCATGAGTTAGATACTTTTAAAATGAGTGAATTATATCTCAGTAAAGCTAGCATATAAAAAATATTGATTGATATTGAAAGTGGCAAAGTGACATATACATGCTCTGTGTGGTTCTTTTTTTAAATTTTTTTGGTACTAGAGATTTAACCCAGGGGTGCTTTACCACAGAGCTGCTTCCCCAGTCCTTTTTGCTTTTTCATTTTGAGACAGGGTCTCACTAAATTGCTGAGGCTGGCCTCAAACTTGTGAGCCTCCTGCCTCAACCTTCCATGTCGCTGGGATTATTGGCATGCACTACCACACTGTTTTTTTGTTTTTGTTTTTGTTTTGGTCCTGGGAGATTGAATCTAAGAGCACTTAACCAACTGAGCCACATCCCCAGGCCCCCCCAACCTTTTTTTTAAAAAAAGTATTTATTTTTAGTTGTAGTTGGACACAATACCTTTTTTTTTTTGAACTCACCATTCTTATTTCTTTTTTTAAAATTATTTATTTATTTATTTATTTTTATTGGTTGTTCAAAACATTGCTAGCTCATGATATATCATCTCTCATACATTTGACTCAATTGGGTTATGAACTCCCATTTTTACCCCAAATATAAATTGCAGAATCACATCGGTTACACACTCACGTTTTTACATAATGGCATATTAGTGACTGTTGTATTCTGCTACCTTTCCTATCCCCTACTATCCCCCCACCCTTCCCCTCCCATCTTCCCTCTCTACCTCATCTGCTGTTGTTCAATTCTCTCCCTTGTTCCCCCCTCCTTTCCCCTCACAACCTCTTATATGTAATTTTGTGTAACATTGAGGGTCTCCTGCCATCTCCATATGCTTTCCCTTCTCTCTCCCTTTCTCTCCCCCCACTCGTCTTTGTTTAATATTAATCTTCTCCTCATGCTCATCCTCCCTGTTCTGTTCTTAGTTGCTCTCTTTATATCAAAGAAAACATTTGGCATTTGTTTTTTAAGGATTGGCTAGCTTCGCTTAGCATAATCTGTTCTAATGCCATCCATTTCCCTGCAAATTCTATGATTTTGTCATTTTTTAGTGCTGCATAATACTCCATTGTGTATAGATGCCACATTTTTTTTATCCATTCATCTATTGAAGGGCATCTAGGTTGGTTCCACAGTCTAGCTATTGTGAATTGTGCCGCTATGATCATTGATGTGGCAGTATCCCTATAGTACGCTCTTTTAAGATCCTCAGGGAATAGTCCGAGAAGGGCGATAGCTGGGTCAAATGGTGGATGCATTCCCAGCTTTCCCAGGAATCTCCATACTGCTTTCCAAATTGGCCTCACCAATTTGCAGTCCCACCAGCAGTGTACAAGTGTACCCTTTTCCCCACATCCTCGCCAACACTTATTGTTGTTTGACTTCATAATGGCTGCCAATCTTACTGGAGTGAGATGGTATCTTAGGGTGGTTTTGATTTGCATTTCTCTGACTGCTAGAGATGGTGAGCATTTTTTCATGTACTTATTGATTGATTGTATGTCCTCCTCTGTGAAGTGTCTGTTCAGGTCCTTGGCCCATTTGTTGATTGGGTTATTTGTTATCTTATTGTTTAATTTTTTGAGTTCTTTGTATATTTTGGATATTAGGGCTCTATCTGAAGTGTGAGGGGTAAAAATTTGTTCCCAGGATGTAGGCTCTCTATTTACCTCTCTTATTGTTTCTCTTGCTGAGAAAAAACTTTTTAGTTTAAGTAAGTCCCATTTGTTTATTCTTGTTATTATCTCTTGGGCTATGGGCGTCCTATTAAGGAATTTGGAGTCCGACCCCACAGTATGTAGATCGTAGCCAACTTTTTCTTCTATCAGACACAGTGTCTCTGATTTGATATCTAGCTCCTTGATCCATTTTGAGTTAACTTTTGTTAACTTTCTCTTTGGCGAGAGAAAGGGATTCAGTTTCATTTTGTTGCAAATGGATTTCCAGTTTTCCCAGCACCATTTGTTGAAGATGCTATCCTTCCTCCATTGCATGCTTTTAGCCCCTTTATCAAATATAAGAAAGTTGTACTTTTGTGGATTGGTTTCTGTGTCCTCTATTCTGTACCATTGTTCCACCCGCCTGTTTTGGTACCAGTACCATGCTGTTTTTGTTACTATTGCTTTGTAGTACAGTTTGAACTCTGGTATCGCTATACCTCCAGATTCACACTTCCTGCTTAGCATTGTTTTTGCTATTCTGGGTCTTTTGTTTTTCCATATAAATTTCATGATTGCTTTATCTATTTCTACAAGAAATGCCGTTGGGATTTTGATTGGCATCGCATTAAACCTGTGGAGAACTTTGGGTAATATTGCCATTTTGATGATGTTAGTTCTGCCTATCCATGAACAGGGTACATTTTTCCATCTTCTAAGATCTTCTTCTATCTCTCTCTTTAGGGTTCTGTAGTTTTCATTGTATAAATCTTTCACCTCTTTTGTTAGGTTGATTCCCAAGTATCTTATTTTCTTTGAGGATATTGTGAATGGAGTGGTTTTCCTCATTTCCATTTCAGAAGTTTTGTTGCTGATATACAGGAATGCCTTTGATTTATGCATGTTGATTTTATATCCTGCCACTTTGCTGAATTCATTTATTAACTCTAGCAGTTTCTTTGTAGACCCTTTTGGGTCTGTTAAATATATTATCATGTGCCGCAGTCTGGCTGGGCACAATCAGGAGCCACTTGTCAAAAGAAACTAACTTTATTTTTAGAACCACACACGCCAAACAAAACAGCCTCTCAGGAAAAACCCTCAGAGCCTCAACTGCCACCACCGGCTTTCCACAAGCCTCTCTCTCCCACACAAGCTTCTCTCCACCTCCCACAATCCTCCTGCTCTTGAGGCCGATTGGCTGGGTCACGTGGGCGGAGCCAAAAAAGTCCCCCAATGAGCAGCTCCTTGGTCTGAAAGGGCAGGGAAACAGCCCAATGAGCATCACCGCAGAGGAGCCAATCAGCTAGATGTTGCTGGGGCCGCTGTGAGCCAATCATCAGCTGGCAGCTGGAAGTTTGCTGGCAGCTGGAAGTTTGCTGGGGCCCCTTCGGCTGTGGCTCTCAACATCTCCCCCTCTCTGTTTAAACAACAAGCATGTGGCTTAGGGACCGTGCCTGCCTTAGGTTGTCCAATAGTACATATGGTCCTTTGGTACCATTGCAATTGGATCTTACCCGTCACTGACTACCGGTCCAGTATACAGCCACACCTGTGGAGAGGTCTTTGTACCATCGGGGGGGTGAGGTTCTTTGCCTCACCTCTGTTGGCCCCCAAATTTTAGCTGGACGATCATGACAAGCAGAAGGGAGGAAGATACACCAAGCCAATTGACGGCTCCTTTTGGAAAAATTGTACCACCAATGACATCATCGGCAAAAATACCCCAACACTACCACAAGTCGCTGCACCAATAGATAGTTCACAATGCATACAGGTGAGCTCACAATGTGTCCAGGCAAGTTCTGCAAGCAGTTCAGTGATGGCTATTGTAGAAGCTGTAGATTGGTTTTATCTTTGACTTCACCAGCACTGGGATGAAGATAGGAATTCTGGCAATAATGGCTAAAGAAAAAATTATGTAACATTACAGAAGGCACTAAAAGAAAACAATTTTCTTAACAATTTACATTGTCTTCACCGGCACTGGGATGAAGATAGGAATTCTGGCAATAATGGCTAAAGAAAAAATTATGTAACATTACAGAAGGCACTAAAAGAAAACAATTTTCTTAACAATTTATATTATCTTTAAGAGAATTATTAAATATAATGAAAAGGAAAGGTGAAAGTAAACAAACAGATCTGTTAACCTTCTTTTTTGTTTACATATTAAAACAATCCTCAACAGTTGTTTACCCAATTTAAATTAAACCATATAAATCACGTGAAAAAAAAAATATTTGGATCCATTTTATCATGAGCGCTCATCATATATGATATATGGACATACATACATTCAAACATATAACACAAAACACAAGTGTGCACACATAATATAATACATACAACACATAACATTATAGTAAAGGCCTTATAACTTTTTACAGGTGAAATCTCCATTGCAATGTTTAAAAACTCTATAGTCAAAAAATAGAACTGATCAGCAAAACATTAACCTAGGTCTGTATGAGCTCAAAAAACAAAATAGAACTTCATGATATGGCAAAGGGCAATAATAAAATAGATGTTGAAAAAAGCATCCTGGTTCTGTTGCAGATGTAAGAATAGCCAAACTGGAGTTTTGGATATCAGTTGTTATGGATTTGAGCCAAATCATCTTCTTTTTGGTCTGTAGAAATCGCTTTAGTTAATCTTTCTGGAATCCAAATCGGCTGCTGTTCTCCCTGTGGAAACACATAAACAGACCCCCGACTCCAGACAATCACTGGGTCAGGACCTTGGTTAATCTCTCTGGAATCCAAATCGGCTGCTGTTCTCCCTGTGGAAACACACAAACAGACCCTTGACTCCAGACAATTACTGGGTCAGGACCTGTCCATTGTCCTGTTAGAATATCCTTCCAAAGTACCTTGGGCTTATGTACATTTTTTGGACACATATGCCTTTCCGCAGCACTAAGTCCTGATGAATCCAAATTTAAAAAGTTTAGAGTAAAAAGGGTTATTTTAAGTTTATCTTTGGGGAATATATACCCCTTCCCAATTCCTTCTTTTTGCTTTAATAAGTACATTTTAATAGTTTGATGAGCTCTTTCAACTATGCCTTGTCCCTGTGGATTGTATGGGATTCCTGTTATATGAGTAATGCCAAATGGTGAGCAAAATTGTTTAAAAGAGGTAGAAGAATACCCAGGGGCATTATCTGTTTTTAACTGTTTTGGAACACCCACAGTGGCAAAATTTTGTAAGCAATGAGCTATAACATCTTTAGTTTTTTCTCCGGCATGAAGGGAGCCCATCAAAAATCCAGAAGAAGTATCAACTGTAACATGCAAATATTTTAATTTTCCAAATTCTGGCAAGTGTGTGACGTCCATCTGCCAAATATGGTTAGGTATCAATCCTCTAGGATTGACTCCAAGATTAACTTGTGGTAAAAAGGTCACACAATTTTGACATTGTTTTATTATTTGTCTAGCTTGTTCCTTAGTTATTTTAAAACGCTTTTGTAAAGTATTAGCATTGACATGGAACTTTTTATGAAAATTTATAGCTTCTTCTAGTGTAGAGAAAATATGTATGTCATGTGTAGTTTTATCTGCTAAATCATTGCCCAAACTAAGGGCTCCAGGCAATCCTGTATGTGCCCTGATATGTCCTATAAAGAATGGATCTTTTCTGTCCCAGATTAGACTTTGTATAGTGGAAAGCAAAGAGAAAACAGTAGAAGAAGGGGAAATCCTACCAGCATCTTCAAGAGATACTATAGCATTAACTACATACTGACTATCAGAAAATAAATTAAATACAGAATCTTTAAACATCACAAAAGCTTGTAAAACTGCATTAAGCTCTACCTTTTGAGCTGATTGGGTACTAAAAATGTAAAAGTTTGATCAGGGGTAACTACTGCTGCTGTACCATTATTTGACCCATCAGTGAATATATTTGGAGCATTCATGATAGGTGTTTTTCTTGTCATTTTTGGAAAAATTACAGGATGCAATGACCAAAAAGACAATAAAGGATTAGATGGTAAGTGGTTATCAAATGAAACATTAGATTTGCACATGATTATTGCCCAAGTATTTAACTCATTAGCTAACTCATCAATTTGATTCATAGTATATGGAGTAATAATTTTATTGGGAGAAATTCCAAACACTCCCTTTGCTGCTTTTATTCCTTTGAGTATTAATTGTCCTACAGCCTCAGGATACCTAGTAAGAATAGTGTTAGGAGAATAAGATAAATGTATCCATAATAATGGACCTTCTTGCCAAAATACTCCTGTAGGAATATTTTTTGTTGGTAGTACAATAAATAATAAAGGCAAACTTATATCAATTCTATCCAAATGCATATTTTCCATATATGTTTCAATGATTTTTAATGCCTTTCTTGCTTCAGGCGTTAACATTCGGGGTGAATTTGGATCTGATGGACCTTTTAGGATATCAAATAAAGGTCCCAACTCTCCTGTTGGTATACCTAAATAAGGCCTTATCCAATTTATGTCTCCTAATAACTTTTGAAAGTCATTAAGTGATTTGAGTTGATCTACTCGTATTTGAATTTTTGGTGGACGGACCATGGTTAAGGATAATAGAACTCCTAAATAATTAATTGGAAAATTTAATTGTACTTTATCTATTGCTATCTCTAGATTATAATTTTTTAATAAGTTTGTAAGTGTGGCATAACATTCTAGCAATGTGTTTTTATCTTTATGTGCTAATAATACATCATCCATATAGTGAAATATTTGTAGTTCAGGATTTTGATTTCTAAGTGGCTGGATTACTTTGTTAACATAAATTTGACACATAGTTGGGCTGTTAGCCATCCCTTGAGGGAGTACTTTCCATTCATATCTCTGATCAGGACCTTCATGATTCAGTGCAGGGATAGTAAATGCAAAACGTGGACTATCCTCAGGATGAATTGGAATTGAAAAAAAACAATCTTTAATATCTATAACTAAAACATACCAGGTTTTTGGCAAAGCAGACAACTGAGGAATCCCTGATTGAGCAGGTCCCATAATAACCATCTCATTATTAATGGCTCTTAAATCTTGCAATAATCTCCATTTACCAGATTTCTTTTTGATGACAAAAATGGGAGTATTATGGGGAGATACAGAAGGTTGTATATGTCCTTCCGCTAATTGTTGTTTGACCAGGTCATGGGCTGCTTGTATCTTTTCTTTAGTCAGGGGCCACTGAGGAACCCATACTGGTCTTTCTGATTTCCAAGTAATTTTGATTGTCTCAGTGGCCCTTTCTGAAAATCCAACCCATGTCTTTCTGTTCCTTGATCTATTTGTATTGGTGCTGCTATACCTTGTTCTTGTTTTTCTAATCTTTTTCCTTTCCTAAAACCTTGTCTAGTCATAATAGTGGGTGCATTTTGGTTGATGTTATTTGTTAATGTCAAACCTAATTGATCTAGGACATCTCGTCCCCATAAATTTACGGGAAGATGATCCAGTACATATGGCTGTATAGTTCCTTCACATCCTTCAGGATCCTTCCAATCTAATACCATTGCACTTCTATGGGGATTAGTCGCCACTCCTAGGCCTCGAAGCGTTTGAGTGGCTTGTTGTAATGGCCAATGTTTTGGCCATTCTTGACGAGAGATGATGCTAAGGTCTGCACCTGTATCCAGTAGCCCATTAAATTCATGTCCTTGAATATTTAGTTTTAGCATTGGGCGAGAATCTAAATTTAAAGAAAGCATAGCCCAATCTACACCTGTGGAGCCTAATCCCTTGGAACCTCTTTCTACAGTACGACTGGAAAATTTATCATGTAGGCTGGGTATTATTAGTAACTGTGCTATTCTATCTCCTGGTGAAATTACTGATATACCCTTTGGAGAACTGGCTATAATTTTTATTTCACCTTTATAATCGGGATCAATTACCCCAGGACTTATCATAAGTCGTTTTAGAATAGAAGAGCTGCGTCCCAATAATACTACTGTTCCTTTGGGAAGAGGTCCTTTCACCCCTGTGGGAATGATTTGAACTCCCATCTCTGGAGTTAGTACTGCTCTGGCGGAGGCGCAGATGTCCAACCCTGCGCTCCCTCTGGTTTGTCTGATGAGGGATCTGATGGACAATGTGTCCTGGGCACTACCCTGATGGGGTTGCTGGGTTCCTCCAGTGCTCCGTATATTTGTGGTTTTGGGCCCCGGAGCATTGGGCCCCCCTGTCCATTTTTTGGCAATGGAGCCCGATGCCTTTCTCCACGATATCGTGGATAAACACCTGGTCCTTGTTCGTTTTTTGATAATGGAGTACCCTCTATGGTGGTTTGAGAACGGCATTCATTAGCCCAATGTCTCCCTCTACGGCATCGTGGGCAAATACCTGGTATTCTACTCCTTTGATACCTAGTTTTGTTAAACCCTCCTCCAATGGGGCAGTTCCTTTTAAAATGTCCTGTTTGTTCACAATTGTAGCATGTTCTTGGCCTGGCATCTAAAGACTGTTTTACTGCAGCTGCCACAATTTGCCCTTGTTCATTAATGTCTCTGGCATCTAAAGCCTGTTTTACTGCAGCTGCCACGACTTGCTCTTGTTCATTAATGTCTCTACATAATTTAATATATGTGTTTAAATCTTCATGTTTCCATGGTCTAATGATATCTCTGCACCAACGATTCGCTTGCTCATAAGCCAGGTGTTTTAGTAATGGCATTGCTTGTTCTGTATTCCCAAAAACTCTGGTAGCTGTTTGAATAAGCCTATCTACAAATTCAGCATAAGGTTCATTAGCTCCTTGTATTACCTTAGATAATTGACCTTGTAAACCTCCATGTCCTTGTAAAGTCTTCCATGCCTTAATTGCATCTACAGCAATTTGTGCATATACACCAGGATCATATGCAATTTGTTGCTGCTGATCCTCATAAGGTCCCTTTCCTAACAACATATCTAGATTTCTCTGAGGATAACCAGCTGCTGCATTTCGCCTAGCCGTCTCCTTGCAAAATTCCTCATTGGCAACCTTCCATAACAGGTATTGTCCTCCATTTAGCACAGCTTTACACATATTAGCCCAATCTGCTGGCGTCATGTTCAAGTTGTTAATGGATTCGACCATGCTTACAGTGAAGGGTGCTTGAGGACCATAGGTTGTTACAGCCTCTTTTAGCTGCTTCACTGTTTTGAAATTTAAAACTTGGTAAAATCGCTGCCCTCCTGCCTCAAATACAGGGCATGTTAATATTTGAGATCTTGTCTCAGGATCCCAACTATCAACTGCGGGGGTTGGGGACCTCCCAGCATATGGAGGTGGCCTTGTTAGTTGGACACTTATGTCCTCTGGTGATAGAAAGGTGTTAGTAGCAGTCTCCTGTAGAGGTGGTGCTGTTGGTTGGACACTTACACCCTCTGGTGATACAAAGGTGTTAGTCTCCTGTTGTAACTTTCCCCCTGATGGCTTTTTCTGTTTTACACTTTCTTTCTCTGTCTGACTAACTTGAGAGGCCTTCTCTTTTACTTGAATCTTTTCCTCTGTCTGACTAACTTGAGAGACCTTCTCTTTTACTTGAATCATTATGTCTTCTCCTTCCTCTACCATTGTCTGAACTGAAGGCTTTGGACTAAGCAAACAAGATACGAACGTCCACAATGGCAATATGCCAACTGGCAGAGTCCCTTGGCTTTTCTTTTCTATTCTTTTTAAATCTTCACCATGATGGTTCCATTGTGATATATTTAACAACTCCTCCTTAAAAAGCCATGGGCTACATTTTTGTATTGTATCAACGTATGCCCTGATTATTCTTGATTTTACTGAGATGCCTCCTTCCTCTAACAATTTACTTAACACTCTTTCAGTTTGTTTTTTACTAATTTCTGATCCCGTATTTCTACTATAATACAACCCAACAAGATGATGCCAAACAAAACCGAGACAGAATGAAATAAAAAGGGAACAACAAAAAGTCATTATAGCCTTTCTATCCTCCTGACATGTGCATCCGTCCTTTCTCCCTATCTGTTCCTCAGACGTAAATAGTTTTTCCTCAGATGTGAGCGGTTTTTCTTCCGTCTCACTCATCTCCAGGGACAGGCAACTTAAAACAAAAGTGAAGCAAAATAAAAGAGGAATCTTAAAATGGCTACCCATCCTCTCGCCCTGCCCTCAGGGGCGAGCAGTTTCACTTACCCTCAGTCGCTCCCCGTGCGAGCCACCAAATGCCGCAGTCTGGCTGGGCACAATCAGGAGCCACTTGTCAAAAGAAACTAACTTTATTTTTAGAACCACACACGCCAAACAAAACAGCCTCTCAGGAAAAACCCTCAGAGCCTCAACTGCCACCACCGGCTTTCCACAAGCCTCTCTCTCCCACACAAGCTTCTCTCCACCTCCCACAATCCTCCTGCTCTTGAGGCCGATTGGCTGGGTCACGTGGGCGGAGCCAAAAAAGTCCCCCAATGAGCATCTCCGTGGTCTGAAAGGGCAGGGAAACAGCCCAATGAGCATCACCGCAGAGGAGCCAATCAGCTAGATGTTGCTGGGGCCGCTGTGAGCCAATCATCAGCCGGCAGCTGGAAGTTTGCTGGCAGCTGGAAGTTTGCTGGGGCCCCTTCGGCTGTGGCTCTCAACAATCATGTCATCCGCAAATAGCGATAATTTAAGTTCTTCTTTTCCTATTTTTATGCCTTTAATTTTTTTGTCTGTCTAATTGCTCTGGATAGTATTTCAAGAACTAAATTGAATAGAAGTGGTGATAGAGGCCATCCCTGTCTTGTTCCAGATTTTAGAGGGAATGCTTTCAGTTTTTCTCCATTTAGGATGATGCTAGCCTGAGGTTTAGCATATATAGCTTTTACCATGTTGAGGTAAGTTCCTGTTATCCCTAGTTTTTCTAGTGTTTTGAACATAAAGGGATGCTGTACTTTGTCAAATGCTTTTTCTGCATCTATCGAGATGATCATATGGTTCTTGTCTTTAAGTCTATTGATGTGGTGGATTACATTTATTGATTTCCATATATTGAACCAGCCTTGCATCCCAGGGATGAATGCTACTTGATCATGATGCACAATTTTTTTGATATGCTTTTGTATTCGATTCGCCAGGATTTTATTGAGAATTTTTGCATCCAAGTTCATTAGAGATAGTGGTCTGTAGTTTTCTTTCTTTGAAGTGTCTTTGTCTGGTTTGGGGATCAGGGTGATGTTGGCCTCATAGAATGAATTTGGAAGAACTCCTTCTTTTTCTATTTCTTGAAATAGCTTGAAAAGTATTGGTATTAATTCTTCTTTGAAGGTTTTGTAGAACTCCGCTGTATACCCATCCGGTCCAGGGCTTTTTTTGGTTGGTAGTCTTTTGATGGCTTCTTCTATTTCTTCCTTTGTTATTGGTCTGTTTAAATTGTGTGTGTCTTCCTGACTCAATCTGGCAGATCATATGACTTAAGAAATTTATCGATATCTTCACTATCTTCTATTTTATTGGAATATAGGGTTTCAAAATACTTTCTAATTATCTTCTGTATTTCTGTAGTGTCTGTTGTGATATTGCCTTTTTCATCCTGTATGTTAGTAATTTGAGTTCTCTCTCTTCTTCTCTTCGTTTGCATGGCTAAGGGCCTGTTGATCTTATTTATTTTTTCAAAGAACCAACTTTTAGTTTTTTCAATGGTTTTTTTTTTGTTTCAATTTCATTGATTTCTGCTCTAATTTTAATTATTTCTTGTCTTCTACTACATTTGCTGTTGTTTTGCTCTTCCTTTTCTAGGTTTTTGAGGTGTAGTGTGAGTTCATTTATTGGTTGGGTTTTTCTTGTTTTGAGGAAAGAACTCCAAGAAATGAATTTCCCTCTTAAAACTGCTTTCATTGTGTCCCATAGATTCCGGTATGTTGTGTCTGTATTGTCATTTGTCTCTAAGAATTTTTTTATCTTCTCCTTTATGTCTTCTGTAACCCATTGATCATTCAGTAACATATTGTTCATTTTCCATGTGATGTAGGATTTTTTCCTTCCTTCTTTTATCATTGATTTCCAGTTTCATTCCATTATGATCAGATATGGTGCATGGTATTATCTCCACGTCTTTATATTTACTAAGAGTTGCCCTATGGCATAATATATGGTCTATCTTTGAGTAGGATCCATGTGCTACTGAGAAGAACGTGTATCCACTTGATGATGGTTGATATATTCTATATATGTTGGTTAAGTCTAGGTTATTGATTGTGCTATTGAGTTCTATAGTTTCTTTATTCAGCTTTTGTCTAGAGGATCAGTCTAATGGCGAGAGCGGTGTGTTGAAGTCACCCATAATTATTGTGTTGTAGTCTATTTGACTCTTGAACTTGAGGAGAGTTTGTTTTATGAACGTTGTAGCACCATTGTTTGGTGCATACAAATTGATAATTGTTATGTCTTGTTGGTGGATGGTTCCTTTTAACAGTATATAGTGTCCTTCTTTATCCCTTTTGATTAACTTAGGTTTGAAGTTGATTTTATTCAATATGAGTATGGCCACTCCTGCTTGCTTCCGAGGGCCATGTGAGTGGTATGATTTTTCCCAACCTTTTATCTTCAGCCTGCGTATGTCTTTTCCTATCATATGAGTCTCCTGAAGGCAGCATATTGCCGCAGTCTCGCTGGGCACAATCAGGAGCCACTTGTCAAAAGAAACTAACTTTATTTTTAGAACCACACACGCCAAACAAAACAGCCTCTCAGGAAAAACCCTCAGAGCCTCAACTGCCACCACCGGCTTTCCACAAGCCTCTCTCTCCCACACAAGCTTCTCCCCACCTCCCACAATCCTCCTGCTCTTGAGGCCGATTGGCTGGGTCATGTGGGCGGAGCCAAAAAAGTCCCCCAATGAGCAGCTCCGTGGTCTGAAAGGGCAGGGAAACAGCCCAATGAGCATCACCGCAGAGGAGCCAATCAGCTAGATGTTGCTGGGGCCGAGGAGCCAATCAGCTAGATGTTGCTGGGGCCGCTGTGAGCCAATCATCAGCCGGCAGCTGGAAATTGCTGGCAGCTGGAAGTTTGCTGGGGCCCCTTCGGCTGTGGCTCTCAACAGCATATTGTTGGATTTGTTTTTTTGATCCAGTTTACTAGCCTATGTCTCTTGATTGGTGAGTTTAGGCCATTAACATTTAAGGTTACAATTGAAATATGATTTGTACTTCCAGTCATGTTTATTTATTTATTTATTTATTTTAGTTTGGCTAGTTTTTACTTTTTGGTTATTTTCCTCCCCTTTTACTGAGATACCTCCCGCTGTTGGTTTTGGGCACTATTTTTCAATTCCTCTTCTTGTAGTATTTTGCTCAAAATGCTTTGCAGTGCTGGTTTTCTGGCTGCAAATTCTTTTAGCTTTTGTTTATTGTGGAAGATTTTAATTTCATTGTCAAATCTGAAGCTTAATTTTGCTGGATGCAGTATTCTTGGTTGGAATCCATTATTTTTCAGCGTTTGAAATACATTGTTCCAGGATCTTCTCGCTTTCAAAGTCTGTGATGAAAAATCAGTCGTTAACCTAATTGGTTTACCCCTGAATGTAATCTGCCTCCTTTCTCTCGTAGCTTTTAATATTCTCTCCTTGTTCTGTATGTTGGCTATCTTCATAATTATATGTCTTGGAGTTGGTCTATTACGGTTTTGAATGTTTGGGGTCCTGTAGGCTTCCAGGATTTGGCAATCCATTCCATCTTTCATCTCTGGGATGTTTTCTAGAATTATTTCATTTAATAGGTTGTCCATTCCTTTGGTTTGATTCTCTATGCCTTCTTCTATCCCGATGACTCTCAAATTTGGTTTTTTTATGACATCCCATATCTCTTGAATAGATTGCTCGTGGGATTTAAGCATCTTTTCTGTGTTGACTATATTCTTTTCAAGTTGATAAACTCTGTCTTCATTATCTGATGTTCTGACTTCTACTTGATCTAGTCTATTTGTAATATTCTCGTTTGAGTTTTTAATTTGGTTTATAGTTTCCTGCATTTCTAGGATTACTGTTTGATTTTTTTTTTAAGATCTCTATCTCCTGGTGAAGCTCGTTCTTTGCCATTTGAATTTGTTTAATTCATTTTCAAAATATACTTTTATTGCTTGGACTTGCTGTCTCATGTCTTCTCTAATATTCCTTTCCATCTGAGTTAGGTATGCCTTGAGTTCTTTCCCTATCCATGTTTCTGATGCTTCTAGGTCCTCCTGTAGATTTAAGTTGTCCTGCATTGTTTGTACTCCTTTTTTCCCTTGTTTTTTCATGATGTTCACGTTACTTTCCAGCTCTATTTGATTGTTGTGTTTTTGCTCTCTTCTATAGATTTGTTTTGGTTTTGTATCTCTGTTGTCTCTCCTTTGTGTTGGTAGACTATGCCTGCTAAAGTGGATTCTGCTGGGAAGGAATTCCAAAGGCCGAGCTCCAGTGACGTCACCTCTCTGCTATGGCGGGCCCCAGGCTCCTTGCCGGGGTGTCCGAATGGGGGGGGTGGGACTGGACTGTCTCTGGTTGGTTTCAGCTCCCCCATTGCCGGCAGGTGGGCGGACTCCAGCCGCCCAGTCGCGCGGGCAGCGGGTGGGCTGTCGCCGGCGGGCGGGCAATCTCTAGCCGCCCAGTTCCGCAGTCCGTCGCCGGCGGGCAGGCGGTCTCCAGCCGCCCAGTCGCGTGGTCAGCGGGCCGGCTGTCGCCAGCGGGCAGGCGATCTCTAGCCGCGCGGTCGGTCACCGGCGGGCGGGCGTTCTCCAGGCACCCAGTCACGTGGGCAGCGGGTGGGCTGTCGTCGGCGGGTGTGCGGTCTCCAGCCGCCCGGTCGTGAGGGCCTGGCCTCTAGTCCCCTGGTTTCTCCTGTTAGTCCTGTTTCTCCCGCTAGACCAGATTTCCCCTGAGTGATGCCTCTCGGCAATTCAAACTGTACTCTGGGCCTGCCGTTTGTTGGGTGTGGAGGATGGCTATTGGGAACCCCAGCACTCTATTGTTTTGATTTTTTCCGCTTGCCCCTCCCCCAGTGCTGGCAAGACAGGTTTCGTTTTCGCTGCTGGTGGGAGGGGGAGTTGAAGATCAGGTGTCTCTAGTTTTCCCTGCGTCTTTATGCAGGCTCGCTCTGATAATCCCTCCCCCGGAAAGCCTAGGAGAGATTTTATGCGAATTCCCCGCTGTATGGGAGATGAGCTGAGTAACACGCACCTGTTTTATTATTGCAATCTGTCCGAGAGTGGCGGTGGTTACTTCAGCTCTCCAAGATGGTGGCTGCTGGTTTCCTTGGTGGAGTTTCCATTGTGGGGGGTAGAACTGTACCGCTTCCTTCCCCGTCTGAAATCCCGAACTCAGCCCGGGGCTCAGTGGGTGCTCAGCCGGCAGGATTCCACAGAATCTGTAGCAACGTTTCTCTCTGCTTGCTGGCTGCTTCTCTGTGGCGCCCCGCCGTCTGTAGCCTCGGGGCGGGCACACACCTGTTTTCTTGTTGCTGGACACAATACCTTTATTTCACTTATTTATTTCTATGTGGTGCTGAGGATCGAACCCAGGGTCTTGCACATGCAAGGTGAGCGCTCTACAGCTGAGCTAGAACCCCGGCCCCCCTCACCCTTTTTTAATTATTTATTTTTTAGGTGTAGTTGGACACAGTGCCTTTATTTTATTTATTTATATATGGTGCTGAGGATCGAACCCAGGGCCTCACATGTGCTAGGCTAGCACTCTACCGCTGAGCTACAACTCCAGCCCCTCCCTAGTCCTTTTTAATATTTTATTTTGAGACATGGTCTCGCTGAGTTGCATAGGGCCTCACTAAGTTGCTGAGGCTGTCTCTGAACTCACAATCCTTCTGCTCAGCCCCCTAAGCCATTGGGATTATTGGTGTGCATCACCATGCCAGGCTAAAAGACCATTTTGGTTACTCTATGGAGAAGGATTGCAGGTACACAAGAGTCAAGGCAGGTAGGCCAGCAGGAGGCTACTGTAATAGTCTAGATGCGAGATACTTGAGGCTAGGAGTACAGGCATTTGCCACTGTGCCTGGCTGCTGGTTCTTGATTGAATCAGGGACCCCAAATCCTGGAATATCTTTAAAAGACTTTTTCTTAAGATAATTAGAGATATTAAACTATTTATTAGACATTTTAATTATCTATATCTTCATCCCTTTATATTTTTTTGAGACAGGGTCTCACTAAATTGCTGAGGCTGGCCTTGAACTTTCAATCCTCCTGCCTCAGCTTCCTGAGTCATTGTGGTTATAGGCATGTGCCATGGTGCCCAGTTAACTATAATGTTCTTATATTGTGTTACTGTTATAGTTCTGGAGTGTTGTGATTCTGTAGGAGAGTGTCCTTGTTTTAGGAGATACACACGGAGAGATTTAGAAGTGAAATATAATAGATATAACTTAACTTTGAAATAAATTCAGCCCAAAAATGTGATGTATTTATTATAAAGAGATAAAGCAGTTATTGACAATTATGAATGTCAGTTGTTATTGCTAGTCTTTTAACTTTTATATATTTGAAAATTTTCAGAATAAAAATTTAGGGTGATGAAGTTAATTGTTGCCAAATTTGAAACCAAATTTGTGATTCATATTGTTTCTGTAAGCATTCAGAATTTCCAGTGACTTTTTTTTCATTGTTTTAGCAATGATTTTTGTTGTTGTTCTAATTATAAAAATAATGCTTAACAAGATTTTAGAAAATATGGAAAATAACATTTGCATTTGATATTAAAAATTTTTCATTGAGAGCACAGAGTATGGCTAGGACTTTTGGACTAGTGGGCTTCATTGCCAGTAGCTACAGATTATAGTCAGATGTCAGTAACTGTTTTTTCTCTTAGTTTCCCTAGGTAGAGTCTTCTACCCCACTGCTCATTAGCTAGTAGGCGAAGGGGAGAAGGGAGCTGGTGGTCTCACCATGCAATACATAGACTTTCTCACAACCTCCTCCTTTTTTTCCAAGTGACATTTTGCCCCTCTCTTGGGTTGTAGCTGGTATACAAGGTCCAGATCCTCTCTGGTTTAACCATTATATGACTTAAACTTTTACTCTTTTTGGGGGTAGGAAGTGATAGTTGCCTAGCCCTGTGGTCTTGATGCTCTCAATCATCTTGTGCTCTTTTTTTCTTTTTTCTTTTTTTTTGGGGGGGGGGTGTTAGACACAATACATTTATTTTGTTTATTTATCTATTTTTTTTATGTGGTGTTGAGGATCAAACCCAGGGCCTCCCATGTTCTAGGCATGTGCTCTACCACTGAGCCACAAACCCAGCCCTTATCTTGTGCTTTTGATAGAGACTTTTACCTTATCTTTCCACTTCCACCCCTGCTTGTACCCTTGCTTTCATAGTCATCTGATGAGCTAGTCCTCCCTACTTTCCTATCTCTGTGGCTCAAACCAATTTGATTTTTGACTTTTTGGCCTACCACACCCAGTAGGTCTAGGTTTTGGCCTTCTCATTTACCACATTGGATACCACTTGTTCATTCTTCAAAAATGTTAAGGGGTAGTAACACATGCCTGCAATCCCAGCAACTTGGGAGGTTGGGGCATGAGGATCATAAGTTTAAGACCAGTTTCAGCAAGTTAGCAAGACTCTGTCCCAAAAAGTGTGTGGGGGGGGGGGCTAGGAATGTGGCTCAGTGGTTAAGCGCCCCTGGATTCAATCACTGGTACCAAAACATACAAACATACATACATACATAAATAAATAAATGGAAAGATTTAGTAGTAGTATCTCAAGTTTAACATTCTGTGGGAGAGTTCTAGGAATCAAATTACTTGAGTTTGTTTTCTTTCTTTTTTTTAAAAAAAAGCTTAATTTTAATTATAGATTTTATTTATTTATGTATTTATTATTATTTTTGTGGTGCTGGGAATTGAACCCAGGCTTTGCACATGCTAGGCAAGTGCTCTACCATTGAGCTGTATCTCCAGCCCTGAGTTTGTTTTCTCCAGAGATTTCTGATTTGTGACCCTGAGTAAGTTTCTTTCTTTTTAGAACATTTTTGTTGAGATACAATTTACCTATAATAAAAATTATCCACTTTAAATTACACAAATGATGGATTTTAGTACAATTGCAGAATTGTATACCTCTCATCACAATCTTATTTTTTGGTACTGAATATTGAACACAGGAGTACTCTACCAATGAGCTACATCCCTAGCCCTTTTTAGTTTTTATTTTGAGATAAGGGCTCACTGAGTTTCTTAGCACCTCGCTTTTGCTGAGGCAGGCTCCTGCCTCATGAGCCTCTGGGATTACAGGTGTGTACCACTGCACCAGGCAATTGTCTAGTTATTGTTTTATCACTTAAACTTTTGACGTCATATCCAGGAAATCATTGCATAGCCTGAGACTGTGTTCTCCTTTAAGATCTTGTTTTAGCTCTTGCATTTAGGTGTGTGATCCATTTTGAATTAAATGTTTGTGTGTCCTGTGAGTTAGGGATCTACACTTGTTCTTTTGCATGTTGATATCCAAGGTACCCGAACTGTTTTTTTGAAAACACCTGTTCCTTTATCTTTTGAAAACAATGTGTTGAGAAGCACTCTGGGCTCTTCAGTGAGAGACAGTCTGCCAATGGATCAATAGATTGGGAGCTTGGGATATAGTTTAGTTGGTAGAATGCTTGCCTTGCATGCACAAGGCCCTGGGTTCATCCCTAGCACCACACACACACACACACACACACACACACACACACAAAAAGTAGATTGTTGGATCTAGGTGGAAAAGTGTAGCTGAACTTGTTTTATTATTCTAAAAGGTAGGACATCCTTACCAATAAAATTATTTACCCAGCCTGATTATTAAAGTTGAATTAAAGGAATTTTTAAAGTCTTTCCCTCTTTTTGGGAAGGGCTATTAATTTTGACTACTTTTATTTATGACCAGCTTGGATGTTATCAGTTGCCAGAAAGAATGATTTACTATTGTTAAATTAATTAGAGGAATGGACCCTGTGACTTTTGATATGAGGCCCATGATTAAAACTTATTTGTTTCGTTTCTTTTCAGCATGAACAGGTGTGATAGGTCATTTCGGATTGACAATCACACAGTCCTCTTAATTCAGCTCATAGTCATAGTTTCAGCTCTTTTAAAAGATGGCTGCCCCCAAAGTGAATTTTATGTACTCATTGTCAGACTTATGTTAACTGTCTTTCCCCCAAACTTGAGAAAAATTTGTCTAGCAGTTTGGTAGCAAATAGAAATTTCATTGATTTATATGGGTAATAAGGATTATCTGGCATTTAGAATACATCATTATTTTAGCTATTTTTTAAATATACCTTTATTTTATTTATTTATTTTTATGTGGTGCTAAGGATCAAACCCAGTGCCTTGCATGTCCTAGGAGAATCTTCTATCGCTGAGCCACAACCCCAGCCCCTACTTTAGCTATTTTTGTTAAAGATAGAGGGAATGTGAGAGTTCATTATACTATTCAATTTACTTTCATATGACTTGAATTTTTTATAATAAAAAGTTTTTAAGAATATATAATACTTAGATTATAATACATTTTGAATTAGAATTCTTTGACTTTGAAGCTACTCTCTCTAGTTTGCCTTCTGGATTTCATTGATCTCCAGTTCTTTTTCTTCAGGTAACATATGCAGCCAGGGATGCCCAGATTTCTGTGGCTCTCTTTCTCCATCTTCTTGGACACCCTTTCTCTAGGAATTTACCTGTGGAAGAAAATGATGACCGCATTGGCTGGAGAAAAGTCTTGGAGAAATGCCAGGATGTGGTAGACATCCCATTTCGAAGCAAAGGAATTAGCAGATTGGGAGAAGAGGTTAATGGGGAAGCAACAGAATGTCAGCAGAAGCCAAGAAATAAAAAGTCTAAGGTCAATGGAATGGTGCCAGGCAACCACCAAGGAAGAGACCCCAGGAAACACAGAAGAAAGCCCCTGGGGGTGGGCTATTCTGCCAGGTAACCCAGTTGTTCCCTGGCTAGTAAAGATTGTGAGGGGCTTTGCCATGGGTCTGGGAGAAGGCTTGGGTCATCTAGCAGAGTCTCCTCAGGGGTTAATGTTACTTTTCTCTGCCTTTAGGCACATTTGGACTATTCTTTGCTTGATTTTTGTATTTTTCTTATTTTCCCCTTCTTTTACTTTTCTCTTTTTTGACAATTGAAGTGGAAATGAGGAGTGCTTAGCCTAGCTTAATCATTGACCCTCACAGGACCTTAGACTATAATGTCTCTGCCTGCAAAGGGGGTGTAATTATTATCCCTCGTTTGTTTCAGGATAGCTGTAAAAATGTGTAACATGAGGTGCCTGATACTTTTCCAGGGAAATACATCTTTGGGTTTCTTGTTCATTTGGTATTTGATGGTTGCGAATGATATCCAGCTCTAATTCAACATTACTTTCTAGCCAATGAGAATTTCCCTGTGGGACATAACACCTTTGTTGTAAGAAGATGACTAATAAGTACTTTGGAGCAGGAGTTTGGTCCCTATAGCAAAGTGCCTTTAGGAATTAGATGATTAAGTTGAAAGAAGTATTTCATGTGAGCCAGAGATAAATCTACATGGCCCTCATGACTTAAGCTTGAACTTTAAATTTTTAAAGTTACTTTGCTTAATCCAGTCATTTGGCAGTATTCTTGTTTCTGTTTCCTCTTTGTTCACAGCAGAGCTATGTAAATGCTACCTAACTCACTCCCTAATGTCCCATTCTGTAAGTGTAAAAACTAGAGGCATTCACAAATTGATTTCTAGTTCTGCTTGCTAGTGCAGTGCAGATAGAGGATTGAACATGGATTCTTGCCCTGTTTGTTTTTTCCATATTGGGTGTGTTTGACCCTAATGTGGAGAACAGTTTGAATCATTCAGAAGATATTATGAGAAGGTAATGGGTACCCTGGCCAACAGTTAGCTTTCAATATAAGCTTTCTCTCTCCCTTGTCTACAGAAAATCACCTCTTTATGATAACTGCTTTCTCCATGCTCCAGATGGACAGCCCCTCTGCACTTGTGACCGAAGAAAAGCTCAATGGTATCTGGACAAAGGCATTGGAGGTGTGAGATTCAGCTGTCATAGTTTAATTAGCTGCAGCACATGGGTACTGCCAGGAGTGGGAGTGGGATGAAGAAGAGGGTAGATAAGGAAGACAAGAGAGACTGTGTGGTCATGCCTCAGAAATAGTCTTCTGCCAGCACACAGAAGGATGCTTCTTCCTTGGGGGTGGAAAGGGGCAGGACAAAACTGACACTATTTCTTTTTTTCTAAGAGCTGGTGAGTGAAGAGCCTTTTGTGGTCAAGTTACGGTTTGAACCTGCAGGAAGACCTGAATCCCCAGGAGACTATTACTTGATGGTTAAAGAGAACCTGTGTGTCGTGTGTGGCAAGACAGACTCTTATATTCGGTGAGTGTGGCATTGGGCTGCCCTGGTTGTCTGTCTCAGATGGAGATTATTACATACAGATCCCTCAAAGGCTTTGGTTGAGTTTGCTGGCTTTGTCTGAGAGGCTTGGCCCAGCTTCCCCAAGAGCTTCAACACTCTGCCTGGCCTTCTCTAGTGGCCCCTATCTCTCCTGAGCCAGTTCTTAATTTCTGGAATTTAGCATTATCCTCAGTAACAGTCTGCCATGGAAAAAGTGGTTCCCTTTGGCTCATGAAGGTCTGACGACCACTTCCTTTAGTAGAAACTCTGTTCTTTTAGTTCTACCTTGAGGCTCTCAAGCTTTCTGAACATTGATATTGTTCATAGAGTTTTTGGCTACCTGAAGGCTGCTCTTTAATGCCAGGGTCTCCACACAGTGAAGGTGAGGCTGCTCCCTTGGGTTTTCTCCATGGCTTTTGTGCAATAATTTTCTTTCTTTCTTTCTCCCTCTCAAAGACAAATAGTTCTTCTTAGAAAATAATGATGAGTCATGATGAACCCAGGAAAATAACAAGAGCAAGGAATTCCTCAGATGAAGGAAATTGGCTTGCTTGGGTCACCAGGCTTCTTTGAGAGAGTTGTTTTCCAGAGGTCAAAGGCCATTAGCATATCTTTTCATTTCTTTGTGACTTTTTCTTCTGGGGGCACAGCCTTCTCAAAGGTTGTTATTAACTTCTCCCTGCCCTTAGTCCTCCACTGAAGCCTGACAGTAGGTGTTCTGTACTTACTTCAAGGAGAGGAACCTGAATCACAGGTGGATAGGTAGGAACCTAAGGCACAGGTCAGGTTGAGAGTAGAATAAGTAGTTTTGCCTTCATGTTATCTCTCTGGGATCACAGTACCCAAAGCTTCTCAGAAATGTTTGAGTCCTGGTTAGACTCCCAGTTGCCCACCTGCTAGCTTCACATGTTCTCTGTGTCATATGCTAATTAGCACTGCTCTCTGTGTGGGTTTGGTCCAGGAAGAACGTGATTCCACATGAGTACCGGAAACACTTCCCAATTGAGATGAAGGATCACAACTCCCATGATGTGCTCCTGCTCTGCACTTCCTGCCATGCCATTTCCAACTACTATGATAACCATCTGAAGCAGCAGCTGGCCAAAGAGTTCCAGGCCCCCATTGGCTCCGAGGAGGGCTTGCGCCTGCTGGAGGATCCTGAGCGCAGGCAGGTGCGTTCTGGGGCTAGAGCCCTGCTCACGGCGGAGAGCCTGCCTGCTCATCGAAAGGAGGAGCTTCTGCAGGCACTCAGGGAGTTTTATGACACTGACACCATCACAGATGACATGCTTCAAGAGGCTGCCAGCCTGGAGACCAGGTACGACTTACAGTGCTAGTCAGAAAAGGAACTGGGGAGTAACAGTGATGTTAACCCTCACTACTTGTGAGAATGCTTGTCAGGGAGTTAGCATGAGCCTCTAGATGCAGTGCCTAGCCTCATGCGTAGCCCAGGATGTGTCTAGTGGTTTGAGGTAGCATGGGGGTCGAGTAGAACAGCCTATTTGAGAGTTTCCTTTCTATAGAAATTTGTCTTTCATGAAGTGTTTATCCTTAAGGTCACATGCTTAATTAAGTTCAGCCATTTTGATTGGCATGATAGTTCATATGCTGTGGAATTCTGTCTTAGTCATTCTGTGCAAAGGTAAATCCTGAAATCAGCACAAATCATGAAAGTAACTGTCCAGTAATACCCTGACATCTCTGTAAAGTTTCCCATCAGGTAGAGTATGTGTGGTTTTATGTCTTTGGCCCCATATACAGGTTTGTGAAAACTTTTACCAATAGATTCACATTTTCAGTCCCACTGCACATCCAGGATATTGGTCCACTGAATGGAATGTTGGACAGAATTACTGGGCTATATAAATTTCTTTTCTCTTTTTTCTTTCCTTTCTTGCTTTCTCCCTCCTTCCCTCTGAGTACATAGTTGAATTTGCATGACATAACTCACTTCCCAAATGAAAAGTTTATGGTCCTGAAAAATGAGTGGGTGCATGGCTCTGGTGATAACTCTGGGCTGCAGTGCATAATGTTGCTTCTCAGCTGTCACTATTTTCAATAGTAGTAGAGTTCTGTAAAACCCAGATAGCGATGCTGGTTGCCAATAGTAGTTTTTGTTTATCAAGAAAAGATAAAGAAATGAAAACTTTATAAAGCAAATATTTATTTTCTTATTTATTCAAAAACTAAAGTATTTTACTAATGCTACTGATCTGTCACAGATACTGCATATATTTACTGAATACATGAGGCATCAAGCTAATAAATTGTACACAAATTGCTTTAATTATTTCTTATAATAAGCTGATAGGTAGGATTTAGATTTCTTACTGATAACCGCTAATAGTATCTTGCATTACAATTTTTTTAAAAATTAAATTTATTATTGAATTTTATCCATATAACTATTCTGTGTAGTTCTAAATGTTATTTTCTAAATTTCATATTAAATATTCTGAGGTTAAAGTTAAGCAACTTGCCAAGGTCTTAACTGGCTTCTTTGACTAATTCCCAAATGAAATTCCTAAAACAGCTAAACATTCCCTTTAAACCACAGACCCTTCTATGCATCTTTCTAAATTATATAGATGGATGCTGGATTGAGACTGAGGCGAACAGCCATTTGGAGACAGATAGGCAAGTTAGGGGAAAACTTATGAGCTAAATAATAAAACATATGCAAATACTCAGAGTCACTAACATGGCTAGTCTGATTGGGGTCTTGGAGGGCAGCTTGAGAGTGGAGTGTGGTATAAAGAGAGTAAAGAGGCTGTGGGGGCAGGGTGCTTCCTTGAGAAAGGTCATCTGTATTCCTAGGAGGGGAAATGCTGTGACATGTGAGAGCAGTTTTCAAGGCCTCCTTGCCTGGTTAGGAAGGTGGCAGAGGGTCATCTTCCCCTTCAAATAACACCATTTGCACAGCTGAGCAACCACTGGAGCATTTCATTGCGACTGAAGCACTTCTTGTCCATGTGGTCTGGCATGTACTTTACCACGGAGCCACATCCTCATCCAAAATTCTGGCATTCTGTGGGAAAGAAGGCACTAAAGAAGTGTACCACCCTGCGTTTTATATCTAGGTATCACAGTGTTATGAAAAACTGGACCCGTAGGCTGATTAGCAGCCTCATATTAATACTGGGTATGGCTCAGAATAGTGGATAACTTATAGGAGGGGTGAGCTGGTCACTGAGTAACATTGGAATAAATAAAAGACCAATATTCTCCTGAAAAAAGTATAGCTCAGAACCCTCGAATACTTTTTGTTGGATTTTGAACCATAGCTCAAACTATTTTAAAGGCAAAGATGATAAAGAGGATGTTTTCTAAGCATTAAAGTAACCAGACCCTTAGAAATCTAACTAGCTCCCAAACTACTGGCCTGCAGCATTTGAAATTATCAGTGAGATTGTCCTGTGCTTGTTTCCCTCAGACCCTTTGCGTTTCATGTTTTGGCAGGATTTCCAATGAAAACTACGTTCCTCACGGGCTGAAGGTGGTGCAGTGTCACATCCAGGGTGGGCTGCGATCCCTCATGCAGCTGGAGAGCCGCTGGCGCCAGCACTTCCTGGACTCCATGCAGCCCAAGCACCTGCCCCAGCAGTGGTCAGTGGACCACAACCATCAGAAGTTGCTCCGCAAATATGGGGAGGACCTTCCCATCAAACTGTCATGATAGCTGCTTCCCGTCCAGGTCAGGACAGCTGGGAAGCTGGAGCCAAGGTGGAAAAGTCATCTGTTCTTGTTTTAAGACATATTTAATTGTCAACGCCTGGATGGCAACTCAGAACACTAACTTATACTAAACCCGGGTGCTTCTGATGGAGCAAGGCTGTTGTTTGAAGGGGGAGCTGGTGGTTTTGAATTTTAATTGAGCAGAGTCAGTATTTTTTTGTTTGTTTTTCCATCATCATCTTTTACTTTTGTGGACCAGAGAGGTTTGACTTCTATTTTTATTCTCCCTCTTCTGATTTCCCTGTAAAGAGACAAAATGAAGACTTCTCCCTGAAGTGACTCATCAAGGCTTTCAGAAAATGTTTGTAGTATGTTTCTTCCTTGTCCACCATGCTAATTACCTCTAACAGGGACTGTCCAGGGTGTCAGTCCTGTCAGGTTAGGAGGGAGAAAAACTTCTTTCAGAGGCTGGAGAAATAACCAAGGAGTCAGATTCATTTTCCCACTTCAAATTCATAAGTCCAGTTTCTTCTGCTCTCCCATAATTTATCTGGTTGGAATCCATCCCATCTATGTTGCTTTGGTTTATTTCACATACTGAAAAATGCTTCCCTTTACACATCTGCGTCCAAAGCAGCAGCTTCCTGTCATGTACTTCCACCCTAACACTGAGGGAGCCCTTTTCTGTAAATAGGCCTTCAGCCTGGGTGGGACAGAGAGAAGTACACACACACCCTTCCAGGAGACTTTGGAACTTTGTTTAGCTTTTCCTCATGCTCTTTGTGCCTGCTCACTGCACTCCCCCTGCCCAGGTATGGAAGGTTTTTAGTTTAATCTCTTTCTGAGGGGGAGATTACCTTTGCTCAAAATCAGTGTCAGCTCCTTCAGTGTTCCATGTTCCATCAGATTGGTGATACTGACCCGTTTTCAGCACTTAGTTCACTTTTAGAGTCATTCGATCAGTTTCCAGCGTGAGGATTTCTCCGTCTCCTCTGAAGCCCAGGACACCAAGATGAATTAATATATTAGATGTTCAAAAGGGTGATGTTTCATCTTTCATAAAGATAGGCTACACTTTGAGTATGAAATCAGTTTATTAGTGATTCGTGTTTTTTCTAAACTTTTGGGAAATTTTTCGTATTTTACAAGATCTTAATAAGTTTGAAAAGAATTTTATGGCCAGAATCCAACAAAAGCTGTATTTTGGATTTGTGCCCAAGTTGGTGATAATTGATCTGACATTGATGAATAAAACTGCTAAGCACAAGGTTCACTGATTGTAAATATGAAATTTTTCTTAATAAAGTCAGTAAGTATTCTTGGGGGAGGAGATGTTTACCCTATGGTCCCTGCCTCGTGACAGTACCAGGATGCATGTGCATGGATATGCCACACACATGTACCCAGGCTGTCGAGCTGTGTCTGAAGCCTAGATGTGTGTACACATCCTGTGTTCTGTTCCTCTGCCTCTTCATTGCCACTTGTCCTCCAACAGGCATTTCTGGGATGTAAACTAGAAATCCTTGAAAACAAATAGTACCAGCCACTTTGGAGAATGTATGGTCAATGTAGTAGATTAGCACAGGGCCTGTGTCTCCTGGTTGTGGATCCCAAGGTTAGAAGAGAGCCAGGGAGATGATGGGGACAACAGGTAGATACTTGGTCATGGTGGTAGTTAGGCTTGCCACAAGGTGGCACTCATAGATTGGTTTTTGTATTCATTCCTGAGACTAAGCAACTTTCATACATGGTTACTAAACATAACTCACGACCTGTGTTTCACAGTTTGCAGAGTTGATTTTGAGTCATTTTGGTAGCTTTGTAAGAAAAACATATTTCCCTGAAATAAGAGAATAGGATTCTCTCTTTTCTTCTGATCCTCATATGAAAAGGTGAGAAACACTTAGGAGGACGGTTCTGGTGCCCTGTGTGCTGTGGGAAGAGAGAGTGACTTCTCTTTGGAACTCTGTGCAGGGTCCAGTAACAGAGCCAGTGGCAAGGAAGCTAGACCAGAAAAGGGTTTCATAGTAGATGTGAATTTTTTTATTCTGAATCTGCCTTGAATTCTAGCAGCCTTTCCCTAAGGGTAATATTTACCATCTTAAGTGAGAGATTTTAGGGTAGATTTTTTTAAAAATAAATATTTTTTCCCTGATATAAAAGTAATATATACTCATTAGAGAAGAGTCTTAAGTGAAAGAATAAAATTCATCCATCTTCTAGAACAGAGAACATCTTTCATCTAGAACAGAGCTAAACTTTACTGATACATTTATGGATTTTCTTTCAGTACTTAAAAATGCATATAATATGTGTATAATATTTAAATAAAATCGAGGGTTACACATACACACAGGTTGGTATTCTAATTTTCCTCCCTCATTGGTGTGGTATCAAAAGTAGTTTATGTGTCTTTGAAAATAAATTCTTAGTAGTTGTACCTTGTTTTAGTTATTCATTCTTTGTTGATCCTTTATTGTCATTATTTTTTTTTAATGTTTTTTAGCTGTAGAGGGACACACAATATATTTGTTTGTTAATTTAGTTTTTATGTGGTGCTGAGGGTCGAACCAGTGCCTCACACATGCGAAGCAAGTACTCTGCCACGAGCCTCATCCCCAGCCCCCATTGTCATTATTACCAATGATGTTGTGGTGAACTTTCTTGTGAATAGCTCTTTGACTCCATCCTTTGGAATTTCTTGAGGATAGAATCCTAGAAATGATTGTGAAGTGGGGGACTCTCATTGCCCCAGTAAATACAAACTGATACCTTTAGAATTACATGTTAAAATAATTTTTTTCTTTTAAAAAAAGGTTATAGACAGATTATTATTTTTTAGGGGCTGGGGATGTGGCTCAAGCGGTAGCGCGCTCGCCTGGCATGCGTGCGGCGCGGGTTCGATCCTCAGCACCACATACAAACAAAGATGTTGTGTCTGCCGAAAACTAAAAAATAAATATCAAAAATTCTCTCTCTATCTCTCTCTCTCACCTCTCTCTTAAAAAAAAAAAAGATTATTATTTTTTAAAAAGATAAGCACTTAGTGATTTGCCATCCTGAAGTGAATGAGGACATATTCAGGGATTTGCTTCCACTTAAGAGTGCAGCCATAAGTTACTTATTCTTATCCATGTCACGGAATGATCAGATGACAAAATGTGTTCCTTTGAAAGAAAGCCATTTTAATTCTTCATTTTTGACTCCTAGAAATTCAGCAGGCAGAAAGAGCTTTGGTTCAGCTTATTCTGCCTGTTATTTTGAGTCCCAATATTTAAATTAAGTTAAATTCTTAAATTCTTAGTTTACCTTACATCTCTTGAGTTTTTCATTCATTCCTTTATCTTTTCCTTTTTTTCTTCATTATGTCTCATTCTTATGAGAGGTTTTTCTAAAGAATGTTTGCTATTTTACTAATTATCTTGTATTACTAATTATGATATATTTGAAATGAAAATTTTTTGGACTTTTTTCTTTTATAGAAAGGTCATTTTGAGAGTTTTCTAATCCCCTCAGAAATATAGTGAGAACCAGTTTTTCTTAGTACAGTGAGTTAAAAGAGGGTGTAATGATTCATAATATGATTAACTCTTGATCTGAATAACATAAAAATAATACATAATCCCCCATATACATTTATTTTGGAACCCAGTCATACTTTTCAGGCATTCACCAAGTTGCCCTTGTTCTAGAGCCCGGCACCTTTTTCCTGGAGCAGTTCCCCTAGGTGATGGAACAGGGCTGGCATGCAGCCAATGACATACAGGTCTAGAGTACCCGTTCTTTTTTTTTTTTTTTAGATTTTGATGGACCTTTATTTTATTAATTTATTTATATGCGGTTCTGAGAATCAAATTCAGTGCCTCACACATACTACGCAAGTGTTCTACCACTGAGCCACAACCCCAACCCCTAAAGTACCTATTCTGTCAGCCCACTGGGGATGCTTGAGGCACCAAAGCACTGGCTTAAGTGCCAATATATTATTTGGAAGGTGGAAAGTACATTAGATCATGTTTTCTTCTAGTCAGTTTTGCCTATGACCAACTCTGGTTGGAGGCTCCTGGACACTGGGTAACCAGACCAAATGGGTTATCATTTGGGAGATAATCAACAGCAGACTTCCTTCACACAGGAATGGGGAATGTCAGAGAACCTGATTCACGCATCCTTGGTTGTGCCCTCTTCTCCTATGGTACACATTGCCTTCCAGGTCATTCTCTGCTTTCACTGAGTGGAGGTGGTTCATCTCATCCTCCAGACTGAGCCCAAAGCATGTGCCCTCCTTCCAGTTTCCTTATTTGTTACTAGTTCTTGAATTTTTCTCTCTTGGTGGATGGGTCATCTGTTGCCTCTCTGATACCATTACCTTCAAAAGCTGCTGAGTTTAGAGTCAGCATTATTATAAGCAAAATGTGTGATCCAGAATATTCCTGAGTTGGAATAGTTTGGGAAGCAGAATAGTACTTCTGCTTCCCAAAGCTCACCCTTCTCAAGTGGTAACATGCTGGGAAAAGTTGGGATTCCCAGGCCAGAGGATATCTATTAAATCGTGGATAAGAATGAGAAATTTGAGCTTAGTAAACTAAAGGGGCTGATAGAAATGGGAGATTGAAACATAGGTAGTTTTAAAGGAGATGTGTTTATTTGACTGATGCAGGGAGCCTTGTTCATGGACTTTATATATCTTGTGGTGTTTTCCCCCCTAAACCCAGTTCATCATGTTAGAGGTTCAGAGAAAAGTGTGCTGATGACTTGGGTTCTGCTGCCATTAGCCTGCTGTATTATCTTTGGACAAGTCACTTAACTTTTCTGGGCTTCTTTCTGTACCTGTAAATTTAGAGGTTTGGATGAGATGTTCCAGAAGAGCCCTCTGAGCTAGAGCATTCTGGGACACATCCCCCCATTGCTTTATGTGGCCTTTCCCTTGGGTACTGTGTATCTTCTGCTTTGTTGCATACTCTTACCCTGCCCAGCCCTGGAATGGAAACTAGAAGGAAAACAAAGGAATAAGGGAAGCAGGATGTCACCCCATGTCCTCCCGGCCTCATTAACTAGAGAGAAACCCCCTCCCTCCCTCTGGTGCTCTACACGGGGTCAAAATGCCCTTCTCACCAGAAATGTGCTGTGTGTGGCCCTCAGGTACTCAAGTTTCTACTCAGTCTGCTATTTAACCTCAGACAGGAGGGACATCTTTATCTATAGCCGCAAGGCCAGTGCTGTGAGGCTGATTAAGCGATCAGTGTGGAGTGTGCCAAGTGTTTAGAGGGAGGTTGATGAGAGGGGAAAAAAAGACTTTTTTCAGTTTAATGATAAGAGAAATTATGTGTCATAGAGAATTGAATAGAATTGGGTGCTTTAAAAGGAAAACATGAGAAGTCAAGCTGCGTCTGCCATGTTAATTCCTTGTTATCCATCCAGGAACCCTAGATGAGATTAATGCATAGGAGGCCTGTGTCTTGGGTCACATGGCTTGCCCTGGACTTTGTTCTGCTCATCTTTGCCTTTGTCTGGGCATCAGCTAGACAGACGTGTACAAAATGTAAGGCTTGCGTTTTACAAGCTGCAGAATGGACTCTCTATATACACATATATTTCCTAGGACCTGGCAGAGAATACTTTTTGAGATAAGGTGGGTGTCACCATGATGACCAATCTGTCCTTAAGCCCCTAATTCTCCCTGAGTAGCTGGGTTACAGGCACATGCCACTGTGCCTGGCAGAAAGTGCATTTTCTGGATCATCCTTGTGCTTAGTTTCAGCCCCAAAGGGAACTTGTTGGTTTTTCTTTGTGTAACACAGATTTGTACTGAGCATGCTCCACTTGAAGCTCTTTTCTGTTATCTAGATAGACATGGATGTGAGCCCTGGTTTCTACCAAATTGGGATCTTTTTTTGCAAGGGGGGTTGTCATTCAGAAATTTAAAAAATGATGACCAGTTAGCCAAAAAGAAGGCTCAAATATGTTACTCCAGCTTCTCCTACATGGTCTCTAAAGTGCCTAGAGTTCTGACATCTTCTGTCTATCTCACAAAGCCAATAAAAGCCCCCATCAGCTGAATTAGTTTCTCTTAAATTGAGAGATGCGAGTCTGGCGCTGGAGGCCTGGTAGGCCTGCGCTGAAGCACATATGGCTTCCTGAGTTCTTGGATACAATAAGTAGGACTAAAGTTGGCTCAGGAAAGGAACAGAAGATGACTTGGGGTTAGTTTTTCTTTTTAAAATGTTATACAAGTGCAGAGCTATTGGCTGCCACCCACCTCTCCAACCATCAGCAGAGCTTGACCTTGGCCAAGATTTTGCCTCATCCTCTCAGCATTTCAGCATAGAGTTGCGTTTCAGCCGTGGAATGCTTAACCAAAAGCACATGCTATAGTGGTGGTTTCCAAAGAGCAAGTTTTTGCAAAAAGTCTGCATAGTGTTGTTTTATCAAAACAACAGCTTCCTCCGAACCATCAACCCAGCAAACTTCTAAATGGTGATTCTTTGGCTTATTTGTACACAAGGGCTAGGACTTTTATTGAATACTCATTGAAGTGTGGCATAGTTAACATATGGCAGATATGCACATCTTCAGAGTAAAGCCGGATAAACTTTGACAAGTGTACACACACATAACCATTAAGGGCTGGGGCTTTTATACTATGTGAACGTCTATTCCAGTGATAGGCTTCTGGGTATTGGAAGGTTGTGTACATCTGGTCATACAAATTACTCTAAAGCAGTAAATCCAAGTAAAAATGAAATGAAGAGTTGGTGGTCTGGTCTAGGCAGTTTGCCCACACTTAGTGGACTTGGTAACTACAAAGCTTCATAAAGCTTGATTTTAATAATTTTTTAAAAACGGGTAACATGTGTCCAGGTACAGTGGCACCAGCCTGTAATCCTAGCTGCTTGGGAGGCTGAGGCAGGTGGGTCACAAGTTTAAGTCCAGCCTAAGGAACTTAGTGAGACCCTGTCTCAAAAAATAAAAAGGGCTAGAGATACAGCTCAGTGGTTGGTAGAGCACCCCTTGATTTGATCCCCAGTACCACAGAAAAAAAAACAAAGTGTGGGGGGAGTAATATGTATACATAGTCTAGAAATTTTTAAAAAATGTATACTGAAATCTCTCCAGTCCTTTACTTCCTTAATGATAACCAGTATAATTTATTTGTATATTGTCCACCCATCAAAGAGAGAGTATATAGAGTTTGATTTGATTTGTTTTGTTTTTGTGGTGCTAGGAATTGAACTCAGGGCCTTATGCATGTGAGACAAGCATTCTACCAATCGAGCTATATCCCCAGACCTGGATTTTTAAATCTCAAGTTTCTTCTTTGGGTGTTAACCAAGAACATTTTCCTACCCCTTCCCTTCATCCTCTAGAGCATTAATGCAGAAATGTTTTGGATCCCACAGCCTCCACAGTGCTAATCCTATTTGCCCTATACTGTACTTTGCCCTCTGTCTGGCTCATTTGGCTCAGAAGTCCAAGTTTTTCATAGGATTGCCATGAGTTGATAATTGTTGAAGCTGGGTTATTATATTGGGTTCTCTACTTTTATGTCTATTTGAAATTTCCCATTAAATGTTTTCATTCATTTTTCTTTTGAAGTAGTTCCTGCAGCACAACTGTCTGCCTTTTTGTTGAAGTGATGCTCATTCACAAATTATAGGCAAATCTCTACATGGAAACCCCCTCCCTGCCATACGATTTTATGAACATGAACGGGGATGATTACTTACCCTCAAAAGCCATCCTTCTCCTTAAACATAGGATCGACCTCAAATTTATTTTGAAAAGCCAATATCTCTGGCAGGCAAAATTTTTATTTGATTTGTTCACTAAGTTTTTCAGGCATATAACTCTCATGCATGGCAGAGAACTTCACAGTGAGCCACAGTGAACAGTATTTTATACAACTCATAGGTTCAAGAGCCAGGGAAGGAGGGCCTGTCATCTGACCTTCTTGGTGGGAGAGGAAACAAATCTTGCAGGGATGGCCTTCCTAGGTCACTTCCAGCTCCCAGTCGCCCTTAGTCTTTCCTCTGTGGCAGGTGGCTAGGAGTCACATCTCCAGATTGGAGCCTCCCAAGATACACAGTCTGGGAAAAGCTGTGGAACCCTTGATGATTTTCTAAATCAAGACCCATATGGTTCCCCAAAACCATTTTACCCTTGATGCCCTTTCATGCTGTCCTTTGTCTTGCTGAAATCTAATCACTGAGGCCTCTCAGTCAGATGAGAACATTCCCACTGGCCGGGCAGGCCCCTTGGAGCAGCTGTCACGTTTGAGCAGCATCTGCTTTCTGACAAGCTTGAAGACAGAATGAAGGACGTCTTTGAGTTTGGGGGACTGTGTTCAATATGCTAGCAGTTTGGTGGCCTGGTGCTGGGGTGGGAGGAGGGGTCATTCCAGATGGGTGAGGATCTTCCTGATTTCAGTCTATGGTCCTTGTGGAGTCCTAAGGCTGCACTGGTTCCCTCAGCCTTTGGCTCCAGCCTTTTCTGGGCAGGGAAACAGAATGAGGCAAAATGCCTGGTGTGTTTTAAATAGATTCTGCCTGCTGCAGCCAATAAGCCCAACAGCTTGGAAGGTGAGTGACCCTTCCCGAGAGATTTATGTTGCGCCAGTGCTCTTGCCTCCAGCCTGGAACACGGGCCACCCTCGCCCTCTTCCGCCCCCCGCCCCCCCAGCCCTCTACTGTTAACCATCCTCTCCTCTCGCTGCTCTCTGGATGGTTTCTCTTGAGGCCTTTCTGGCTTTAGTATTTGTTCCACTTTTATTGGTTTTCACTCTCTGCTTTTTCTTTCCCTGAAGCTGTTTTTCCTCGTATTCTGTCTTTTCATCTCTTGGAGTCTGTTTGTATCCATTCTGCTAAGTACACATCTCCCTCTGCTGCTTGTCTATCACGGCTTTTCTCTTCTCTTTTTTTTTTTTTTGTACCAGAAATTGAACTCTGGGGCACTAAACCACTGAGCCACATCCCCAGCCCTTTTTAAATATTTTTAAAGACAAATATTTGTAATATTTTAATACTTTGTTTAGGGATGGGGTTGTGGCTCAGCGGTAGAGCGCTCGCCTAGCATGGGTGGGATCCGGGTTTGATCCTTAGCACCACATAAAAAAAATAAAGGCATTGTGTTATGTCCATTTACACCTAAAAAATAAATATTAAAAATATTTTGTTTAGAACTCTTGCTGAGTTGCTTAGGGCCTCGATAAATTGCTGAGGCTGACCTTGAACTCACAATCCTCCTGCCTAAGCCTCCTGAGCTGCTGGGATTACAGGTGTGCGCCACTGTGTCCAGTTCTGTCATGGTTTTTCGATGGTCCTCTTGCTCTCACTTTCCACTGCCTCTGGGACACAGCCCAGCCCCTCTTAGGCTTGTGTGCAGTTGGGGAGGCAGGGGAGGTGGCCCACTGCAGTGCTGGACACTGATACTTGCTATCTGAGGTCACAATCTGTGCTCCAGCACTGCCAGGGTACCTCAGGTTGAGCAAGGATGGTATGCTGTGCCATTTTCAGAAAGGTTCCTTCTGGTAAAGAGAGACTTTAGGAGGACCTGTGGGGCCTCTTCCCATCCTATCCACTCACAGAGACCATTTACAAGACCTAGGAGTAACTTTCAGAACATTTTAGATTTGTTGTCTGGATTCCCGGGAAGAAGTAATGCAGAGAAAGAAAGTTAATTTTTCAAACTATTAGTGGGCAATTGGCTGTTTATCTTGGAAAGAAGTAGGGCGTGGGGGGTGTGGATGGAGAGTGGAAGAACCTACCTGGAGCAATCTCATTTGGGGGAACAGTGCCACTCTGAGCAGAACCTCAACCGTGGCAGCTGTTTCTTGGCACTAAGCCAAAAGAGGGGCAGTCCGAAAACAGAGGTGGGGGTGGGAAGTAGGGGACAGCACACATCCTAGGTTGTAAGCAATAAAGGAAGCAGAAGAGGAAGACCATGTGAAGGCTCAATGTCAAAAGCTAATAAGGAGTTGGCACTGGGGAACCAGGGGAGTGGAACCTGGCCAGAGATGCTGCAGCCTGCTCTGCCAAGTGGAGGCAGGCAGTGTGAGGGGAGGCCAGGAGAAAAGGGTCCTTGGTGACCTTTCCCCCACTAATCTCTAGCCCTTTTATTCTTTTTTACAGATTTGTCCTCATTTTTAAAAATTTTTTAATGTTTTTTAGTCATAGTTGGACACAATATCTTTATTTCTTTATTTATATGTGGTGCTGAGGATTGAACCCAGGGCCTCGCACATGCTAGGTGACCACTCTACTGCTGAGCCACAACCCCAGCCCCTCATGTTATATTCACAAAAAAACAAAAACAAAACCCAAAAACAAAAAGGGCAGTCTTCCTTTGAAAGGGACTCACAAGGGCTGGAGAATTTGAGGCTGAATGAACTGACCCTTTTGCTGGATTTTAGGCCTCTTTGCCCACCTGGTTGCTGGAGCAGTGAGAGGCAGCCCCTCACTGGGATATGCTGAGGTGAGTCCCTGTGCAGCTTGACAGCCCAGCAGAGAGCCCAGGGACAGGGGCCAGCTGTGGGTGTGTGCCCACAGAACCTCTGCAGACTGTAGGGCAGCCAGAGCAGTGGGGCTGTTGGCCAGCCCAGCTGGAGAGCTGGGGTTTGTCTTAGACCTGATCTGAAAGACACCTTCAGCATGACTCCAGCTCCAACCCTGGCCTCCTTTCCCCTCAGCAATGGGCTGGACTGAGGCCTGCAGTGGAAGAAAGAGAAAGGAGAACTTTTTTTCTTGCTTAAAAAATTTTAGGAGCTGTGAGTATGGCTCAATGGTAGAACAAACGTGCTTGGCATGAGGCCCTTGGTTAATCCCCAGCACCAGAAAAAAGAAATGTGAAGAGGTAATAAATAGCAAAAAAGAAAAAAAAGAAATTCAAAAGGTATACGGGATGTACAATAAAAACATCTCATTCTGCCTACTCAAGCTCCCCTCCTTGGAGGCATCCCTGGATGTACCAACTTCTTGTATATTCCTCTACTTTCTCCTTTTTAGATCTGCTGTAATCTGGAAATTTTCAGATTCTTGATCATATAGAATGCTTTAAATTGTTTGGGTGTATACAAGTGTATGTAATGTGTAATGAGATCAAATGATGATAAAGAAAATTGTATCTTGGGCTGGGCATGGTGGCGCACACCTGTTGTAATCCCAGCCACTCAGGAGTATCAGGAGTTCAAAACCAGCTCAGCAAATTAGCAAGGCCCTGTCTCTATTTCTTTTTTGGGGTACTGGGGATTGAACTCAGGGGCACTCGACCACGGAGCCATATCCCCAGCCATTTTTTTGTGTGTGTATTATTTAGAGACAAGGTCTCACTGAGTTACTTAGGGCCTTGCTTTTGCTGAGACTGGCTTTGAACTCACAATCCTCCTGCCTCAGCCTCCCGAGCTTCTGGGATTACAAGCGTACACCACCAGCCCAGCGAGACCCTGTCTCTAAATAAATATAAAAAAGGAGTGGGGATGTGGCTCAGTGGTTAAGCATCCCTGAGTTCAATCCCTTATTCGCCCCTCAAAAAAAATTGCACCTCAGTTTATTGTTAATAATTCTTGCTACAGCAGGAAATTATTTAAAATAAGTAGAAAAATACATAGAATCCTAAAATGCTAGCCCTAGAAAGGACCTTCCAAGTATTTATGTACCAAAGTCCTCTTTTAAACATGAGAAAAAGACCCAGATAAGTGACTTTTCCAGGGTCACCAGGATGGTTGATGGCATTCCTGGAACTAAAACCCAGGTTTCCCACCTCCCAATTATCCCTGCTTCCCAAGAACATGCCAAATGCTCCCTTTTTAGGTAGTAATATTTGTAAAGATCTGTTTCAGAGATGGAAGGAAAAACAAATGATTAGAGACAGGGAAAGAAATCACGAATTCCAAGAAAAAGGTGAAATAAAATTCCAATTAAAAAATGGAGCACACACACATCCACACACATGCACACATATACACAGCATGGCAGAGGACAGAGGCTGTGGGCTGAGTCCATTGTCCACCTCTTCTGCTGGACTCCAGGGTGAGATGGGGCAGGTGGACTGTGAACAGTAGCACAGCGCCACCCTCTGCTGAAGGATGTGCAGCCTTCAACCTACTGTCACTGCAGAAAGCAGAGGCAGGTATGTTCTTGTCTGGCAGGAAGAAAAAATGTCACCCTAGACCAAGTTGTGCGTGGACACAAGGCAGGGATGTCAAGGTAGAAGGGAGGAGGTGGGAAGAGTTGCCTTATTACTCTACCTTGGAGCTCTGCCATCACTGGCCCCCAAGCATGAACAGCCCCGCTGTTTACCACCACCTGCCAGGAGGACGCTCCCCAAGACCTACATGCTGATAAAATGATAGGATGCTTTTAAATTTCCTTTTCCTACTCTGGCATCAGCTCCAGATATGTGAACAATTTTGGTGTCCAAGCCAGATTGATGGGCCTTTTGATGGCTTCAGAGGGTGGCTTCACTGAGAGGGGACATGTATGTCTGTAAATGCTGGTTGTAAAACCCTCAATTGCTTTGAAATGGTAAATTTCCAGGCAACACGGATCTGGTATTACACGCCTCCTGCATTAACAGCTTTTTCTTCCTGTTCAATTATTTTGACTGGCCAGGGAGTAGAAATTACACTTCAGCATATATCGATGGATATTTTCAGCCTGGCTAAGAGCTTCAAAATTTATACCAGCCCCAGGAAAGGTCCTTTAATTTCTGCTTCACAGTTTCACAAGGAAAATGGAAGTATCAATTATAGGCACCATTAGACTGAAGGAATGTAGGACCATGGGTCTCTTCAACTCAAATTCTTTCTAATCTTACTGCCTGGCCTCTTTGATATTGAGCCAAAGTTTGTTCTAAGCCTCAGATCTAAAGGCCCATCCTCAAATAAAGAAGGCCCTTGAAAATAAATGAGTATGCCTGTAGGGAACACACCTGTAATCCCAGCTATTCAGGAGGCTGAGGCAGGAGGATTGCATGTTTGAGGCCAGCCTCAGCAACTTAACAATACCATCTCAAAACAAAAAATAAAAAGGCTGGGGATGTAGGCTCAGTCTCATTCAATCTCCTGGATTCAATCTCCCAAACTCTCACATATCTTAGCCACTTTTGTTTGCTCCATTTCTTGGACTTGCCTGCTTACCTGTCCTTCAAGGCTCTGCTCCCAAATGTCTTCCAACTTGTACAGTAGAGCTGTAGAACCCTGTCTAATCCTGTGACTGTTTACACATATTTCTCTAATGTCAATTACTGAATCCCCCAGATGCTGTGACCAGATATTGTTCATTTTTGTATCCCTATACTAGAAGTGCCTGGCACCTTCTAAGTATTCAAAAAGGAAATGAAGGGACCCCAACAGGCAACAGGCACTGGCTTCACCATCTGAGGCCTTTTTGGCATTTTCTCAGTCCAGAGTGGCAAGAAGCAGCAGCTTCCCACCCTCGATATTCATTCATTCATTGATTTACTCCACACAGATTTAGTATGTGCTGCCAAGATGCCCAATATTGTGCTGGGAACTCATGATACACAAAGGCCTTGCTCAGAGGCACTTCCATTCAAGGCAGAGAGACAGGAGTGTGGTAGGCCTTGGTCTGGCATCTCCGTGGGCCATCTGGTCTGCTCTGGGAACCTTTGCCATTCAGCTCTCCAGAGGCTGTGTAGAAAGGAGGTGGTAGAGGTGGGGAGGTCAGGAGCCTTGGAAAGGGCTCTGCCTCTGGGACCAGTTCTGCTAACCAGTGACTTCATTTGTGCATTTCTTTTTTCTTTCTTTCTTTTTTTTTTTTTTTTGGCATGAATTTCTTGCTGTTAGTAAAGAGCATTTGACAATTTTTTTTTTTTTTTTTTTTTTTTTAGTACCGGGGATTAAACCCAAGGGTGCTTAACCACTGAGCCACATCCCCAGTCTTTTTTTATATTTTATTTAGAAACAGGTTCTGAGTTTCTTAGGACCTCACTAAGCTTGCTGAGGCTGGCTTTGAACTCTCGATCCTCCTGCCTCAGCCTCCTGAGCTGCTGGGATTACAGGTGTGCACTAGAGCTTAAAGCTACAGAGCTTAAAGCCTCTGCAGTCCTGTTACTCCCAAATGCAGAAGCTGGGTCATTATGATCAGCAATAACCATCATAGTTCTGCCATTGCCCAACAGAATCAGGGTCACTCCTTCCATGACTTCTGATGGGACCACAAAAGACTTTCTCACCTCCTCATCTTGAGGGCAGCTCATGAATAGAACCCCTGAGGGAGGACCTATAGCCCCAGCTATTCGGGAGGCTGAAGTGGGAGAATCACTTGAGCCCTAGAGTTCAAGACCAGCCTAGACAACACAGTGAGATCTTGCTTTTAAAAATGAAGATAAAAAAAGAACACCCAAGGGCTGGGGTGTAGCTCAGTGGTAGTGCATTTGGCCTGGGTTTGATCCCGAGCACTGCAAAAGAAAACAAAAATCACAAAAACAGAAAAAGCCTTGCCCTCAGCGTTTACAGTTTAGTGGCAGAAACCAGTGATAAAAAGCCAAGGTTATCAGACAAATTGGATTGAGAATAAGACTGGAAGTTCCTTTCAAAGAGCCAGGTCCTAGCTGATCGAGGTGGCTCATGCCTGTAATCTAGTGGCTCACGAGGCTAAAGCAGGAGGATCACCAGTTCAAAGCCAGCCTCAGCAATTTAGTGAGGTCCTAAGCAACTCCATGAGACCCTGTCCCTAATAAAATCCAAAAAAAGATTGGGGATGTGGCTCAGTTGTTAAGTGCCCCTGGGTTAAATTCCTGGTACAAAAAAAAAAAAAAAAAAAAAAAGCCAGGTCCTACCCTCCATCTATAACGGTTTATAGAAACTTACAGATACCTTTTCCTGGGAAGACAATTGGCGCATTAAGCGTGATCAGCTGGCAGTGGACAGCATACATTCACTGGATGGCTGTGACTTTGTAGGCATCAGTCTCATCTGTAAAATGGGGGCTTCAGGGCCTTCTTCACAGGTGCCTGTATTCTGTGATCCTATATCGGCACAGCATGTGTGGCCTGGTTACGAACATTCTGTACCCCTACCAGCCTCTCTTCTGCTTAGGACATGGGCAGGCTGGGAATCCAACAGGTGTCTCCCCTATGTTCTGGGGGCCTGCTGCAGCAGCAGACAGGACAAGACACTTCTGAGCTGGCACAGGTCTAAGAGTATTGGATACAAAGAGGCGGGGGCCCTGCTCTGTGCCTCTCTCCTCCACCCTGCCTCCAGCGTGCCCAGCAGAGGCTCTGGAAAAGGCATCCACCCACCTGTTGGGCAGGACAGTTCACCTTAGGTGTGGCCTTAGGTGTGGCCTGTCCTCTGTTCTTGGCAGCCATGGCAGCAGTCCCCTTCGTGTTCTCTGGGCAGGCCCTTGAGGAGTCCCTTCTCACCCCCAGAGCATGTCTGTGGGAGCAGGTCTCCAATAGATTGGGGTGGTTACTAGGCACTGAATTTTATAGGCTTTATTTCAACCAGTCTTTCTCAACAGGGCTTCAAGTAAGGGCTAACACCCTCATATCACAGTTGAGGAAACTCAGGTTAGGAATTTGCTCACTTTCCTCTTCTGTGACATAATTAGCATTTGAATTGAGTTGTCCAGCTGCACATCAACTGGGGTCCCAGCTTACCCCAGGCCAGCTTTGGTGGCCTTAAAAGAGAAGGTGAACTGAGTCTGAGAGAAATAGCAAACAGGGGAACGTGCCTAAGAACTAGAAGTCTAAAATGGCTCAACTAGAGGGAATCTGAGAGCATGTCTCTGTATCCCTCCTTTTACAGAGGAGAAGACAGGCCCAAAGTGACGGGAGACCTCTGCACATAGAGCTAACTCTTAAGCACCCTGCAGACTGCCCTGCACCGTGCCCACACACTGACATTGAAAATGGCTCAGGATTTAAACTCAGCTCCACCACTGACCTGCTGTCTGACTCCAGGCAAATAATTAAATGAGCCCTGTGAAGTGTCAGGGTCCTTAGCTGCAGATGGGGATGATAATCTTGAACTCACCTCAAGAGCATGAGAACTTTAGAGATAGGAATGTGGAATGTAGGCATGGGGGCTGGCTGGCACCTGGGAGGTCCTGAGTAAACTGTAGCTAATACAATTACTCTTGTTTTTAAAGTTCAATGAACATTAGGAATCAGCAAATCTCTTAGGGATGGCTTTGATCTGTCATTCTGCTGGGATCCACTCTAGGACCAGAGAGGAAACAAAATTCATTGTTATCCCTGATCACTGAAATCTACCTCAGACTCAGTTTTGGGCCCATTTGTGATTCAAATCTGGAAGGAAGACCATAGTTTGTAGCCAAGGTGGCAGTTTCTAGTTCCCAGTTCTGCCAGAGTGCCTGTGGCTTAAGGCACATCAGTCAACCTCTGTGTCAAATTTCAGTCAGTTAAATGAGCATAGTGACTTCCAGCCCTCTTTTATTTCCATCCCCAAGGAAGTGCCCATCTGAGGGCTATTGTGCAGTCTAACACCTTCATGAAGGGCTATGCCCCTCTGGTGGAGGGTGAGGGAAGTTTTATCTTAGGGACAGAGCTGCCAGATAATGACAATTGGCCCCCACTTATTCCTGGGGAATAAGTGGTGAGACTTGTAGAAACCCTGCCAAATTCCATCTTCTCCCTCCCTCACCTCATGGAGCCACCAGAAAGCCCTCAGCCTGATATCAGCCTGGCAAGGCCCAGCTTCACCTCCCATACCCAGGGGTGAGTTTTTCAAGTTGAGGGGATGCCTTTGGACCCCACATCCTTTCACCTGGCTCTCTCAAGATCAAAGGCAACCAGACATGCATTGGCAGGCTGGGATGCAGGGAGCAACCTATGGCAACTAGAGGGCTGGTCCCTAGTCCTCCCACCTGGCTGACCTCCTGATAGATCACCTGTGTTAAAAGGCGGCACCAAGAGAGCAGCTCCCTTTCATTTTCATGGTTGACTAGAGATGTCTGTGGAGCCTGGTGCCTAAGGAGCAAAGTCTTCTTCCCTGGCCTCACACAGATGCTGTGACACTGGATCTATCCCATGATTGCTGTGAAATCAGGCAGTGGCTTCACAGTGATTTTCTCCATCCGTGCAAATGAATCCTGTGCCCTAGGCAGTTTGATTGAACTCCCCAGGTGAGAGAGACCTGGGACAGCAAGTTGTACTAGTGCCCCAGTGCAGGAGTACGGCTGGCAAAATAACCGGGGGGTGACGAACAACTTGTGTACGTTGATACAGCAGGAGTGGGAGCCGTTTATTGGAGGACAGGAGCAGTATTTATACATTCCACACAGCTTATCTAATTAGCATAAACTAGATACATCAGTCAACCAATAAGGAATCTCCACACTTAATGGCTCGCTTTTGTTACTTCTCAAACCACTCCCTCTGGCATTTTGCCAGGCACCATCCAGACTTGTTTATGACCTCTAACATTCCCCTGGCAAAATGCCAGGTGTTATTTTGACTTGTTTACAGACTCTAACACCCCAGGACCCGGGGCATCTCTGTCCTCTTGCCTGTTGTTTATGATGGCCACACAGACTATTCCTAAGACTCCCTGCTATTTTCACAGACCCTCTTTGGTGTATTCTCTATTTTGTAGGGTCACCTCCCTGGTTGGGCCATTTGGGGAATTGTCTAGGTATCCTCATGATTAGTCTTTTGAGTCAAGGTATCATAATTGTGATAAGAAGTCTTCTGGGAAAATCAAGTGGAGTTTCTTCCCTTTGCCTAAATAGAAATGTATCAAGCATCTATTATGTACATGGTTCACTTCCAGAATGATGGAGAAATAGATGGAGAAACAGAGAAACACCTCCTTATTCACTTCCATGCCTCAGGGTGGTGCTGACAGTGTGAGTGAGGGAAGACTTGATGCTGTGACCTCACTGCCTGATTCCCCAGGTGGCTTCATTTGGAGCCCTGACCCTACCTGAGTCTTCAGAAGAGCCATAATACCCAGCAGCATCAACAGGAAACAAACTCCCTGCCCACTCCTCCTGGCATTTAAGGATCTCCTGAGTCCAGACTTGCCCAGTCTTCCAGCGTCAACTCCCACCAAACCCTTACCAGGTCCGGCGCTATCTCCTTAACACAAATGCTTCCATCCTCTGGACCTTTGCTGGGGCAGCTATTCATGATCCTGTCCTCCCCTCCCCCTTGTGCCTCTTAAGGATTTATTCGGACTTCTCTAAGCAGCTTTCCCTGGCAAATAAAAGAAGACCGCCTTGCAATAAATTATTTCTCTTTCTGTGATCCTTACTTCATCGTTTCCCATTTATTCATTGAGTGTCGGCCTGTACCCCACCCTGGGCTGGTCTCCTAGGGCTAATCTAGCCCACCTGGCCTTTTGTCAGGAGAGAGTAGTTCACACATGATTGTCACCGCCTCCAGCACCAGCGCAGAATCTCAGTGATGTGTCTCTCACCACCGTGTTTTGCACTTTGTCGAAAAGTGTCAGATGGCTTGTAGAAGAGTGTCAGATGATTTGTAGACTGGGCTCTTCCCACTAATTAGTCATGTGACCTCTGGGGAATCGCCGGGCCACTCTGGCTTCTGTTTTCTGATGAAATAGTGATGAAGATACCTCAGAGTTATCCAGGGGACAGTGAAGCAGGATGTAGGAAAGTGTCATAAAAGCCCGGAACCCCGGGCCAATGAAAGATGCACAGTGATTGTATCTCCATTCTCCTCGCCCTAGCTGCGAGACAATGTCGCTCCCCCTTCGCTCTCCCCGAATGTCAAGTGCACCAGCTTCCAAACCTTCCTCTGGGCGGCTCCCCCACGGATCGGAATCTAGGCTGTGGAGGGTTCCAGTGTAAACTCAGGACACCTCTCCTTCCTGCCACCTCTTCCCAAGGACTCGCGAAACACACCTTGAACCCCTTGCCGGAGCGCAATTCAGAGCGCCGCCCGGAACTGCAGCTCCACTGCGTGGGCCAAGGCCGGGGGTCGCGCATTTCTGGTCGGTGACTCAGGGCCTCTTGGTCCGGGGGTGGGGTGGGTAGGCGGGACCCACTAGGGCCGCGCGGGGGCAGCGCCGGGCGATCGGTCGGCGAGCGGTGGGAGACGAAGCTGGCTCCAACCCCGTCGCCATTCCGCCGCGGGCGTCTGTCTCGCCAGGTCCCCGAGCGCAGGAGGAAGGCCCGTGCTACTTTCCATTCCGGGCGCTCCTTTACGGGTGCGCAGCGGCCCGGGCCGCCAGCAGCAGCTGGAGCGCGGATGGGGCTCTGCGCGCGAATGAATGGGCGCCCGGGGGAAGCGCGGGCTGAAGGGCATTAGGACCGTGAGGATCGCTCCGCGCTCCTGTCTCTCTCTATCACAACCCCCCCCCCCCACCTCTCTCCTTTTTCTGCTTTGCAGGACTGAGCAGCCAGGCGCAAGCGAAAACAAACAGCTGGGGCTGGTAGCGCCCCCGCCCCGGCCTCGAGAGCACGCCGGACCCGGCTCCCACCCTGGGCGCCGGGCCGCCCACCATGAGGAAGATCCGCGCCAATGCCATCGCCATCCTGACCGTAGCCTGGATCCTGGGCACTTTCTACTACTTATGGCAGGACAACCGAGCCCACGCAGCCTCCGGCGGCCGGGGCGCGCAGAAGACCGGCGGGAGGCCAGAGCAGCTGCGCGAGGACCGCACCATCCCGCTCATTGTGAGTACGCCCGGCGCGCCGGGCGGCCGGCCGGCGGGGGAGCCGCGGCGCGCGTCCTGCCCCCGCGCGGCAGCCCAGGGCTCGGGGCCCGCCGCGCCAGGCCGGCTTTGTATACGTTGGAGCATTCCTATTTGTTGTTATGGCAACCTCTGCCGGTCCGGCGGGGCCAGGGTGCACGGATGGAGGGAGGGTGACAGTGGGTGGGGGTTGGGAGAAAGTGCTGCAAGTTTGGTGGGCCCTGCGTGCACGCGCGACTGGGAACGTGGCGGATCTCCCGGCTCTGTGCAGCCGGGGCTGGGGGCTGAGGGGCTGCGGGTGCCTTGCCGGGGGCAGAAAGCAGCTGGTCCTTGAGCGCAGCGATCAGTCGGTGGAAACCGCGCAGCTGAGCGCGTAGGTGGCGGTGCGCACTGGTTCTCCAGCCTCCTGGGGATAAAGGACATCGGGTGGGGGCGTGGGTAGGGAAGGGTGGCTAAGCGCTGCTTCTCATCCGGATCAACGTGGACCTTTTTCTTTGGCATTGACACCCTTCCAAGGGGGTTCTGTGGGTCAGGGAAGGGTCTTGTACTGTAAGCGCCCTGCACCCCCAACCTTAGGATTCACACTACAGTTGAGCCGGCTGTGTCCGCGCCTGGACTCGGCGATTCCTTCGCATGGGGTCACCTCCGGGACAGCTTAGCAAGCAGAGAAACAAAGGCTGTGTGGAATGGTTGGGGCTTTGGTGGAGCTGCGGGGCCCTAGGCGCTCTGGGGACCCCGGCGGTGGCATGCGGAGCCCCAGCCGTCCTGCAGGGGGCGTTCCTGTCGCCGCCTTTCGCCCGGGCACGGGGTGACAGCTTCTTGTGGCCAGGCAGGGGCACCTGTTGAAGCAGGAGACTCTGGGACCCGCAGAGAGCGCACTCGAACGGGTGCGTTCTGGTGCGTTCTTCCATCAGGGGCCAGTGGTGAACGAGAGTCTCTGACTACCCTCCCGACAGACTGCTGTCCGCGGCAGCCTGGGGGAGCGAGGACCAGGAAGCAGAGTGGAGCCGGAGTAGGGGATTGGGGGAGGGTGCAATCCTGACGTGGAAAGATCTGGGCCTGGGAGAGGCGGGGTGAGGAGCTCCTCGGGGAGGTACAAGGTCAGGAGAGCTGAGGTTTGTTACCGACTAGCGTACTCGATACTTACCCAAAGGTGCCTCAGAACTCCAGGAACATGAAGCAATCGGTGGACCACTCTCATATTCCCATCCTGCCCCAGATTCCACTCTTGTTACCCACCTGGGAAGAAGTGAAAATCCTCAGCAAAGGAACCATTATTTCTGCAAAGGAACCTGACCTTTGCAGAAATAATGGGTTATGAACTTTATCCTAGATCCCAGTCTGGATGCATCTGTGGGGGCAAGCCTATTTAAATGGAGGGTTTCCTTTTGAGCTCTGGATCCTTTCCCTAGGACACTGTTTCCAAAGCACTTGACAGTGTTTGGACTGAAAGCCTGGAGGAAAAGACTCCTGTGTCAAGACCCCAGAGGGCTGAAGTCTAGGTTACAACTGGAACCAGCCAGACCAGTAGTGGCCCCAGACCCCAGGGAGCTCCCACACTGCCCTCATCCTAGCTGCCTTCATCTGGGAGAACTAGCCTGGTCTCAGGGAAGGCCAGCCTGGGGCTAGGAGGGGAGATGCAAGCTGGCCAGATGCTGGTGACTGATGGGAGGAGGCTCTGAGTTGGAAGGGGAAAAAGGCCAAGGGAGGGTATCGAGGAAGAGAGAGGGCATGGTTAAGTCACCCAGACCCTCTTCTGCAGAACCATGACCCTAACCTTGCTGGGGCATCTCTCTCCTGCTTCCTCCCACGTGTGAGCCCTGGAGTGGGGACACTGCTAGAGGAGTACAACCCTTGTTTTGAGGGGTAGGAATTAGAGGTGGGGGGAATGTGCTGGCTAGCATCTTCTTGCCCCTCCTTATCACCACAGGTGTTAACTTGCTGCAGGTAAGAAAAGGGCTGAGATCTGGAAGCTAAGTTTAAAAGAGTAAAAGAGGATCAGGAAGACACCTGGGAGCCTGGAAGAGAAGGTGTAGGAAGAAAGGGAGAGTAATAATATCAGGGGTCGAAGTGACTGAGCCTTCTCTGGCCACTTAAGCACACAGCCAGCTCCCTCTCCGTTCTTAAGCTTTATCTCTGGAAGTCTTTTCCGTCAGCATCAGTGCCAATCACACACTGCCCTTAACACTGCCTGGTCTTATATTCCTGTCTTTGAGTTAATTCACTTCTGAGTAGTTCTAAAGCGAGCATAAATTCTGCATGCAGGGACTGTGTTGGAAGCTCCTGGCGTCTCCACATTGGTGAACACAACAAGTCCTAATAAGAACTTCTTTTGCAAAGAAGTGCAATAGCGTTCTGGCCCTTTTCTGAGAGCAGTCAATGGTCGAAGCTTCAGATAACCTTGATATTTCTTTGCAAGTCCACCCTGACTGTAAGTAAGGAGGTAAGGAAATGCAAGATCATGCATCTTCAGGAGTGGAATCCTTTGTTCAACTTGAAAGGGGCAGGTGCAGCTGGGGAATTGTTCTCCCTGGAATTGTAGCCACTGACTGTCCTTGCCGTTTCAGGCAGGTCAGAATGTTGCATGTGGATTTTCAGATTCTTAGAGAATGAGGTGGCCAGTCCTGATTTCAGAAGCTGAGCAAATTCAGACAAGCGTCATCATCACTCCCCTGGGGAATCAAAGAGCTGAGCCGGGTAAGGGAAGGGCTGTATAACAGGCTGCCCAGGCGGCAGCTCTGCCTTCTTGCTGTCTGGATTGTTTGAAGCCAGCCCAGTTCCTTCTGGACTTCGGAGACACTTGTTTGGCATTATGGGGTGTTGGCATGGCAACTGTATGGCCCGATTTCTCTGGGAGGTCCTGAGTTTTAATATTCGGGTTCTGCTGTCAGCCCATGTATTACAAATTCTGATGTGAAAAATTGGTTATAGGATTTGCAAAACTAAAGGGAGATCCCGATTCCATCATTTCTTTAGCTGCTAAGGATGGGGCAAGGTTTGCAACTTTTCTGTGTTGTGTTTCATGGACAAGGCAGTATACTGGGGACACGTCCCTTGAATCTACACTGATGTACACTGTCAAGAACACCACCTAATGCAGGAGGCAGAACAGACATGCTGGGATCTTGAGCTGCCCCGTGGGGGAGAACAGTATGATTGTTTTGGTTTTGGATGCAGGTTTGCCATATGCCAGTTCTCTAACAGGCAGGCATGGGAGGCCAAGGTGTTATATGGACTTGTACTTTATTGGATGTCTTCAGCAGAGGTATACTCATTTGCAACAACCATCTTCAAATGTCAAACCATGAGAGATTTGGGCAAGAGTTTTCCTAAACTGGAGTTTCTTATCCTGAAATTGAGATACTGCTCAGTGACCATGGACAAAATATTGACCATCACTGGATCTTGATTAATCCGAGTGTTAAGTTTGGGTTGAATGATTGGCAGCCTTTGTTGATGCTTTGATAAACCAATGATAGTTTCATTCTTGAAGTAAAGAAAGGGCTTTAAGGAAGTTCTCCTGCAGGGTGCTATGAGGTCTAGGCCCCTGTCAGGAGAAGGTTCCAGTCACCCTCAGGCTTTTCAGGGATCTCTACCTACCTAGTAGGAGGGGACACCAATGATGGCTTTACTGACACTGTTCTCTGAAAACAGAGGATTCAATAAGATCGGGATGAATTTATATTTATAATGTATGCATTTTGGTGTCATGGGAATATGATTTGCCTAAATGACAAGATGATTTTGTATTTAATTTATCTAGATGCCACACTAAAGAAAGTGGGTGGGGAGGGAGAAGCACAAACACCCACAATTCCCTTTCCCAAAAGGTTCTGATTTAAAGGGCCAGTTTCTGGTCAATAGGGTCTGTCCCTGGGCTATTGTTTTTAAAACAATATCTTTATTTTGTTTACTTATTTTTATGTGGTGCTGAGGATTGAATCAGTGCCTCACATGTGTGAAGCAAGCGCTCTGCCACTGAGCCACAACCCTAGCCTTCCCTGGGCTATTTTTGAGATCTCCCTGTGGGATATGGGGACAGCTCAGAGACATCTATATCTGGAGGGGGTGTTGATAGCCCAAGAGCCCCTTCCCAGGAAACCAGAGGCCCCAGGGCACAGGATTGGTCTGAAGGTGCTTCTTCTCCTGACAGCCCCTTTATTTCTGTGCTATGACAGTAATCCCCCCACCAGCTGCTCTGAGGGCCATGGGAGTGGCTTTGTTCTCTTGTGGCTGTGTTAGCTCAGAAAGCAGAGGAAACCCTTGGGTATAGAAATGCCAGTGAAAGGTAGACATGGAGGAGACCCTGGTGGATAAGGCTAAGCCGAGCTACCCTGGGGGCTGTCTTACTTTATAATGGAGGCAATCCCTCCAGGGTCAGAGGGGAGCACAGAGCCAAGCAGTTCATTACAGTGACAAGATTGGAGCTTCATACCCTGCCTGCTTCTTAAGGAGACCTGAAGCACCTTCCCCATGAGTAGCAGGACAAAAACACAGGAGGCCAAACAGATTCAGGACTTGAGTCTTCTGCGAAGAGGCAGGGGAGTCAAGCCTTCAGATGGGTGTCAAACAATGATTATATTTGGGCAGTAAATTCAGTTGACATCATCAGACAGTATGCTTGCCTGGTACCGTAACTGACAGTGTATGGCCCTCTTTGAAAACTGATTCAAGCGGCTTGCCTCTAAACACCTGTGGTCCTTGATCATCTATACCTGTCTAGCCTTCCTAATAGCCATTTACTCTGTATTATATTTATGGCAGCTACATTCATTGGATACTTTGACACTGTGTAAGTATTTTACAAGGTTTACCTCTGAATTCCCTCAATAACCTAATAAGCTAGGTACCATTTTTAGGTCCAGTAACATATGAGTGAACTGAGGCTCACCCATAGTTAGTGAATACATTGGAATCCAGGTGTTTCTTATTCTACAGTCCAGGCACACGTCTTTTGTCTGGAGCATCTTCAGGGGAAGATTCAAGTCTGATGGATCATCAGCCCTCCATCTCTTACAGGTTCCACATCTGTGGATTCAAACAACTGTGTAGCGCACGCCTATAATCCCAGTGGCTTAGGAGGCTGAGGCAGGAGGATAGTGAGTTCAAAGCCAGTCTTGGCAACTTAGTGAGGCCCTAAGCAACTCAACAAGATGCTGTCTCTAAATAAAATATTAAAAAGGGCTGGGTATGTGGCTCAATGGTTAAGCCATCCCTGGTACCAAAAAAAAAAAAAAAAATTGGAGAAAAAAAAATTGCATCTGTACCAAACATGTAGACTTTTTTCCTTTCCATTAAACTAAACAATACAGTAGAGCAACTGTTTACAAAATATTTATAATATGTTAGGTATTATAAGAAGCTAGACATGATTTAGGCATACAGGAGGATGTGCATAGGTTATATGCAGATACTTGCCATTTTGTATAAGGGATTTGAACATTATTGCATTTGAGTACCTTGGGGTGAGTCCTAGAACTGTACTTCCTTTCAGATTCCTAGGAATAAACTATCAGTGGGTCTCTCCTGAAGCCCCTAGAGCAGCACTTTCCTTTGTCTTCACTCCAGAAGCATTTGTTGGAGGAAAAATGCAAAAAAAAAAAAAAAAAAACAGAACAAAATGCTAACAGGTTGGGGATTTTTTTTTCTCCTTCAACATTTTCTATAATAAGCATTTATTAACATTATAATGGTAAAGTCAATATCATTATTTTTTAAATATTTGCTGACTGATTAGAATCACTCTTGACTCCTCAATTAAAATAGAAACTTCTGCACATGTCATACACTGTGATTCTCTCATCAATGCTGAGCAGTGAGCCAACATCAAAGGCAGGGGACTTATTTGAATTATTCGGTGGAGTTCCAGGGAATAGAGATGGCCTAGTAAAAAATAGAGATGGCCTAGGTAAAAGTTATAGGGAGAGAGATTTCTTTGCAGTAGAAGGAAAACTTCTTTGCAGAATCAACCAACACTGGAGTGGTACAAAGGCTGGCCCAGCCCAGTCTCTCCACAGGCCCTGTCACTAGATAAGTGCTTCCCACAGTACAAAGAGTTCAGAAATTCTTGAAACCTTTAAATTCTCATGAAGAATCAACTGGGACCCACCTGCTTCTGTCTTTCCCTGAAACACCATCTGGCAGAGCTGGGCAGCCCCCTTCTGCTAAACTAGAAACTGAAGGTATCTGTGATGCACACATGTGCATGCAGAAGTGTCTCTAGGTGGACTTCAGACATCTCAACCATCTAAGACCTCAAGGAAGCTACAAAGATCTCTGTGCAGGGCATTGATAGCAGGAGACAGGCATAGAACTTGCCAGAGGCCACAGCCTGGAAATCAACATTGTTCCGAAAAATCAGTTCAAGTTTGCTCTTCTCCTGGCAACCTTTAGCTTTTCCTTGGTTACAAATCCAGCAGATTAGACGAAGGTGAGGGAATTGCTAGGAGCTGCTGTCCATGCTGAGAAGTGACAGCTGACAGCAAAGGACCAGGCCAAAAAGGGCCAAGTGAGGTGTGAGCAACCCTTCTCTCCATGCACACACTGGTCAGAATGCTGAAGGCATCATTTATTCATTCTCTTGACAATTATTGACCAAGCACCTACTATGTGCCAGGACTGTTAACCACACTAGGGATAATAAAATAGAAATAGAAGTGGAATAAGCTAACATTCTAGCTGAGGGAAACAGAAAATAAACACATCAACATGATTTATTAGGTAGTGGGAAATGCTATGAAAATAAAATAAAGCAATCTAAGAGGGCTGAAAGATGAGGGTTGAATGGCCAGGAAGGGTTTCTCAGGTAAGCTGTGTCCTGAATGGAAGGAGAGTGTGAGCCATACAGACGTGAGAGAGTGTGCCAGACAGCCACACGCCCTCCTCGGTTCAACCAGCACTGAAAAGAAAAAAAAGATCCAGAGAGCCAAGGTCCAGGCCACCGTCCCAAGGGTGTATGCTTGGTGTCCTTGGCTGGGGCAACCTGAGCAAGCGGCACAGCAGTCAGTGCTAGTGGTCAGGTTATTAGGCCTCAGAGCTGTGGAACAGACAGGCTCAGACACACTCCTGAATCATCAGGAAGTGACAAATTATATTCCGTGTACAGGCGTGGTAAATCAGGGAACTATGTCATTCATTCCAGAAAAATTTCCAGCAAGATGATCAAATTTATTTGTAACTGTTGATTCTTAATGTTCTGTGGCTTGGAACACTTTGTTCCCTTATAATGTGAGATCAATGAGGTCCTTGTGTGTTTTGTGTGTGTCGTAGGTAGAGTGTGTGTGATATGTGTCTGTGCATCACATGTGATGTGTGTGGGTGTGTGCATGATATGTGTACCATGTGCGTTTGTGTGGGCTATATGTAGTGTGTGTGAGCTGAGTGTTTTGTATGTGTGTGTGTGACTGGTGAGGGGAAGGGAGGAAGCTGGTGCCTGAAGAGATTTAAGGGACAAAAGATAATGGGTCCCTTGTTGAAATATTGGAGTGGGGGGGGGATGGGGGAGGACTCTGACTTTATGGGAGGGAGGATTCCTCTTCCTGGTGGCACCTGATCACATTTGCCTTTGTTTCCTGATCCGGTTTGCAGTGGGCTCTTCAGGTCCAGTTGAAACTCTGGAGATGGTTTTCTGGCAATGTGGCGCTTGGAATTCTTTCCCCTTCTGTTCAAGCAGAGCCCCTGAGCACCAAAGCCTTCCTCAGACCCCGCTGTGGGTACTTGTGCAGCCTGAGGCCTGGAAGGACCTGGACTCCAGGCAGCATTTTTTCAGTCCTGTGTGAGTGCAGGGGCTGCTGGGTTCCTTGAGGCTCAAGTGCCCGGGTGACTGGTCTGATGTGGCTTCATGTGTCCCTGGCAAGCCGCAGTTGCTTTATTTTTGTGGTTCAGGTCACGCGTGCCCCTTCGCAAGCCGCTGTCAGTCATGCCCTTTCAGATGCTGCTTTCAAAGTCCAGATTTTCAACCCTTTATCTTCTCCCAGCAGCTCTGGCTTTTAACTTCTTTAAACAGACTGTCGCGGAGGCTTCGGATACTTCAAGGCCTTGCATTCAAGGGGGTCTGGCCTTGTGTTTCCATAGCCAGAGGGAACCCATGTTACCCTCCAGAGTTGCCAAGTCAGAGGTCAGTTGGTGGCATGTGTGTGTTGGGGGGTGCTTCTGGCACCTCTCAAGTGCGACACCTGATTCTTTGCTTAAAAGCCATCTTCTACCTCCCTGTGGAATCTCTCACTGGGGTTGGGAGGCTGGAGACATTATTCCAAGATTGGGGCAGAGCCCAGCTGGAGGTTCCGTGGGAAAGAACATAGTCTTGATCAGTCCCTGAATAGTTTACCAATCCAAGAGGCCAGATAAGAAAGGGATCCAAGAGACGGGCAAGCACACACAGGGACCAGGGAGGGCAAAGCTGCCTTGGGAGGAGCAAGCCAAAAGGGATGGTCCAGGCAGAGTGGAGGCTGCCCACAGGAATGTTTTAGCACTGTTGGTGCCACCTTGTGGGGGCACGAAGATGGCCAGGCCCTTCTCCCAAAACATGAAATGCCGTCCTCCCTGGATGCACCCCAAGATGGTCAATCCCACTTTTTTGTGTGTAACAGAGAACATAATATCTCCTAAATAACCCTTCCAGACAAGGAGGTCCTTGAACCACACCTGGGCCTGGGTCTGGACTTGGGGGCTGGGAGCGAGGTCAGGGTGGGTCTGCCACAGAACTCAGAGTATGGAGCCTGGTGAAGCGGAAAGCCAGCCCTGGGCAAAGCTGAGGGCAAGCCAAGCACAGGGTCTGAGAAGGGGCCTGGGCAGAGAGTTAAGCTGAGTGTGAGGTGACAGGCCCAAGCAAGAGTGCCCCTAGGGTCCCCAGAAGCCCTCAGAAAAGTCATGGGGACTCTTAGAGGAGCCTGGCATCACTTGAGGGTGGGGAGAGCTCCCCTTATCTGGTCCAAACCTGCACCGATCTTAGAGTAGCCTTCGGTCCCTTGTGGCTATTGGGTACTCAAAATGCGGCTATTGCAACTGAGAAACCATATCTTTAATTTTATTTAATTTTGTTGATTTGTATTTGTTTCAGTTGTTGGAGAACTTTTATGAGTGGTTAGAAGAACTTCAATATGCAGAGTCTACATTTTAAAATAAAATTAAAAAATTAAAAATAAATATTTTAAAAAATATATATATGTATGTAGTTGTAGATGGACATAATACCTTTATTTTTTATTTATATATTTTTATTTGGTGCTGAGTATAGAACCCAGTGCCTCACACATGCCAGGTGAGCGCTCTACCACTGAGCCACAACCCCAGTCCCAGAATCTATATTTTTAACTAAATTTTATTTATTAATATTTCTAGTGAAAAATTTGTATCTAAATTGAAATGTACTGTAAAATTCACACTATATTTCAAAGATTGAGCATCAAAAAAAGATATTGAAATACTTCATAATGTTCTAAATGTGTTGAAATGATACTATTTGAATATTCTGGGCTAAATTGTGTATGTATGGGGGAACTACTGGGATTCAAACCCTGGGCCTGCCAATGTGCTAAGCATGTTCTCTACCACTAAGCTACATTCCCAGTTCCCTATATATTATGACAATTAATTTCACCTGTTTCATTTTATTTATTTAAGGTGGCTATTGGAAAAAATTTAAGTTACATACATAGTTTGTATTCTATTTCTGTTGGAAAGTACTGGTGCTCCTAAAGTGCTAGGAGGTTATCAAGGGAAGGTCACGTACAAAGGGAATGGCTACACGCCCTTGTTTCCCTAGATCTCAGGCCTTCCAGTCCTTTTTGGAATGGCTGCTGCCAGACTGTGGGTTCCTGATTCACCATCACCTTTGGGCACAGGACACCTCCCAGCATGGGCCCCAGTCCTCTTATGGTCATTAAAATCAAGGTCAATATTTCTTGCAGTCTTTTCTTTTAGAAATCCCTTCTAAGTCTTGCTGTGGTGAAATGGATTTTGGAGGAGGGGTAGGAGCTGCGGAGGCAGGAAGCCTTTTACTCCCCTGGAAAGAAGAGGGATTAGTTCCAGTCTGTTGCTTTTGGTGTTCTGTCTTTGTCCTGTTAGAGCCAGAATGACAAATAGATCTCAGCTCTGCAGCCAGCTCAGAACCTGTGGAAATGGAAGGCTGGGTCCCGGGTGAGAAGGATTCTAAAGCTGCATCTGGGCTGAGTGGGAAAGGGCTTGGGATGGACTCACTATGTCTGCAAAGGGCTTGGAAAGGGGTCCTAACCCATGTGCCTTATATTTACTAATCCTGAATTAGATGAAGTCGTTTTCTTGGAGAGATTTTTCTCCACTTTAGAGACTAGATATGCCACTTTGAAGAAGCCGGAATCAGGGTCACAGAGAATCAGACCATGGGCAGAGGAGATGATGGTCACCTCCTGGGGCCATCACCCTCAGGAGATGTGCACAATTTTAGACAGCACTTCTGTTGGCAAAACCTCAACAGCCCACTCCCCTTACTCCATGGAGATGAACTTGGCTGTGGTTCAGGGCCAGCCTTTTGGCCCCACAGGAGGCAGAGCCAGAAACCCAAGAAGGGCAGGACCATGGTGGGGGGAAGAGAGGAGACTTGGCCCTTTTTCTCTTTTCCTCTCATCCTGTCCTTAAAAGTAGGGATGTAGATTTGAGAACATTTCCGGATTCTTGGTGTCCAATTTCTGCTTATGGCTTTGCTCAGGGGGCAGCCTGGGATTGTGGTTGTCAGCACAGACACCAGAGCCCTAGCATCCGGACGTGTGTTCTAGTTCTGCCACTCGGCAGGTTATTGAAACATTCTGTGCCTGGGTTTTCCCACCTGTGGAATGGAGATGCTGGCAGGCCCCATTTTGGAGGATGGCTGTGAAGATTAATGAGTTAATTCACATAAACAGTTTAGAACTGTGCCTAGTGCACAGTACTATACAAGCGCTGGTATATAAGTTGTTAGCAGTAACAGGTTGTTACAATTTGTAAACTTGTTTATTAGTTACCTAGTGCTGCATAACATATCACCCTAAGACTTAAGGGCTTAAAGCAATAAGCATTGATTTTCTCTCCTTGTTTCTTTGGGCCAGGAATTGGAGAGTGTCTTGGATGGGTGGTTCTGAGTTTTCTCATGAGGTTGCAGTCACGTGTCAGCTGGGGCTGTAGTCACCTGTGTTTCTCTCATATAATTGGAAACTTGGTGCTCGATATTGGCAGGAGGCCTCAATTCTCCAAAAGGGCCTGCCTGAGTGTCCTTATGGGCTGATGACTGACTTTCCAGGAGCAAGCAATCCAAGAGACTTAGGCCAAAGCTGCAAAGCCTTTTTTGGAGGGCAAGGGGTACTGGTGTTGAACTCAGGTTCACTCGACCACTGAGCCACATCCCCAGCTCTATTTTGTATTTTACTTAGAGTCAGGGTCTCCCTGAGTTGCTTAGCACCTCTCTTTTGCTGAGGCTGGCTTTGAACTCTCAGTCCTCCTGCCGAAGTCTCCTGAGCTGCTGGGATTACAGGTGTGCACTATCACACCTGCCTGCAAAGTCTTCTTGACCTATCCTTGGAAATCCACCTAAGCAGAAGACTACTGTGATTTTTAAAAATCTATTTTTTTAGTTGTTGAGCCTTTAGTTTTTATTCATTTAGTTTTATTTATTTTATTCATTAAGTTTTATTCATTTATATGTGGTGCTGAGAATCAAACCCAGTACCTCATACATTCTGGACAAGCACTCTACCACTGAGCTACAATCTCAGCCCTGCTACTGTGATTTTAAGAGATCACTGAGGCTGCTGGTTTGAGAACAGACTGAAGAAGGGCAAGAGCAGAAGTGCTTTCACCTGCCTGGTTTGCGCCTGGTACCTTCCCCCTAGCCATCACAATAGGCCTGTGAGCTGAGGACTACTGTGCCCATTCACAGAGAAGGCACTGACTCAGACACGGAAGGCTACCTGCCAGCGCAGCCAGGATTCAGTGAGGCTGCCTGGCTCCAAGCCTGAGGAGACACCCATTTCTCAGGATACCACCACCTGATCCCCCGGCTTCCAGGGGGAAGATGGGCCCTGTCTCTTGAAGTCAGCACAGGGAGCCTCAGAGGTATTGATGGGTCAACTGAGGATTGGGGTGAGGAAGTGGGACCCCAGCCCTCAGCCAGGGCCATGGGAAGACAGAAGGATGGGGACAAGTTGGAATGTGTTATGGACTAGAAGGAGTTGAGGGGGCCCTTGCAATGGCGTTAGACTCTCCAAATTCATGAAACTTCTGAGCTCAGGAAAAGTGTTGATATTACTGATGCCCCAGGGAGTTTTGTGCACAGGGAGCAGGCCCACCACCTGGAATGAATCCCTTACAGTAGGGAAATAAATGAACTATGTCAATATCTAGCAGTATGAATGGAGTTTAAAAACATGATATTAGAGCTGGATGTGGTGGCGCATGCGTGTAATCCCAGTGGCCCAGGAAGTTGAGGCAGGAGGATTGCAAGTTCAAAGCCAGCCTCAGCAATTTAGTGAGGCCCTGAGCAACTCAGTAAGACCCTATTTCTAAATAAAATATAAAAATGGGCTGGTGATATGGCTCAGTGGTTAAGTGCCCTCGTTTCAATCTCCAGTACCAAAAAAAAAAAAGAGAGAGAGAAGAAAAAAAACCAATTCATTGTGTATGTGTGCACACACACACACTCAGCATGCACATATATACCTCAAAGTATAAAAATGTACCAGAGAGGATATACAGCACACTTAACGACAGTGAGTATGAGTGTCCCTAGAAAGAGACAGAGGGGGACCAAAAAGGAATTTGTCTTTATTTGTAATGTTTTGTTAATTTTTATAAGAGACATTTGTGAGGTAGATGTAACCATGCATTGACAGTTGTTAGTCGGGTGGTAGTGCAGGTAATTGTATTTCTAGTGTTTGTGCTTTCTGGAATTTAAAAAAAAAAAAAAAAAGCCCTCGAATCTAGAGTTGGACATGGTGGTGCACATTTATACCTGTCACTTGGGAGACTGAGGCAGGATGATTGCTGGGGACTAAATGCTCAAGGCCAGCCTGGGACATATATAGGTAGACCTGACTCAAAAACAAAACAACAACAAAAAACAAACCCCAAACCTCTCAAATATAGTAATATTTTAAAAGTAAATAAAAGAAAGAGGCAGCGGCCCAGGGAGGCTGGGTGTCAACTGCATGAAAACAGAGAAGGAGGTGCAGCAGCCTGAAGGCAAGGTGCCTGCCCCCAAGCTTGTCCCTCATGTGGCACTGCTGTCACCCACTGGAGGACAGCAAAGCCATGCTCAGGCTTGTCTTCTGAACCTGAGACCAACCTGGCTGGGCTGTCATTGGAAGGTGGTGAAGGAGGGGAAAGCACTTCCTCCCTGGGGGGCTCAGGAGAGCCAGGGCCCCTGGGACATGAATCCCAAAGGTGAGTCTCTGCACCCTTCCTGGGGATGAGGGGTCCACACGAAGCCTTCTGGCAGAAAGGTGTGCGATCAAGACAAGGAGCTTTTACTTAACTGATCTTTCATCTCCCTTTAAACAATAATTTCCCAAAGACAGGAAATCAAAAGGAGGGGAAAAAAATCACCTGTACCCCACCATTCAGAGTCATCACTGTTCATATTGTTCATATTCAGGCAAATCATTGATTCAGATCTTTTAAAATTATTTTTATTATTATTTATTATTATTATTATTTATTTATTTATTTATTTATTTTGGTACCGGGGATTGAACTCAGGGCCACTCGACCACTGAGCCACATCCCCAGCCCTATTTTGTGTTTTATTTAGAGACAGGGTCTCACTGAGTTGCTTAGCGCCTCGCTCTTGCTGAGGCTGGCTTTGAACTTGCGATCCTCCTACCTCAGCTTCCCTAGTTGCTGGTATTACAGGTGTGCGCCGCTGCACCTGGCTTTTTGATTGATTGTTGAAGAAAACAAAAATTATAAATTTCATGCTGTTTGTAGCTTGCTCTGGTTAACACTGTCTCCTGGACACTTCCCTTTGCCATGAATTGTCTTCACGATATTTCTTAATGGCTGTCTAGTGTCTCGTTGTTCCTTAGGTTATATAATCACCCTTCACATTGAGTAGTTAAATTGGATTGAATTATAAAAATTGTCTTTTTTAAGTAGAAATGGTCAAATATTGGCAGTTTCATGTGGTTCAACCAAACATGTTGCCCAGTGTCTCTCCTTAATTTTGCAGTGCTGGGATTGAACCCAGGTGTGCTCTACCACTACATCCCCAGCCTTTTTTTATTTAATTTTGAGACAGGGTCTTCTTGCTAAGTTGCTGGAGCTGACCTCAAATTTGCGATCCTCCTGCCTCAGACTCCAAGTAGCTGGGATTACAGGTGTGTGCCACCACACCCAGCCAGTCTCATTTTTATAAACCCAGTCCTAAAATTCTTTTTTTTTTAACATTTTTTTTAGTTGTTAATAGACCTTTATTTTACTTATTTATATGTGGTGTTGAGAATTGAACCCATTGCCTCCCACATGCCAGGCAAGTGCGCTACCGCTGAGCCACAGACACAGCCCCCAACCATGAAAATTCTTGTAGGTCAGTGTTTACACATAGACTTTAAATATCTGGAAAAGAAATTGTTGAATACGATATCTAATTTTTAAATAAACACTGAATCTGACAGGGCTGGAATTAGAGTGAATTGAGCCACGTAAGTACAGAGTCAGAACCTGTCTTTATCTAAAATGTTAGTATTTTGTTTGTTAAGGATTTTTTTTTTTTTTTTTTTTTTTGGTACAAGGGATTGAACTCAGAGACACTCAACCACTGAGCCACATCCCCACCCCTATTTTGTATTTTATTTAGAGACAGGGTCTCACTGAGTTGCTTAGGGCCTTGCTAAATTGTTGAGGCTGACTTTGAGCTTATGATCCTCCTGCCCCAGCCTCTGGAGCTGCTGGGATTACAGGTGAGCGCCACTGCATCCTGCTCATCATTAAGGATTTTTTGCATTAATTTTGATTATTAGAAATACTTCATTCAAATGTGATGTGCCTTCATTACTGAGATGTTGGGGGGCCCCTGAAGCTAACCTGGGTGCCTTACTTGCTGCATTCTGATCTCAGTCCTGAGTGACACTGGTACCTGCCCTTTAGAGTTATGTGGCAGTGCTCCTAAATCTCTGGGACCAGCAGGCCCAGGCAGTGCACTCAACAGGTGTGGGTTCTTACCCACTCAGACACTGGCTTTCTCACGTGTGTCCAGCACTGAGCCAGAAGCTGAGGAGGAATAAGACCCAGTGTCTGCCCTCAGTTGTTGGGCTCTGGCGGAGGCTGATGAGGCAGGAGGGCTGTCGCAAGGAGGTAGGGCACATGCTGAGTGTGGCCACTGTTCGCCTAATGGAGGGGATGTCCCTGAGGGTGATAAATCAGGCTGTCTTCACAGGAGCACATGCTGGTTAGACAGGAAGAGAAGAAACATCAGGCAGAGGTGCAGCCTGAGCAAAGGCTTGGTGTGGTCACCCCAAATCCAAGGTCACCCCAGGGTGGAGGAGAACTGGGTGAGAAACAAGCCTAGGTGGTGGTAGGGAAGAGACTGTCATTCCATCTTAAGTGTTCTCTTCCCAAGCCACACAGACTCCAGAACAGCCCAGTCTAGAACAATCCACGCAGGCGGCCATTCTCCCTGAGTACTGGAAATAATGATGATGTTAATGTCTGCTATTGATTTCTTCTTATGATTTTTAAAATTTTTATTTGTGGTAAGGATGTGTAACACAAAAAGTACCATTTTAACCATTTAGTAGTGTGCAGTTCGGTGGCATTAGGACATTCACACTGTGGCACAACCAGCACCATATTGGTCGCTGGAATTTTCTTTGCAGACTCAGACTCAGTCCCCAGGAAGCACTGCCTCCCACCTTCCCCACTGTTCTACTTCCTGTCTGTGTGATTTTTGTTTTTTGCTACTAAGAATCAAACCCAGGGGTGCTTAATCCTGAGCCACATCTCTAGCTCTTTTTTAGCTTTTATTTAGAGACAGGGTCTTGCTAAATTGCTGAGGGCCTTGCTGAGTTTCTGAGGCTGGCTTTGAACTTGTGATCCTCCTGCCTCAGCTTCCTCAGCTGCTGGGATTACAGGTGTGTGCCACTGCACCCAGCCCAGGTGTATGAATTTGACTAACTTTAATACTTCATATAAATCGTATGTGTATGATATGGAATCACATCAGTGCTGACTCTTTGTGATGGTTCCATCCATTTAACATGACTTCAGGGTTCATCTATGATATAGCATGCGTCAGAATGTCCTTCCTTTTTAAGGCTAATGAATGTCCCATCATGTGTATTCCACATTTGGCCAGCCCGCCCATCTATCCATCCATCCATCCATCCACACCCACCTGGATTGCTCCTGTCTTTCAGCTCTTATGAAGAATGCTGCTATGAACGTGGGTGGAAAAATAGCTATTCAAGACCCAGCTTTCCATTCCTTTGGGTATATACCCAGAGGTGAAATTGCTGGATCCTGTGGTAATTCTATTTTTAATTTTTTGAGAAACCACCATACTGTTTCCTCATTTTTATTATTTTCACCAGATAAGGGAGCTGAGGCATCCAGCGCAGTGCCTACCCCTAGTAAATGTGCAGGGAACCTTGGTGGGCCGGATGAGGCTCATGGAGGTTGAGTAACTCTGTGGTAGGGGAGGAAGGGATGGGAAGTGCAGGATTCGAACTCAGAGACCAACTCCAGGGCGAAAGTCTCCTTGCCTCTAGGATGCGTGGCTCCCGGAGAAGCCCTGAGAGGGCCTGGCTTTCCTCAGTACCATGATAAGTCTCTGTCTTTTCTTCCCCTTGAGGCAGAGGCTGGGGACACAGCCCTCCGGGGAGTCCCCTTCCCTTTGCTGCAAAGATTGTCAGTGATAGATAGGATCGCTGTGACTCTTGGGAAAGAAAGGGGCAGGCAGGTGGCAGCTGCAGTCACCTGGGTTGAGAAGAAAAGCAACAGCTCGGGCAGTTCATGGCTAATACAATCCCAGAGTCTTTGCCATCTGCCTGAGGCCAGGGCAGTAGTGACTGCACTGTCAGCTGACTTTTCCTCGTATGCCCATTGGACAGGGTTTGTACCCAACGTCCCACAGCACCTGGTCTATGGCGAGCACTCAGAAGCTGCAGTGATGGAACTCCAGGGACGACTGCGTACCCAGCCTGGGCTAAGAGCTTGAGGCATGTCTTACTTAATACTGCAAGTGAGCTGGGGATCACTGATAGGAACCCCATTTTACAGGTGCAGAAATCGAGTCTCAGAGAGGACGTGCCAGCTGATTGACGGTAGTGCTGGGGTATACAGCCGGCAAATGGGCTCCTAACCACACAGAGAGAGGGAACTCCAGCGCAGCTCCAGACCTCTGAGGTGTATGTGGTTCCACTCAAACCCCCACTGAACCCTGGGAGTGGGACAGAGGGAAAGGAACAAGAGAGAAGGGGGACAATTCCACAGCTGGTGGACTCCCACTCTCCCTGCTTGCTGTGTTCCCTGAGCCCGGTCGGGGGGAGTCTCTGTTCTTTGTTGTAGCAGGGCTGTGGCTGCATCCCTGTGCTGACAGGCCACCAGCTGAACCCTCCGTGCCTCCTGGGCTCAGCGAGCTCATGTGACCCCAGGGGAGATGGCTTGCTCGGTAACACTGACGTCATGCTCAGCTCCACGTTGTGTCGTGTTTCTGAGATCTGAATCTCACAGGTCTGCACTGGGGAGCCCAGGACCATTCTGTTACTCCAGACACAGCCCTCCTCTGGCGGGTGGGAGCTGGGTGGGAGCTGAGCCTGTCCCCAGGGTTTATCTAAATCCCAAGCAACCGTGACGGGCATTAAAGAAACAATATCCATCCTGAAGCTGCTTCCTGCTGGTGAGTACTTGTGTCCACAGAGCTCCTCAAAGACCAAGTGTTGGGATTATTAATTTTCCTGAGTTCCATGGTGGGTGGGGTCTGTCTCAAAGGGCCTGTGAGAGTGGTTGGAATTGATGACGGTTCCCTCTGCACTGGCTGGGGGTTTTTGATGTGCAGATAACTCAAGTTGCATGGAAGGATGTGTCTCCCTCACAGGGACTGTAACCTGGGACCGTCCATATTGTCCTCTGGAGGCGATTCTTTGTTTGGTTCCCTTGCACACTCACTGTTTGGTTAATACTGTGTGGTGTTGGAGCTCACAGGCTTGGAATTCACCAGGCCTGGGCGCAAATCCCCTGCTTTACTCTCTCTAATGTGCCTTCCCTTCCCTGTGCTCCAGCCACACCCACCTTGCTTTCTTCTACGTGGTCAAGGTGTCCTGCCCCGGGGCCTTTGCACAGCACAGTCTGTCTCCTGCCTAAAACACCCCACCATACCCCATATCTGATGATGGTTGGCTACTCACCCCACACTTGTCACACCTTGTTTATGTGCTCCTTCCTGTCTTTTGTCCCCTGCTCCCCATCCACTGCATGCACAGCCCCTCAGAGGAAAGGCTGTCTATGGTGTTCACTTCTGTACCACAGAATAGTGCCTGCCACATGGATACCTCTAAATATGTGTCGTCACCATGGGACACCATGGGACCCAACTTCTCTAAGTCTCAGATTCTTTACCAATACAGTAGGCATAATTACAGTCATGGGGATGATATTAAAAGATACCATGCTCACCATGGCACTGTGTCTGCTACAAAAAAGCACAGGTGACTGTCACTTGGCTTCCTTGAGTGCAAGCAACATGTCTGCCAGGCTGCACTGGGGCCTGTACAGTGCCAGGCATACCACTTGCTAGTTGTGTGATCTTGGGCAAGTTACTTAACCTCTCTGTGCCTCGGTACCCACTTCATAGGAGAGTTAAGATCTGATTATGTGGTGGCTTGTGCTTATGCTTATAATTCTGGCGACTTTGGAAACTGAGGCAGGAGGATTCCAAGTCGAAGACCAGCCTCAGCAACTTAGTGAGGTGCTAAGCAACTTAGCGAGACCCTGTCTCTAAGTAAAATATTAAAAGGCTGGGGATGTGGCTCAATGGTTAAGTGCCCCTGGGCTCAATCTCTGGTACCAAAAAAAAAAAAAAAAAAAAAAAAAATATATATATATATATATAGAGAGAGAGAGATGATTAGTGCTGATAGAATGTGGCACAGCCCTTGGTAAGTACTATGCAATTTCTACTGTCGTTATCCCTCTGCTTTCTCAGCTTTTCTGTCATGTATCCATTCATTTAAGAGAGTTCCTTGAGCACCTACCTTGCACCAAGAACTGTCCAGGGTGCCAGGAAATGAAGGTGCACCAGACATTCTGGCACCTGTCCTCAAGGTGTGTTCAGAAGGGTGGGGGATAGTTGGTGGCAGGTGTGGGTAAATACTTAAGAAGGATCTGAGCCAGGTGTGGCGGTGCCCATCACATGCCCAGGCTGGATGCCCCTTTGACTTCCCATCAAGCTGTCGAGTTGCCCTGTTCTGTGTGCTGTTGTCTACATGGCCTCTGCCACCAGGGCTGTTTTGTGGCTTGGAGAGAGGCCTGCTCAAGTTCCCTTCAAAAAGATGTTTTGTGAGGGCAGAAGGGAGCTGGGACTGCTACTGAAATTGGAGAAGGCGGAGGCCCTCTCACCCACCTGCCTCTCACAGGGATTGTGTCATTTCTGAGTCTCTTTGTCTCCCAGGTACACATCCTTAGGCCTTAGTAGACCCAGCTTCTCCACACTTCCACTGCCATGTGGCTCATGACCCGGTGACCCCAGATCTGCCTCATGGCCCTTCAGTTCACTGCGCTTACCCGGCCAGCAGTTTCTCAGTTTCCTGAGAGAGCTTCTGATTGGTCCGACCAGCCACAGAGGTCAAGGGTGACTCACCAACATTTGGACAGGCTGCCTTTGGGTCCGGTGCCCACCCTGGTCTTACAGCTGTGGTTAGGTGCTCATGGTCACAGGGAGCAGCATACACACATTAGGTCAGTAAGTGATGTAGGGGGGAGGGCAAGGCAGAGTCCTTTACAAGTGTGGGATGCTATTAATGTCCTGTTTCTTGGTAGGGATTTTGACTGATGCATGCATTTATCAAAATTCTTCCAAAGGTACTCTTAAGATGTGCATTTTACAAACACACCTTAAGCACATATTGAATTCTAGTTGATAATATGCATGAAGACATGTTTAAGCCAAGTATACTAAGGTCTCCAGCTTCCTTTGAAATGTACCATAAAATTAAGATGTATTGATTGACAGATGAAAGGATGGATAGAAGGATAGATATGAGAATAACAAATGCAACAAAACCTTAGTGGTAGAATCTAGGTGGCGGGTAAGTGGGCGTTCACTACGCAATTCTTTCTTCTTGGTGTGTTGGAAAAGTTTTGTAATAACATGTAAACATTAATGAATAAAAGGAACCGTGAGCAGGCAGGCATTGACAGGCATCACAACACAATCTGCCCTTTTTCCAGTCAAAAGCTTGGGACACTTGTTCCCCAGGCCACTATAGGATACTGGGCATCTCACTGGCCAATGTATAACTCCTGCCACAAGCCAGGATGGGTTGGTCAGTAACTGAGAATCTCTAGAATCTGCATGTCACTCACCGCTCCTGGGAGTCAGTCCAGATCCTGGGAAACTGGTGTCCCTGGCCATGATTTGTGATTTTGTCCACTGTAGGAATGTCTTTGTAGAATTGCATGTTTGTATTGCACCTCTTGCTTTTATAGGGCCTCCATTTGTACAATCGCACTGATATCCCTGTGGTATTTCCACTGTTATGACAACCCAGGAGGTAAAACCGGCAGGAGTTAGACATCGGCCAACAAGATGCCCATCATTCTGGGCTGGGGCTGTAGCTCAGTGGCAGAGCGCTTGCCCAGCAGATGTGAAGCACTGGGTTTGATTCTCAGCACCACGTATCAATAAATAAAATAAAGTTCCATTGACAACTAAAATATTTTTTAAAAAGATGCCTGTCATTCTATGGTGGTCTGGGGCACAAGCATCCTGGGCTCCCTGGGGGCAGAGGCCTCAGGTCTAGTTGCTAGTCCGCCCAGTCCAGTAGCTGCCTAACTAGGTACTCAGGAAACATTTACTGGCTTGATGCAGAATGGATGAATTGTGGATTTGAGAGCTGGAAAGAAGCATTGCTCTCCTGATTGATGGGTAAGCTTCCTTTTAGCAAACAGTGAGGACTAAGCCGTGAACAGTGTTGCAGCTAGAAATTCAATATAGCAATTACAATTGCTGGAGCATCCTGGGCTCCCTCTCTAGGCCCTCCGTTTCATGACTATGGAATTTTTTCTTTCTGCATCGAATGCTACCAGAATACATAATAAATATGTGAATAGAAATAATCAAGTCCAGACGCTCATTTTGTTGGTGAGAAAACTGACTCAGGTTAAGTGACTTTTCACAGGCAAACGGTATTGCGTTGGGCAGCAGAGCCAACCCAGATCCCATCCTCCTGGGCCACACTGCCTCTTGTGTTTGCAGCCACAGCGTGGAAACGATGCAGCTGCATCTCAGTGAGATATACTAACCACAAACCCTAACTGCAGGGCCTGGATCCAGTAGGAGATTCTCCACTTGATCCCATCTGGGTCTTTAGTGACTGGTTCTGAGGGCTTGGAGAAAGTCCTCCATAGTGCGCCAGGAGCTAGAAATTCTCTCTGAAGCCTCCGGAGTCCTCAAAGACAGGTGCTAAAGCCCCACAGTGTCTCTTGGTATCATTGAACCTCCAAATCCAAAGCACGCTCACAGGATGTCTGCCACGGGCTATCTGCTAGGTCACTGACAGAATGGCACTTGAAGCTGAGGAAATGAGCTGGAATGCCGTCTAGTGGCCTAATGGACAGGGGAGGGAGTGAAGGTGAGGGACAGTTTCATTTGATAGAAGTCACAAAGCTCTTTGGGCCGACGAGGGCTGGAACCTCTGAGCCACAACTCTTCCCTCTACGCCTTGATGCCTCTTTAAAACCCCACTGGACATTTGGTCTGTATTGAGGCAAACCAGGAAGCCATGGGAACAGGTGGATAGCCAGCTGCCAAGAAGCCTCTGATGCAATTGGTGATGAACTTTAGCTGGGATGTTACTTGTCCCCACCCCCCACTGATATGCTGGGCCCACCTGAGACAACACCTCCCTGCCAGTAACCCAGTTCCCAACCGGGGATGGTGACATACGTTTCCCTCATCATTTTTCATTGAGTGAGCACCTAGTTAGGCCTGGTGAGCTACCACACCAGACCCTACTAACTTACCATCTGCTATTACTTGGCAATAATGAGATTCAAGGGACATTTACAGGGTACGTTCTCAAGGACCAGAAAGTCACGGTCAACCTGGAACCCTATAAATTGGGAAGCAATCGGACTCTACCTCATCAGAAATTTAAAACCCCAGCAAAAGGTGTGGAGGGTCAGCACTTAGAGAACAGGACATTATGCTGGTGGCAGGGCCCGGGCCCCGGCTGAGCTGGGCACTGGGACTCTCTTCCTGCTGGTGGGTGGAGTTCTTCATTTCCCTTTGGAGGCTCCCAGAGATGGTGAGGTGCTGGAGGCCTGGGAGAGGCTCAGAATGACTGAGCCAGGGCTGAAGTCATCATTCTGTTGGAACCCCAGGCTTTCACTTGTGGAAGGCCCCACAGAGCCATTCTGAGTCTCTGGTTGTCGTTAGCATGACTGAGTCACTGGGAATTGTGCTCAGGAGAGCAGGAGGCTTCTGAAGGTCTCTGTGGTCAGAAGCTCTGGGCTTCACCCTACTGGAAAGCTCAGGCTGTGTGGCTTCCTTGTCGCTGCTCTCAGTCTAAGGCGGAGAGATGCTGGTGGACTCAGTCCAACTTCCTGCCCTTTTGCAGGAAGACGTAGGATGTCTCGGATGGGCCTTTGCAGGCCCCTCTGGCTTCCATGATGGAACTGATGGCGAGGGCTAAACCCTTGGTCTTACCCTCCCTGTGAGGTTGCCCTCCGAGACAAGGGGCAGTTCCCTTGAGGGAAACCTTGTGCTTTTAGAAAGGGGAAATGGATATTAGGTTCTCAAAACAAAGACTGTCCCCCAGGCTCAGTGTAGAAATTGTGCCGAGTTATTTTTGCTAATTAATTTAATATGAACATTTGCTTTGTTGGCCCATGTCAGTGATCTAATCTGTACAGTTGTAAGAAGTGAGGGACAGTGCACAAGGCAGTTACCTCTGCATCCCCATGTATGCATCTTGATGTCAGGACTGCTATTTGGAGATGCCCTCAAGTTTGCACTTTGACCTACACAATCCTAGCAGGCTTCTTGGTAAGCAGTAGTTTTTTGTTTTTTTTTTTTTTTTCAAACAAATTGGGCACTCCCAGAAGTACCCTTTGCCTCAGGAAACCAACATTTTGGAGGTCTTGCAGCAATCAGGAAGGCTGGGGAAGGGCAAGCTGTCCCAAAACATCAGAACCAAACCCAGGATGCCTGTGGCTGGAAACAGAATCTGGAGGATTCCAGAATCCTCTGTCTGGGGCACCTCCCTGGGGGAGCAGACACAGGCACTTGGCATGGCCATGCCCTTTGGATTCACTGTCGATGATTTTAAACTGACAGAAGCAAATGGACAAGTTATAAACACAGTAAGGCTCCCATCGAGAGCCCAGATGCTGGGTGGAGAGTGACCGAAAGATTCACATGAAGAATGTGGCCCTGGGGCTGGGGCTGGGAGGAATTAAGTGCCCAAACCTTCCATCTGGGTGCCATGAGGGGCCACGGTTAAAATGTGTTAAAGGGAGCTAATGTCACCTGGGAAGGCCCTGGCCAGCTTGCAGGACTTACAGAGCTCCTTCAACACATGTGGTTCTTGGAGACGCCTGTGAAACAGGAGAGAGGGTTAAAGTCTCACACATCAAGGAGGCTTCTAGGCCCCGCTGGCTCAGTGACCCCATTTACATTTAAATCCTCAATTCAACAGTCAAGGGATGGATAAGAGGATTTTTTTTTTTTTTTAAGAGCAGGTCTTTGTATTTTCCTAACAGTTAATATTTTAAAATGTTATGTAGCCAGGTGCTGTGGTGCACACCTGTAATCCCAGTGACTAAGCAGGCTGAACAGGAGGATCGCAAGTTCAAGGCCAGCATCAGCAATTGAGTGAGACTCTCAGCAAATTAGAGAGATCCTGTCTCAAAATAAAAACTAAAAAGGACAGGGGATGTAGCCCCGTGGTAAAGCATCCCTGGGTGCAATCAGTCCCCAGTACCAAACTAAGATAAAATAAAAATTTTGTATAGGAAACTTTGGGTTTTCCTCAAAGCTTCCTGGGGGACTCTGACTTTGACTGTCTAGCACTTGTGCACTGGGTGACCAGGAAGACCGCAGACAGGTTGGTTTGCTGAGGACAAAATGAGACCAGGAGGCTGGGGTTGTGGCTCAGTGGTAGAGTGCTTGCCTAGCATGTGTGAGGCACTGGGTTCGATTCTCAGCACCACATAAAATAAATAAAGGTCCATTGACAACTAAAAATATTTAAAAAAGAATGAGACCAGGGTCTTCAGTCAGGATCGTGGGGAGCACCCGCTGCCACAGATGAACACCAAGGTCAGACTCGGAGCCTGGCCTGCCAGGCCTTCCCCCTGTGCCCGCTGACCACAGGTCACAGACTGCAGGAGGAGACCAGTGTGATGGGCAGGACAGCCTCACCTCTGCTAGGAAGGTTTGAAGTCATGTGGACGGAGAGTCCACCACTAGCTGGGGAACCTCCCTGACCCTTGTCCCTTTATCTGTAGAATAGGGTGAGGTCAATGCCGGCAGGTTCATCAAACCCAAGCTCAGATGAGGTGGTGCCTGTGAATCTGCTTTACAAACTTTCCAGAGCCATAAGAACTGAAGGAACCACTGTCATTACTGGGGTAGGTGTCCCGAGTTCTATTGTGGATGTGACCCACAGCCATTGCTGACTTGGGAGAGGTTCAGATACCCTCCCGGATGGCTCAAGATAAGCATATCAGGTGAGAAAGGGGACCTCTGGACGGCTTTGTCTGCCTCAGCACTGGCTTACTTAATAGTAGCAGCCAATTATAGAGTGTTGACTCTGAATCCGGGAGTGCTGAGCCTTTTACAGACAGGATCTCATTTTCTTCTCCCAGAACTTCTATGGGGTAAGTCCTGGGGAACAGAGAGGTTAAGTAACTTGCCCAAGGCCACACAAAAGTTCCATAGCAGAACCGGGACTTGCACTCAGGTTGTCCCACTCCCAAGTGAGTGCTCTGCAGGTATGCTGACCACCTCCTCCTTTCCCATTATGGACTCTGTCCTACATCAGAGGGAAAAGATGGGTTAGTTGCTTAATAATGCTCCCCCCGCTGGGCCCTGCTCTTCCTGGGAGAAGAGAGGGAGGCCAGTCCAGGCCAGGCATGGCAGCGGGCACCATCCCAGAGCCTGGGGGTGGGGGGTAGAGAGGGCACACGTGACTACCCCCCAGCTTGGCCCTACCCCTGAAGACATAAAGATGGGGCTCCTTCCGTACCCTTCCCACTGCAAAGGGTCAGCTCACTAAGCAGGGAGCATGAGACATTTGGATCATCATCTTCTGCAAAATGCTATAATTCCTTAATGAGCTCCAGTAAGCCATGTACCTGTGGGTGATGGGAAAAAAATAAGCTCCCCTTGTCAGGCCCTAAGTGTGCGCTGGGAACCTCTGTTGAGCACTTTGCCACAGGGAGCCCCCACACCTACAAGCGGATCTAATTCCAACCCATTTTACAGATGGAGAAGCTGAGATTTAACAGAAGCTAATGTCACTGATCAGAAGCCAAATAGAAGAGTCGGGTCAAACCCCACTCCGTCTTGCCCCAAAGCTTGGACTCTCAACTCGGCACACTCCCGGCAGGAGTTGTGCAGCTCAAGTAGACTAACATATGTAGAGTACTTGGAATGTTGCCTGGGATTATAGTAAGCATTAGCTATTATCAGGACTATGTTATAGGGGAGGCCATTGAAAGGTAAAATGGCTTGCCCGGGCAAAGCTGTTTTTGTTTGTGTGTGTGTACGTGTGTGTGGCGGGGTGTGCCAGGGACTGAACTCAGGGGCACTGGACCACTGAGCCATACCCCCCAGCCCTATTTTGTATTTTATTTAGAGACAGGGTCTCACTGAGTTGCTTAGGGCCTGACTTTTGCTGAGGCTGGCTTTGAACTCACCATCCTCCTGCCTCAGTCTCCTGAGCCGCTGGGATTAAAGGCATGTGCCACTACCCCTGGCAGAGCTGGCATTTTAATCTAGAGAGTCTAATGCCAGACTCTTGCCCTCAACCACTACTACCTCATAGTAACCCTAATCCATTTACCTAGAAAAAAAATCCATTTTATGAAGATATAATCCACATATCATAAAAGTCATTGGCTTTAAGTGTAAAATTCTATGACTTTACTAAATTTTCAGCTGTGCAAACATCACCTTCACCGTAACCAGTTGAGGACACTGCCATTGTTCCCAAAGGATCCCCCACTCAGTCCCTTTCCCTGTCCCAGCACCTGCCCTGGATGACCGCTCCTCTACCTCCCTCTGTGGATTTGCTTGGGAGAACCTTCCTGATGAATGGGCCATACGACATGCAGTCTTTGGTGGCTCCCTCCTTTTACATCCTGATGTTTGGGGGTTCACCCACGCTGCAATTCATACGAGTGGTTTGTTCCTTCTTCCTGATGGATGGTCCTCCGTGTGTGGATAGGCCAGGTGGCTTTTCCATTTGCTGGTTGATAGACATTTGGATGGTTTCCATCTTTTGACCTTTGTGAAGACCCATTTATGTTTTTGTTTGTTTGTTTTAGTTGTAGTTGGACATAATACCTTATTTTATTTTTATGTGGTGCTAAGGATCGAACCCAGTGCCCTGCATGTGCTAGGTGAGCGCTCTACCGCTGAGCCACAACCCCAGGCCCCCTTTTACATTTTAATAATTTATTCTGAAAAGTTTCAAAAGTAGAACGAACCCATCAGCTACCTTCACACTGAACACTGTTGCTTCACCGAGATTTCTACTTTTTTTTTCTGGAATATTTCGTAGCAAATCTCAGACATATCATTTTACTCTTCTTTTTTAAAGCATATGAATTTTTATTGAATTTCAAATGGGTGATATGTTCATAAAGTTCTAACCAAAGAATATAGAAAGGCATACGGTTTCATTCTGGAAAGTCCTATCTCCCATCTGCTCAGTTTCACTCCAACACTGTTATTTGCGTGTATCCTGCCAGAATTTCTTTAGCTATAATGTAAGAAAATATGAATAGACCATCTTTCCCTACTTTTTACACAAAAGTACATTACATATACTGTTTTGTACTGACTTTTTATTGGGTGGGGGGTACTGGGGATTGACTCAGGGGCACTCCACCACTGAGCCACATCTCCACATTCTGTATTTTATTTAGAGACAGGCTCTCACTGAGTTGCTTAGAGCCTCGCTTTTGCTGAGGCTGGCTTTGAACTTATGATCCTCTTGCCTCAGCCTCCTGAGCCTCTGGGATTCCAGGTGTGCACCACTGAGTCTGGCTGATTTTTTTCACTTAATTATAAAGCTTAGAAATCTTCATATCAGAAGTTTCTTTATCCTTCTATTTTTATTTTTATAGCTACATATTATTTCTTTGCATGGATATATACCATAAGTTATTTAACCAGTCACCTGTTCATGGACAACTGGGCTATTTCCTGTCTTTTACTAGTATAGGCCATGCCTGGTTCTTAACCTGTACAGGTGGGGATGATGGTGCATACATACCTGTAATCCCAGTTGCTCAGGAGGCAGAGGCAGGAGGATGCAAGTTTGAGGACAGCCTTCACCACTTAGTGAGACCCTGCCTACACCCTGGAGGTGTAGCTCAGTGGTAGAGTGCTCACCTAGCATGTGTTAAGGCCCTAGGTTCAATCCCCAGAACAGGAAAAATAAATAAATAACCTTCTACATATGCCGTTTATCACACTAAAATCTTTATAGAATGAACTTCCTAAAAAGGGATTGCTGGGTCAGAGAGTATGTGCATTCATAGAACCTGCAATTTTCAGTGATTTACCCTCTTTGGCCAATTTATACCCCCCAGCCCCAGGCTCTGCACCTATTCTCTATTCTGTTCCCAGTTGCCCAGCCAACAGAATAAGTCACCTGACTGTTCAACATCATTGTTCTGCTTTTTCAACTCTTGCCTTATTTTCTGTCTTTCTTTTTTGAACTTGCCGTAGTTTACACCTTTTATGTTAAAACTGTTTGAGTGGATTATTCTTGTATATCTTGATTCATATTGTAAGGCATTTAAAAATAACAACTTCATTGAGATGTGATTCACATGGTACAATTCACCCACCGAGAGTCTTCGATTCAGTGATATTTAATCCTTAGCTCATTTTTAATGCTCATCTCTAACCTTTAAGAAAAGTGTGTGTGTGTGTGTGTTTTTTTTCTTATAACAAAAGTAATACATGATCAGTTCAGAAAGCTGGAAAAAAACAGAAAGGACAAAGAAAAAAAATGTAGCACTGTCACCTACAGATATCCACTGGTAACTTTTTATATAAAAACAAAAACCATATCCTAATGTGCATACTAGACTGAGGTTTGCTTGATCCTTCTCAGTGTTCATAAGTCTCTCCATTCTCTTGCTTTGCTAATTGACATAATCATCCTTGATGAGAACAATAGCAATACCGATGACAATGTTTCCTGCTTATTGAGAGCTTGCTAGGTGCCAGGTACTGCCTGGCATACTCGGTGTGCCAGATCTCAATTAATCCTTGAAATAATTCCAAGAGATTGGTACCATGCTTGTGCCTATTTTAGAACTCAGAGAGGTTAAGTAATTTGTCTAAGGTTAAACTGCCTCAGAGAGGTTAAGTAGTTTGCCTGTTGTTAAACAGGCAACCAATGACAGAACCATGGTTTGAGTTCTTATCTGTGACTTCAAAACCCTGGCCACTTGACTCTAGTTCAGACTGGAGATATTCAGGACTCATTAAAAGAAGCAGCCCCTCTCATAGGAAGAGTCTAAGGGTGTAGGGGTCACAGCCCCCCTCAAGAGCAAACCTGGGACTCACCAAAATGCCAGTTCTTCCCCATGGCCCTCTCTGTCTCTGGGCTGGTGAATGCCAAGGCCTGTCACCTGCAATGGCAAATTCTCTCCTGTGGTGTGGCTGTCACTTTGCCCGGCAGGGCCCTTCTTCCTCCAGCTTGCAGGAAGGGGGTGAGGTGTGGAGCAGTGTCCCTGGAGAAGTGGTCTGCTTCACAAGAAGATGGGGGGCCCTTCGGCACAGGTGTTTTCCAGCTCTCTCCACCCGCACCTGTTGGTGGAGAACTGAACTGGAGCTTCTCAGACACCTTCCCCCTCCCTCTCCCTCACTTCCTGTGTCCCCCCGCCACCTGTTCCAGCCTCTCAGGCACTTCAGGGGTATCTTCCCCTGCAGGTCCCCAAGCCAAATAGCCAGCAGGAGGTTCATGGCTGTTAGGTAGGACAGCAGGCTGGTGGCTTGGTTGCTGTGGCAACGCTATTTGAGAGAGTGGGCCTCTGGCAGGAGACAGTTTTCTAAACCGAGTCTGGGAGCCCAGTGCAAAGACCTGGCAGATGCCCTGCTGGGCATCTTCTGTGGTGTGGTGCTGTGGGTGGGGTGTGGCCAAGGAGGGTCGGTGTGTGGGGGAGGAGCTGGGTGTCTGCATGACCCAGGCTGGCGCTGTTGTCCTGCAGAGTAGCCCAGGAGAGCTGCATCCTGAGTCAGAGACCTGAGACTCCACTGGGGACATGGTCCCAAGCTGAGGCCTTGTTCTTCTGCTCCCAGCCAGGCTCGGCTGGTTCCTAACAGAGCAGCTAAGAATAACTGGAAATTTGAAGAAAGCACAAAAGATGTTTGTGTGAGGTGGAGACAAGGTGGACGGGGTGATGTCCATAGCTGGGAGTGGAGTGGGCACCTGCAGGAGCCCTGGGGAAGCAGGGCTTTGTTTCTGTGTCTTGGCACCAAGGGCGAATTAGCAGAACCCCAGGGAACCCCCATCTGTGCTTGCTTGCTGTTTCTCGCCTGCTGTTTTTTTTTGGAATCCACTCCACTGAGGTCTCTTTCCTTACTGCTCTTGTTGAGGTCACCAAAGACCTCCACACAGGACTAGACCTCATAGTTCACCCCTGGTCCTCATCCTTCTCTGTCAGCTGCTTTTGACACTGTTGGTCACTCCTCTTCCTGTCACTCTTGACTTCTGAGGCCACACCTGGGTGTTCCCTCCCCCTTGACATACTGGGGCTTCTTCTTCCTCTGACCCTTGAGCTGAGGGGACTCAGGGCTCAGGGTTTGGTCCCCCCATCTGTTCTGACTTCTTGTCCCCTGGGAAACTGCCTGGGACCGTTCTGTGTGCAGCACATTCACGGGCAGTGCCCAGGGACGAGTTCCTGGCAGGGACAGGATATAAGATGGGCAGGACAGGGGAGCTGAACTGTGATATTGCTGCAGCAGGTGCTGGAGTGGCCTCAGTCCCCAAGGCGGGGTGGGGAGAGCCAGGTGCTGCTTTAAGGCGTCACCTCACACACTCCTCCTAAGCCCCTCGAGGAGGAGTTCCAGTCATGGCCCCCACTGGGCAGGTGCAGGGGTTGAGGCTGAGTGAACTTGTACAACTTGCCCACTGTGGGGGGCTGAGGCAGACTCTGTGTTGCCACCTGCCAGCTTTGTCCCAGCTTCCCAGAGCCTCAAAACAGCGGGCTCGGTGGTGCCTGCGTGTGGTTCCAGCTACTCATGAAGCCGAAGAGGCAGGACAAGCACAGGTTTGAGGCTAGCCTCAGCAATGAAGCGAATGAAGCAAGACCCCGGCTCAAAGTAGAAAATAAAAAGGGCCGGGGATGTGGCTCAGTGCTACCAGTACCATTCCCTCCCCCCAAAAAAATGCATGCTGAATAAACCAGGAGGCCTTGCTAATCCCCCAGCTCTGCCACCCGGTCCCCTCACCAATGGCATCACAACTGCAGGCCTCCTCAGGTCTGTCCCCAGGCCCCGTCTGAGGAGAGGGAGCACATGTTTCTGGAGTAGGCAGGGCCTGAGGCCCCATAAAACTGGGGGAATCTCTTGTTTATTAAAGATGCATGAGAGCGAGGCACAGTGGCACACGTCTGAAATCCTAGCAGCTCCGGAGCCTAAGGCAGGAGGATCATGAGGTCAAAGCCAGCCTCAGCAACAGCGAGGCTCTAAGCACCTCAGTGAGACCCTGTCTGTAAATAAAATACAAAATAGGGCTGGGATGTGGCTCAGTGGTTGAGGGCCCCAAGTTCAATCCCTGGTACAAAAAAAAAGTACCTACTTCTGTACGCATGCAGGTACACCCCTGCACGCCAACCACACTCACACTTGCACAGATGTGCAGACCAAGAAATGGAACCACTGACCAGAGATAGGACCCAGATGAAGCTGTTTCTGCCCTTGCTGTCACCAGGGCTGTGATTGTGGGTGCTGCTGTCCCCCAGGGAGTCCAGGCAGCATTCCTGATCCCTTAGAAGACCACTCTGTCTCTCACGTCCTCGGGGCCAGGGCTGGTGTTTGGAGCTCACAGGATTGTTCTGGATGTCTACTTGAGGAGTGGCCATGGAACCAACCATCTGCAGAATTTTCACAGTGTCAATTGGGATGTGTACATCTAACATCCTAATGGCTACTGCCCGTAACCCACTCTCCTGCCTAGGCCTTTCTCCCAGGCTCCGGGCAGTCTCGTTCACCTTGTCAGTTGTCAAGGGACAGGATCCGAGGGCCACTCTAGGTTGTCTCTCCACTCAGCTGCTTGAGAGATCCTTGTAAGTGAGCAGGCAGCCAACTTGGAATTGAGGTAATGCTTCTGTGTTGTTCCCCCAGCCCCTTCTTGCCCATTCAGCAATACAAAGGCCCAGATCAGAGGAGGTAAAAAGTTGACTCTGGATCCCTTCCCGTCTTTCTTCTCGTCGGTGGAGCCCTCCCAGATTGAGTGCTTTCCAGAGGTAGTCAGAATGCAACAAATCCTTCTGGCTGCAGTGAGGGCCCAAGGCTTGACCTCCCCAGGGTTTCTAAAGGGTTTGTGAGCCTCCAAACCCACCCACAGCAGTGGGGAGGGAGTATGTGTATGCTCACCCCCAGGAAAGAGTCCATCACTTTTAACAGGGTCCCAGAGCAGGTATGTGGTCATCCCCTGGCCCCCCAAAGTTACGGACCACCACCTCAGAGATAGGATAAGATATAAGAAGACAAAGTACGGAAATTGCATTCTAGAATATAGGGAGGAGTTCTTAACAAGAAGGGAGGAGAGAGGGCTGTATGCAAAATTTTATGTGAATATACCATCTGATAAGAATCTGAAAGTAGGTCACAGATTAACTAACTCCTGAATTTAATGATGAATTGAAGGACTTTAATGATGTTAATGTCGTTTGAGAGAAGATATGCTTAATAAAGATTATTTTCCAAAATGTAAAATGTCTGAGAAAAATCTTCTAGAACTCTTCCCAAAAAAATCACCTATAATCCCAACACTCAAGAGATAATAACTGGCTTTAAAAGAAGACTTTTTGAAAAGGTTTTTTTGTTCTCTCTCTTTCTCTCTCCACACAAACTGAGACTCATACTGATTTTTAGTGGTTTTTTTTCCCACTTATTATTTTATGAGCACTCTCTCCTGCTATTAAATAATTTTCTGTAACAGTGTTTTTCAACTTTTTTTTTTTTTACTAATGGAATCCTCATTTTCAAACAAAGTCTTACACAAAAGTCTAAAATATGAAAGAAATAAAATATGAGCAATTCTTGTTAAAAGCACAAGGAAAGAAGAAATACAGTTTGCAAACCACATCTCTTAAAACATGGCTAGCTGGGCTTGGTGGCACACACCTGTAATCCCAAATGCTTGGAGGCTAAGGCAGGAGGATTGCAAGTTTAAAACCAGCCTCAGCAACTTAGTGAGGCCCGAAGCAACTCAATGAGACCCTGTCTCAAAATAAAAAATAGAAAGGGCTGAGATATGGCTCAGTGGTTGAGCGTCCCTGTGTTCAATCACCAGTACCCCCACACACACCAAAAAAAAGTAAAAACATGGTTACATAGTATTCTATCATATGATGTGGAGGATAATTAGATTCAACAAACAAAATGCAAAATGTCCAGGTAAAATATAAACAAATAGCCACATCCCAATTTGAACATCAGGTAAACAGTGAATATTTTTTTAGAATAAAAAATATATACCATGCAATACGTGGGATATACATATACTAAAAAATTATTTGTGGTTTTCCGAAATTCTAATTTAACTGGGTGTCCTGAATGATGTGCTGTAATTTATCTAATCAGTCTCCCATTATTGGACATTTAGATTATTTCCCATGTTTTCCTACTACAAAGAACAGAGAGCAGTGTATCTTTATACCTATATCTCACATCCTTAGTATTTTATATAACACCCTAGAATACAAACCGCTAGATCCAAGGCTGTGAACCACTGAAAGGCTTTGGATACCTTTGCCGAGTTGTTTTCCACAAAGGAATGTGCCCTCGCAGCTGTGTGCAAGCCTGCCCGTTTCAAGGGGGTTAAATCTGCCTTGATCTATTATTACCGGCTTACATTAGCTTGTCATTGTGCCCCAGCAAGGCCCAGGAAGCTTTAAGCCTGGCAAATTAGATCCATGGGGCTCAAGGTGGTGGATAGATGGGGCCTAAAGGTGTGGGGCCAGTTAGCCTCCTGGTGCTTGGGGTCAGGGGTAAGGATTGATAAAAAATAGGGTAGTAATGGCAGAGACTTCATCCAAGGCCAGCCATTTGCTAAAGAGGCAGTCCCCTCCCCCAAGTAAAGTGCAGTAAGCCATGAGCCAGGCCCGAGGAAGCGCCCTTAAAAAAAAAAAGAAAAGTAAGCACAGCGGTTCAGAAGGCTGAAGCAGGAGGATTGCAGGTTCAAGACTAGCCTCAACAACTTAGTGAGGACCTAAGCAACTACCAAGACCCTGTCTCAAAATAAACAATAAGAAAGGTGTAGGGATGTGGCTCAGTAGTTAAGCACCTCTAGGTTCAATCCCCAGCCCAAGAAAATAAAAAAGTAAATTAAAAAAGATTTAAAAAAAAAACATGTTAGGGCTGGGGAGATAGCTCAGTTGGTAGAGAGCTTGCCTCGCATGCACAAGGCCCTGGGTTCAAACCCCAGCACCAAAAAAAAAAAAAACCCATGTTGGCAGCCATCCTCACCACAGCATTCCGGGGATGGCAGAGGCTTCAGAGGAACAAGTCTGAAAAGGTTCTCCCCTCCAACACACACACAGTTAAAAAATAAAAATTATAAAAAAAGAATAACAACCACCAGAAAGCACAGAAAATCACCCATCATGTCCCCATAACAAATCAGTTTTTCTTTTTCACCAGGCCTTTCTTGTCGAGGTCTGTAAGTTTTATGTAACTGCAACCATAGAGTACGTGTGATTCGTTTCCTGCCCCCTCCTCCCGTTATTCTGCAGGCAGTTTTCTGTGCTACAGAACTTTCAGAGTTAATTTTGTTAGTGTTATTTTTTTTTCTTGCCACAGGTAATAATTATTCATTAAGATAAACGAAAATATCCAGATAAACAAAACTTGAATCACAATGCACTTATTAATTTGTAGTTTGTTTCTTCTATTTAATTGCACATGGTGAACATCTTTACACATTAAAAATTCATTTTTAAAAAAAAATTCATTTCTACAATAATTAATTAATTGATTAATTAGTTTTTCAGTGCTCTGGATTGAATCCAGGGCCTCAAGTAAGCTAAGCATGTGCTCTGCCTTGGAGCTACAATCCCGACCCCTCTACATTATATTTAATAATTATAATGCATTCTCCTAAAAGAGTAATCCCATAACTTTTCCTCTAGGTCCTATTATGATTTCTTCTATAAATGAAGAAATGGAGAGTCAGGAAATTTAAGGCACTTCTAGTAGGTCACATGCTGATGCATGGGAAGATGTAGGTCTTTCTATTCCACATATATTGCTTTCTATTTTATTTTACTTTATTAAGAACACTCGACATGGGGCTGGGGATGTAGCTCAGTTGGTAGTGCTTGCCTCATAGTGACTGTAGACAGTGTGGTGCAGCAGATTTCTAGAGCCTATTCATCTTGCTTGACTGAAAGTTCATGCCTGTTGATTATTAATTCTGTACTTCCCTACCCTTACCCCAGGGAAACCACGAATTTGACACTTTGATATCTATGAATCTGACATTTTAGGTGCCTCTTATATGTGGGATTATGCAATGTTTCTTTTCTGTGATTGGCTTATTGCACTGAGCCTTCCTCAGGTTCATCCATGTTTCACAAATGGCAAGATTTCTTTATTTTTTTTTCTCTTCTTTTGTGGTACTGGGTGTAGAACATAGGCCTAACTCATGCCAGGCAAATGCTCTTCCACTGAGCCACATCCCCAGCCTAGATTTCTTTTTCTTTTTAAGGCTGAACTTTATGTGCATGCCACATTTTCATCTTTTTTTCGGGGGGGGGGTACTGGGGATTGAACCCACGGGTGCTCTCAACTAAGCTAATTTTTCTTTTGAGACAGAGTCTTGCTAAGGTGCTTAGACTGGCCTTGAATTTGAGATCCTCCTGCCTTACCCTCCAAAGTAGCTGGGACTACAGGTGTGTGCCACCACTTCTGATTTATCCGTTCATCTATTGGTGGACACTTGAGTTGATGCTGTGATGAACATAGGAATGCTGATATCTCTTTAAGATCCCAATTTCATTTCTCCCTTCCTCCCTTTCTTCCTTCATCCATCCATTCCTTCCTTCCTCGCTTGCTTCTTCTTTCTTTGTTCAGTTCTGATAACTGCTCCCAGGGCCTCATGCATGGCTACAAAAGTGCTCTACCACTGAATTACATCCCAGCCCTTTTTGATTTTTGGAACAGGGTCACTCTAAATTGCCCAGTTCTCCTGCCTCAGCCTCTGAGTAGCTGGGATTTCAGGTATGCACCCCCCCACCCCCAGCCCAGCCTGATCTCAGTTTTTTGGTTGTTTTTGTTTTTTTTTTTGATAAATACCCTTCTCATTTCCCCACAGTCTGCAGCAAATACTGTAAATGAGAGCCAAACACTCCATTCACTCAACAGAACATAATTTACTTACTCTTTTCCCTGCTGTTGACGTTTAGATCGTTTTCAAATATTTATTCTCATAAATAAGACTGTTGTGAACATCTTTGTGCCTAATGTTTTTGTCTGTGATTTAAATTGTGATTCAACTAGGAGTCTCAGGGGCTGGGAGTTGGGAGGAGCTCAGTGGTAGAGGGCTTGCCTAGCCTGCCCAAGGTCTTGGGTTCAAACCTCAGCACTGCAAGAAAAAAGAAAAAAGGGAAAATAAAGGAAGGAAGAAAAAAGTAAGTGAATGAATGAATCCCAACTGAGAGGTCATATTTACACATGTCGCTCCCTCTTTCTGAAGTTCAACTTAGATCTCTGGGCATGTGGGAGATCTGGAGCACCATGCCTTGGATAGGCAAGGCCATGTGCCAAAGGATATAGCACCAGAAATGTACTGCCAGGCTGTTTTCCAAACGGGGACCATTTTAATAACCATTGTAGTGGCTTAAAAACAATTTAGTGTAAATATTCAAAGATATTCTGTAAGGAAGAAAAGCCCTGTCCCCCATTAATCCACAATGCCATTCTCCAGAGGACTTTCCAATCACAATGTTTTCTATTTTGTTTTACTTTATTGAGAACACTGGATGTGGGACTGGGGATGTAGTTCTGTCCCTCCTGGACCCAAAGCCAACATGCCCATCTGCCTGGCTCATGCACTTGACAGGAACCACCAGGGGGGGCTTCCTGGGTAAGTGGCTTCCTGGAGCCTCCCCGTTGTGTGTAGTCTTATCTCTTGTCTGAATCTCAAGGCCCCCTGAGGGAGCAAGTACCATCCTGGTGACCCTTCATCAGAGCTGCTGCCTGTCCTCCAGCTCCCCAGCACTGAGGTCTCTGGGGCACAAGCGCACACCTCCTACAGAGAAGCTCCCAGAGGCCTTGTGCACAGACCTGGCCTTCGACGCTTTGGCATTTGCTCCCTGATCTGCAATAAATACGTCTTGGACGCTGATGGGATGAGCAGGTGTGTCGCGGATCATTTACTATTCAAGGTGGAAGAGGCCTCTGAGACCATCTTGCTGAACACCCTCCTGCTGTACAGTAGTTCAGGGAGGACCTCTGGAGGACTGCAGGGACAATTTCACTTAACGTGCGTCATTACCTGCTTTTCTCACTAGTGGAAACTGCTGCGCTCAGGTTAAGTCACCCTGCCCTGCAGATGGCTTGTGGATTAGCCAGAGGGACTTGACCCACAGCCCTTTCAGCTCTCCTCCGCCTGCCCGCCCCCATCAGCTAAATTACTAAGTTAAGCACTCAACACCAGGTGCTTTAGATAGGTATTTTAAAAAAAAAAGTGTTGAAAATGGACAAAATGGAAAGTAAATGGCATTCATCACCCATGTACCTAAGTACCAGCTTCTTCAGGGCGTCCTCCTGTGGTCACAGTCTGCAAATACGGGTGGGGTCAGTTACCCTTGATGGGGGCTTGGCTTCTAAACCTCGCCTCACTGTTTATTGTTATTATTGTTGTTAATAGTTGATGTATTAGGGCTGGGGTTGTAGTTCAGGGGTAGAGTGCTCACCTAGCATGTGGGAGGCCCTGGGTTCAATCCTCAGCACCACATAGAAGTAAGTAAATAAAAGTATTGTGTCCATCTACAACTAAAAAAATATTTTAAAAATATTTGATGTATTATATGTATTTATGGGGTGCGAAAATGAAACTATGATTTTTAAAAAAAATTTTTTCAGTAGATGGATACAATACCTTTATTTTGTTTATTTATTTTTATGTGGTGCTGAGGATCAAACCCAGTGCCTCAATGAGCTAGGCAAGCGCTCTACCACTGAGCCACAACCCCAGCCTGATGCTATGATTTTTTAAAAAATATTTTTTTAGTTTATTTATTTTTTATGTGGTGCTGAGAATTGAACCCAGTGCCTCACAAATGCTAGGCAAGCGCTCTGCCACTGAGCTACAACCCCAGCCCAATGCTATGATTTAAAAAAAAATAAATAAAAAAATTTTTTTGAGTTGAACATGAACACAATACCTTTGTTTTATCTGTTTATTTATTTTATGTGGTGCTGAGGATCGAACCCAGTGCCTCACATGTGCGAGGCAAGTGCTCTACCACTGAGTCACAATCCCAGCTGCCCCCTTCCCATGTTATAATTTTTTAATGCAACGTGGATTCAAGCCAACCAATCCATCCATCACCTCAAACATTTGACATCTTCCACGATGGGAACATTGCTGACCCGCCTTCCCAGAGATATGGAAACCTACAGCACTCAGCTCTTAGTTGTAGCTATCATACTGTGCAACAGATCCCCCCCCAAAAAAAAAATCAGACTTATTTATGTATCTGAGGCTTCACGCCTGTAGATTATCATCTCATCATTCCCCCACACCCATAGAACATTCTCCAATTCTATCCATGTTGTTGCAAATGACAGGATTCATGAAGTTCCTTCCTTTCTAAAGGTTGAATTGTGTTCCATTGTGTAAATAGGCCACATTTTCTTTATTGGTTCCTCCACAGGTGTGCGCTCATGTTGATTTCTTGGCCAGGTCAATGATGCTCGAAGTGGACATGGGTGTGCACACACTTGGTCCCTCCCCACCCTGTTTTCAGTTGTTGAGCTTGAGCTTCAGGAGGAGTCAAGTTTGTGTCTCTAAGGATCACCTGAAGGATGAATTCACATATAAAAGGGCCACCACCCCCACACCACTGTTCAGCCCCCATCTGCTGCCCTTCTTCCTCCTCCCTGACCCTCCTGGCCATCAGGAGCAGCTTCTGGGATGACACCTCTTTGCTCAAGTGGTGCAGCTGAGGAAGGGTGTGCCTCTCATCATTTCTTCATCCCTGAGACTCACTCGCAGGGCAGCAGTGTTGATGATGACACTAATTAGCTTAGCCCTATTACCTTAGGTAGAGAAGAGTTAACATTCTTTTTTTTTGGTACTAGTGGTTGAAACCAAAGGCCCTTTGCCACTGAGCTGTATCTCTAGCCTTTTTGTATTTTTTATTTTGAGACTGACTTTCACTGAATTGGCCTTGCTAAGTTGCTGAGGCTGGCCTCAAACTTGCATTCCTCCTGCCTTGGCCTCCAGAGTCACTGGATTTACAGGCTTGCACCCGGTTACTAACACTCATTTAAAAAAAATTATTATAAAAGGATACTTATTTATTTTAAAAGCCTGCTTTGTATAAAATAAATGGAAAATTCTTCAGTTTTCCCATCTCATTCCTGTGCCACTTTCCAGAGGTGACCGCTGTTGAGTAGTTTGCTGTCTATTTTTCCAGATATGCATTTATTTATGAAAACTGTTTATACAAAATGAATTACACTATACACAACTAACTTATTCCTTTTAACACTCATTTAGAATTCTAATTTAAGGAAAACCCATGATGTATTTAATCAGCCCCTACTGATAGACACTTTTTCTGGCATTTTCTGTTACAGATAATGCTGCAGTCACAATACTTGCACATTTCATGTACTGTGCCAGTTTAATTGTAGGGTTAATGTCTAGAAATGTAAGATGATCATGTAATCTACCATCTGAATCAGGGCTAATGCAGACTCCAGGGAACACAGGTGGATAATGGGCCATCTCAGGAAAAGCAGGTGTATTTTTTACCTAAAAATGGAACTTCTACTAAGTCAAAGAGTCGTATTTAGAAGGCTAATGTGGCGAAACAGCCTTCTATCACAATTGTACCAATTTATAATCCACCAATGTATAAGAGCTTCTATTTTTACAACTGTCAAAATTCCATATTTACGACTGTCAAAATTCCACACATTGATATTATTCTTAAACTTTTCCAGATGAACTAACAAGGAATTATGTCTTATTTTAATTAGCACTTATTTAATAATCAATAACATCAAGCATCTTTTTTTGCATTTGTTCTTTTTAGATATACATGACACTAGAGTGTATTTTGACATACATACATGGAGTATAACTTATTCTAATTAGGATCCCAGTCTTCTGGTTGAAATGATGTGGAGATTCATTGGTCCTGTATTCATATATGAACATAGGAAAGTTATGTCTGATTCATTCTATGTCTTTCCTTTTCCCTTCCCTTCATCCCCTTTTGTCTAATCCAATGAACTTCTATCCCCTGCCCCCCATTGTGTGTTAGCATACACAATTCAGAGAGAACATTCAACCTTTGGTTATTTTGGGATTTATCATGATAGTCTCCACTTCCATTCCTTTACCAGCAAGTGCCATAATTTTATTCTTCTTTATGGCTGAGTAATATTCTATTGTGTATATATACCATAATTTCTTTATCCACTCATCTGTCAAAGGGCATCTAGGTTGGTTCCATAGTTTAGCCATTGTGAACTATGCTGCTATAAACATTGATGTGGCTGCATTACTGTAGTATGCTGATTTTAAGTCCTTTGGGTATAAAGTACTGGCCATTTGCATTTCATTTTTCTGCTGTGTCTTCATATCCTTTATGTGTATGTTGCTTTTTAAAATTTGGTCCTTTTCTTATTTGTTTATAAGAGCTTTTCATATATTAAAGAAGTTAATCCTTTTTTCTTAGATTATTTGACTATTTTTTCCCAATATGGTTTGTGTTTGACCTTGTTGCATTTTTGCATTATAAAAGTGTTAATTTAGCCAGGCACAGTGGTACACACCTGTAATCGTAGCAGGTCAGGAGGCTGAGGAAGGAGGATCACGAGTTCAAAGCCAGCCTCAGCAAGGGCAAGGCACTAAGCAGCTCAATGAGATGCTGTCTCTAAATAAAATATAAAATAGGGCTGGGGACGTGGCTCAGTGGTCCAGTGCCCCTGGGTTCAATCCAGTACCCTCCCCCAAAAGTTAAGTTTTTTGGTGGGGGTAGTATTGGGGATTGAACCCAAGGGCTTTGTGCATATTAGGCAAATAATCTACCACTGAGCCAGATCCCCGGCCCTATTTATTTTATTTAGAGACAGGGTCTCCCTGAGTTGCCTAGGCTCACCCTAAACTTGTGATCCTCCTGCCTAGGGCTTTTGAGTAGCTGGGATTACAGGCACATGCCTCCGTTCTGCCGCAGTCTGGCTGGGCACAAAATCACGGGCCACTCACAGCTTTGTAGATTCAAACAGCAATTCTTTATTCCCAAACTCACACCGGCACTCTACACATGTTCTGGGGGGATCCACGTTCTCCGCCCAATTCACGTTCTGGGCGAAATCCCAAATACTCTCTGAATCCCGCGAGAACTCAACGGGAACTCAAGGAGCAGGCGCGCCTGAGGCAGCAGGATACGCCCTATTCCCAGCAGGGTACACCTTAAACCTGGAACCGCCCTAAACCCCTGATTGTCCTAAACCAGGAACACCCTAAACCCGATCCGCCCTAAACACGGATCCGCCCTGGTCCTTGAGCAAGGTCACCTTACATGCAATGACACTGCAAATGACCTGGGTCATGCCATGCGTCATTCTTACTTAGCAATGGCCCTCAGCATCTCCCCCCTTCTGATTAATTAAACAACAAGCAATGTGGCTTAAGGACCGTGCCTGGTAGGTTGTCCAATTCAACATATGGTTCTTACCCGTCATGGGAAAAACTGACCTCTAGGCGTCAGCCTCCTGTCTTAGGTTGATACCACTGCAATTGGATCTTACCCGTCACTGACTACCAGTCCAGCATACAGCTATACTTGTGGAATGGCCTATGCACCAGTGGGGGGGTGAGGTTCTTGCCTCACCTCTGTTGGCCCCCAAATTTTAGACCATCACTAGCAGAAAGGAGGAGGATACAGAAATGCCACGACACCAAGCCAATTGACGGCTCCTTTGGAAAAATTGCATCACTGGTGACACCATCAGCAAAGATATGCCAGCACTACCACAATTCGCTGCACCAAACGATAGTTCACAATGTATACAAGTGATACATAGTCCAGGCAAGTTCTGCAAGCAGTTCAAAGTGGAGGAGTCTATCAATATGTCCATTTCCTCCCAAAGTAAATCGACTCCTTGATTGAGCATTACTTGTTGAGTTATATTCATTGATGCATCAGTTTATACAGTTTACTGTGATAGCTATCATAGAAGCTGTAGTCTGGTTTTATCTTTGTCTTCACCAGCACTGGGATGGAGATAGGAATTCTGGCAATGATGCTAAAGAGACATTATCCTGAACAGAATTATTAAATATGATGAAAAGGAAAGGTGAAAGTAAACAAATAGATCTGTTAACCTCCTTTAAAAACAATCCTTAACAGCTGTTTACCTAATTTAAATGAAACCATTTAAATCACATGAATAAATTAAAAAAAATAATAATTCAGATCCATTTTTTCATGAGCGCTCCTCATATAAGATCTATGGACATACGCACACACAGACATACAACACAAAACACAAATGTGCACACAAACGTACAACACATAAGACAATAGTAAAGGCCTTGTAGCTTTACCTAGGTGAAATCTCCATTGCAATGTTTAAAAACTCCACAGTCAAAAAATAAAACTGATCAGAAAAACATTAACCTAGGTTTGTATGAGCTCAAAAAATAAAATAGAACTTTATGATGTGGGAAAAAGCAATAATAAAATAGATATTGAAAAAAAGCACCCTGGTTAATCACTGTCGCAGATGTAAGAATAGCCAAGCTGGAGCCCTGGATATCAGCTGTTATGGATTTGAGTCAAAGCATCTTCTTTTTGGTCTGTAGAAATTGCTTTAGTTAATCTCTCTGGAATCCAAATCGGCTGCTGTTCTCCCTGTGGAAAAACACAAACAGAACCCCGACTCCAGACAATCACTGGGTCAGGACCTTTCCATTGTCCTGTTAGAATATCTTTCCAAAGTATCTTAGGCTTATGTACATTTTTTGGATACATATGGCTTTCCGCAGCACTAAGTCCTGATGAATCCAAATTTAAAAAGTTTAGAGTAAAAAGCGTTATTTTAAGTTTATCTTTGGGGGATATATACCCCTTTCCAATTCCCTCTTTTTGCTTTAATAAGTACGTTTTAATAGTTTGATGAGCTCTTTCAACTATGCCTTGTCCCTGTGGATTGTATGGGATTCCTGTTATATGAGTAATGCCAAATGATGAGCAAAATTGTTTAAAAGAGGTGGAAGTATAACCAGGACCATTATCTGTTTTTAACTGTTTAGGAACGCCCACAGTGGCAAACTTTTGTAAGCAATGAGCTATAACATCTTTGGTTTTTTCTCTGGCATGAAGGGAGCCCATCAAAAAATCCGGAAGAAGTATCAAGTGTAACATGTAAATATTTTAATTTTCCAAATTCTGGCAAGTGTGTGACGTCCATCTGCCAAATATGGTTAGGTATCAGTCCTCTAGGATTGACTCCAAGATTAACTTGTGGTAAAAATGTCACACAATTTTGACATTGTTTTATTATATGTCTGGCTTGTTCCTTAGTTATTTTAAAACGCTTTTGTAAAGTATTAGCATTGACATGGAACTTTTTATGAAAATTTATAGCTTCTTCTAGTGTAGAGAAAATATGTATGTCATGTGTAGTTTTATCTGCTAAATCATTGCCCAAATTAAGGGCTCCAGGCAATCCTGTATGTGCCCTGATATGTCCTATAAAGAATGGATCTTTTCTGTCCCAGATTAGACTTTGTATAGTGGAAAACAAAGAGAAAACAGTAGAGGAAGGAGAAATCCTACCAGCATCTTCAAGGGATGCTATAGCATTAACTATATACTGACTATCAGAAAATAAATTAAATACAGAATCTTTAAACATCACAAAAGCTTGTAAAACTGCATTAAGCTCTACCTTTTGAGCTGATTGTTTGGGTACTAAAAATGTAAAAGTTTGATCTGGGGTAACTACTGCTGCTGTACCATTATTTGACCCATCAGTATATTTGGAGCATTCATGATAGGTGTTATTCTTGTCATTTTAGGAAAAACTACAGGATGCTTAGACCAAAAAGACAACAAAGGATTAGATGGTAAATGACTATCAAATGAAACATTAGATTTACACATGATTATTGCCCAAGTATTTAACTCATTAGCTAACTCATCAATTTGATCCATAGTATATGGAGTAATAATTTTATTGGGAGAAATTCCAAACACTCCCTTTGCTGCTTTTATTCCTTTGAGTATTAATTGTCCTACAGCCTCAGGATACCTAGTAAGAATAGTGTTAGGAGAATAAGATAAATATATCCACAATAATGGACCTTCTTGCCAAAATACTCCTGTAGGAATATTTTTTGTTGGTAGTACAATAAATAATAAAGGCAAACTTATATCAATTCTATCCAAATGCATATTTTCCATATATGTTTCAATAATTTTTAATGCCTTTCTTGCTTTAGGAGTTAACATGTGGGGTGAATTTGGATCTGATGGACCTTTTAGAATATCAAATAAAGGTCCCAACTCTCCTGTTGGTATGCCTAGATAAGGCCTTATCCAATTTATGTCTCCCAATAACTTTTGAAAGTCGTTAAGTGATTTGAGTTGATCTACTCGTATTTGAATTTTTGGTGGACGGACCATGGTTGAGGATAATAGAACTCCTAAATAATTAATTGGAAAATTTAATTGTACTTTATCTATTGCTATCTCTAGATTATAATTTTTAATAAGTTTGTAAGTGTGGCATAACATTCCAGCAATGTGTTTTTATCTTTATGTGCTAATAACACATCATCCATATAGTGAAATATTTGTAGTTCAGGATTTTGATTTCTAAGTGGCTGGATTGCTTTGTTAACATAGATTTGACACATAGTTGGACTGTTAGCCATCCCTTGAGGGAGTACTTTCCATTCATATCTCTGATCAGGACCTTCATGATTTAATGCAGGGATAGTAAATGCAAAACGTGGACTATCCTCAGGATGAATTGGAATCGAAAAAAAACAATCTTTAATATCTATAGCTAAAACATACCAGGTTTTTGGCAAAGCAGACAATTGAGGAATCCCTGATTGAGCAGGTCCCATAATAACCATCTCATTATTAATGGCTCTTAAATCTTGCAATAATCTCCATTTACCAGATTTCTTTTTGATGACAAAAATGGGAGTATTATGGGGAGATACAGAAGGTTGTATATGTCCCTCCGCTAATTGTTGTTTGACCAGATCATGGGCTACTTGAATCTTTTCTTTAGTCAGGGGCCACTGAGGAACCCACACTGGTCTTTCTGATTTCCAAGTAATTTTGATTGTCTCAGTGGCCCTTTCTGAAAATCCAACCCATGTCTGTCTGTTCCTTGATCTATTTGTATTGGTGCTGCTATACCTTGTTCTTGTTCTCCTAATCTTTTTTCTTTCCTAAAACCTTATCTAGCCCTAGTAGTGGGCGCATTAGGATTGATGTTATTTGTTAATGTCAAACCTAATTGATCTAGGACATCTCGTCCCCATAAATTTATAGGAAGATGATCCAATACATATGGCTGTATAGTTCCTTCACATCCTTCAGTATCCTTCCAATCTAATATCATTGCACTTCTATGGGGATTAGTTGCCACTCCTAGGCCTCGAAGCGTTTGAGTGGCTTGTTGTAATGGCCAATGTTTTGGCCATTCTTGACGAGATATGATGCTAAGGTCAGCACCTGTGTCCAGTTGCCCATTAAACTCATGTCCTTGAATGTTTAGTTTTAGCATTGGGCGAGAATCTAAATTTGAAGACAGCATAGCCCAATCTACACCTGTGGAGCCTAATCCCCTGGAACCTCTTTCTACACTACGGCTGGAGAATTTATCATGTAGGCTGGGTATTATTAACAACTGTGCTATTCTATCTCCTGGTGAAATTACTGATATACCTCTTGGAGAACTAGCTATAATTTTTATTTCACCTACATAATCGGGATCAATTACCCCAGGACTTATCATAAGTCCTTTTAATGTAGATGAACTATGTCCCAATAATAAGCCTACTGTTCCTTGGGGAAGAGGTCCTTTTACTCCTGTGGGAATGATTTGAACTCCCATCTCTGGAGTTAGTACTGCTCTGGCAGAGGCGCAGATGTCCAACCCTGTGCTCCCTCGGGTTTGTCTGATGAGGGATTTAATGGACAATGTGTCCTGGGCACTACCCTGATGGTGTTGCTGGGTTCCTCCACTGCCCCGTATATTTGTGGTTGTGGGCCCCGGAGCATTGGGCCCCCCAGTTCATTTTTTGGCAATGGAGCCTGATGCCTTTCTCCACGATATCGTGGGTAAATACCTGGTCCTTGTCCGTTTTTTGATAAGGGAGTACCCTCTATGGTGGTTTGAGAATGGCATTCATTAGCCCAATGTCTCCCTCTACAGCATCGTGGGCAAATACCCGGTATTCTATTCCTTTGATACCTACTTTTGTTAAACCCTCCTCCTATGGGGCAATTCCTTTTAAAATGTCCTGTTTGTTCACAATTGTAGCATGTTTTGGGCCTGGCATCTAAAGCCTGTTGTACTGCAGCTGCCAAGACTTGCCCTTGTTCATTAATGTCTCTACATAATTTAATATATGTGTTTAAATCTTCATGTCTCCATGGTCTAATGACCTCTCTGCAGCAACGATTTGCTTGGTCATAAGCCAGTTGTTTTATTAATGGCATTGCCTGTTCTGTATCCCCAAAAATTTTGGAAGCTGTTTGAAGAAGCCTATCTACAAATTCAGCATAAGGTTCATTAGTTCTCTGTATTACCTTAGATAGCTGACCTTGTAAATCTCCATGTCCTTGTAAAGTCTTCCATGCCCTAACTGCACCTGCAGCAATTTGTGCATATATAGCAGGATCATATTCAATTTGTTGCCATTGACCCTCATAAGGTCCTTTTCCTAACAACATATCTAGATTTCTTTGAGGGTAACCGGCTGCTGCATTTCGCCTAGCTGTCTCCGTGCAAAATTCCTCATTGGCAACCTTCCATAACAAATATTGTCCTCCATTTAGCACAGATTTACACATGCTAGCCCAATCTGCTGGCATCATGTCCAAGTTAGTAATGGACTCGACCATGCTTACCGTGAAGGGTGCTTGGGGACCATAGGTTGTTACAGCCTCCTTTAACTGCTTCACTGTTTTAAAATCTAAAGTACGGTGAATTCGCTGCCCTCCTACCTGTTCAAGTACAGGGCATGCTAATCTTTGAGGTCCTGTCTCAGGATCCCATTTATCAACTACGGCGTTTGAGGGCCACTCAGCTGTCTCCATAGGTGGGGCTGTTGGTTGAATTACGCCCTCTGGTGATAAAACAGAGTTAGTAACAGCCTCCTGTTGTGGCCTTTTTCCTAATAACCCCTTTTCCTTTAAATTTTCTTCCCCTGTCTGACTAGCTCGAGAGACCTTCTCTTTTGCTTGATCTAAAATGTCTTTCTCCATGGTCTGAACCTCTAACAATTTACTTAACACCTTTTCCATTTGTTTTTTACTAATTTCTAATCTATTATAAAGATAACGCAACCCAATAAGATAACACAAAACAAAACCGAAACTGAATGAAACAAAAACGGAATAAAAAATCGTTGTATCAATTTTCTCTTCCTCAGGGCCGACAAACTTCAAACCTTTAGCCAACCATTTTTCCCAGTTTGCCTGAGAAATTTCTAGGGATAGGCAACTTGAAACAAAAACAAAATAAATCAGAACAAGAACACATTGTTTTTTGAAATGGTCACCCATTCTCTCGCCTTCCCTCAGGGGCAAGCAATTTCACTTACCTCCAAGTTTCAGACGTTCCGCGTACAGGCCACCAAATGCCGCAGTCTGGCTGGGCACAAAATCACGGGCCACTCACAGCTTTGTAGATTCAAACAGCAATTCTTTATTCCCAAACTCACACCGGCACTCTACACATGTTCTGGGGGGATCCACGTTCTCCGCCCAATTCACGTTCTGGGCGAAATCCCAAATACTCTCTGAATCCTGCGAGAACTCAAGGAGCAGGCGCGCCTGAGGCAGCAGGATACGCCCTATTCCCAGCAGGGTACACCTTAAACCTGGAACCGCCCTAAACCCCGATTTTCCTAAACCAGGAACGCCCTAAACCCGGATCCGCCCTGGTCCTTGAACAAGGTCACCTTACATGCAATGTCACTGCAAATGACCTGGGTCATGCCATGCGTCATTCTTACTTAGCAATGGCCCTCAGCACCGTTCCCAGCAAAAGTGTCAGCTCTTATATAGTGTTTCTTTTATGGCATTTGGTCTTTGTGTCCAAGACTGGAAAACAAAAACAAAAATGAATTTTTCCTTGTACTTCTTGTTTCCTTTTTCAAATTTAAATTTTTGAACCACCTGGAATTGATTCTGGTTTAAGAAGTGAGTTCAGCCTTGTTCATTCCACATTGTCCAGTCACTTTTCCCAACATCAGTCACTGAGTAGCACCGCCCCCCTCCCTCCGCAGGGCCATTTGAAATGCAGCTATAGCTCATTTGGCATCAAATGTCCATATGTATTTGGGTCTGTTTCTGACCTATTTTCTCCCATTGATTTATTTGGTCTTGTATCTGCCATAGAAATTCTGCTATGTAAAATCTGTAATATTATATTACGCCTTAATATCTGGCGGGTCTATTTCCCAATCTTTAATTGCTTTCAGATTTCCACTGATTGTTCTCTCATGGTTAAACTCTTCTAGCTGAACCTCCCCTCCCACATAGCTGTCATTTGATCGGGATTGCATCGAATTTGTATATTATGTCAAAGAGAATCTACATCTTTGCATCCCTGAGTCTTTTTTAAGAAGAAGCCGAGTCTTCCCTTTCCAGATCTGTTTAACTACAGGGTGGGTGGCCCTCAAGGAAAACAGGGATAAACACATATAAAAAGCACTTTATTTAGATTATGTTACAATACGTGGCATGTGTTGTTGCTCACGAACAATGTTTGCTTCGGTGCCTGTGCAAAACGGCAAAGAGCGCTGTATGTTCATCCATTTCCGCATGGGTGCACCCGTGAATATTTATGCCTTTGATCTCTCATGGAATAAAACTGCACCTTTAGTATGTCCCAAACATAATCAAAAGAGTTAAAATATGTATGTATTATCCCTATTCCCAGATTTTACGGCCACTTTGTATATTGAAACTAGATAAAATGCTGGGCTACAGGGATGGGGAGGGGCCAGTCCAGGAGCATGGTCCTCTTGAAGGGACGGGTCTTACCTGCACTAGCAGTGGCCCCTGTCTTAGTCTGTCTGTGGCTGCTAAAACAGAATAGCCTAGACCGAGTAGCTGATAAACAATAGAAGCTAATTCCCACAGCTCTGAAGGCTGGGAAGTCCAAGATCAAGGCACTGGCAGGTTTGGTATGTCATGAGAGCAGCTCTCTCTGCTTCCAAGATGGTGCCTGTTGCTGCCCCTGCCAGAGCATGAGTGCCCTGTCCCCCACATGGCTGGAGGTGGAGGGGCAAAAAGGGGCAAACTCTTTCTGAAGTTTCTTTTATAAGGACATTAATCCATTCACAGGGCTTCATCACTTCCCCAAAGGCCTCACCTTGTAATACCACCGCAAAGGGGACTAAGTTTCAACACAAATTTAGGCCACAGACCAAGCAGACACCCAAAGGGAATCCCACGAGGGGAGCTGCTTTTCCCCAAGTTCTTCCCCTCTCCCTTTTCTCTTGATGCTTCATCTGATTCAAAAAGTCTGCTTTGGGGCTGGGGTTGGTGGCTCAGTGGTAGAGCACTTACCTAGCATGTGTGAGGCACTGGGTTCAATCCTTAGCATCAAATAAAAATAAACAAATAAATAAACGTATTGTGTCCATCTACCACTAAAGAAAATATTTAAAACAAACAAAAAGTCTGCTTTTGGGGCTGGGTTTGTGGCTCAGTGGTGGAGTGCTTGCCTGGCATGTGTGAGGCACTGGGTTCAATTCTCAGCACCACATAAAAATAAATAAAATAAAGGTTCATTGACAACTAAAAAAAATTTTTAAAAAGTCTGCTTCTGTTATACTCTTTCCTTTGGGTGGACATTTTTGGAGAAGTATAACCTCACCGTTTAATGATTAGTCACAAACCACAGGCAGTGTATTTCTGGATTTGCCCCACGATGTCTATACTGTGCCACATCAGCCTCTCTTCTGATTTAGCTCTTTGTATGAAAAAGGTTATAAGTTGAGATGACTGGCTGGTGACCAGGGCCTTGCTGAGTTTTAGGGGGTTGAATCTGAACCTTGCTTAGCTGGTCCTAACCTGTCACCAACCTTGCAGCAGTCATGCTGCATGTTCCGTGTGTTACATGACCCATTGTTGTATTTATTTTTCCAGATAATGCCTGGCAAGTCCAAGTTCAATAGCTTCTGACAGTGAGATACCCAATGTGCAATGATAGCATGCGGACCTTGGCCTTCGCTGACCTGCACCAAACATTGGATAAAGGGATATTTGTTGAGGTCTGGGGAGCCCCAAGGTTGCCCTGTCTCAGCAATTCTTTCTTCTCACCTCCTCTCTCATAGAGCGTGGCCCCGATATTTGGGGAATCATTATGACTGGGCAGAAAAAGACCCTAAACAGGAATTGGCCTTGCCCCTTCTTTGATGTACCTGTGGTGAAGGCCATTAAGGACCCTGAAGGTGTCCCTAGTTGTGAAGAACCAGGAGGGCCCAGGCTGATCCAGCAAAGTCTGGTTGCATACTGGTTTGGTTTGAGTAACACAAACTCTTGTATTTTTCCTTTTTCCCATGTTCTTTTGAGCCACTTAAGCAGAACCGTGTTTCCAAGCCTGTGTGCAGGCCAAGAGGTGACAGCATTGAGCAAGAGCTCATCGGAGCCATGAACTGATCTCTGATCCCTGAGCCAAGGAGGGAGCCGGCCTCCAACCTCACTTGTCAGGGCTTGGGTTGGCACTGGGCACCAGAAGCTGGCCTGTCGTAAAGCTAAGGAACTCAGAATTGGAAAGGAGTACCAGGCACACTTGGGCCGGGCTGCAGTCTGAAGGCACAGAGAAGGCTTTGTGCTAGGCTCTGTGGCCAGACAGCCTCCATTCCAGTTCCAGCCCAGTCACTCAGTTGCTGTGTGACCTTGGGCATGTTACTACACATCTTTGGGCCTCAGTTTTCTCTTCCATAAAGTATGATTAAGAACACCTATTTTATAGAAGTATTTGGAAAGGGAAATAAGCACCTATCATAGCACCTAGTGTGCAGTAGACCCTCAATGAACAGTCAGTATGGCCCCAATTTGCCTCTTCCCCTGGACTTCAGCCACAGTAGCTTGAAGATAAGCTGGGACTCTGGTATCCTTCACAGATCTGGACATGCCCTACCCAAGCTGAAAAACTGATATGCAGGTGGAAAATGAGCTCTTGCAAAAGATTTCTGGGAACTCCTCAGAATTCCTCCATTCCCAGCAGAATGGGCTAGGCCACGGTGAGAAACAGAGACCTGGGAAGCCCCTTGGACCTGTTGGATCTAAGTAGAGACTGTCCAGAATAGGGGCTTGATGCCTTGACCCAACCTTGGATAGAGGACGCTGGTTGGGTTGGATTCCTAAAGAAATGGGCAATGGGTCTCCCCCAATTATCTTGGTGAGACCACTAGTACTACCAGTACTTATAAGACCTCAAGAACCCTTTCTAGGTGAGACCACTAGTTGTATAGAGCCACCCCTGGAGGAGTGATATTATCATTTGGTGGGAAACCTAACTGGAGGCACTTGGTGGTGTCCCCAAGCAACCCCTTGATATGCAGTTGAACTGGAGCCTCCCAGGCCTATGGGACAGAAGTGCTGCAAGACAGAGGGTTTCCATAGTAACTAGGCTCAAGCTGAGTTGCAGTTGGTTCTGCTGATGTTGAAGCCCCAGAACAGAACAAACAGAGGCCAAAAACCAAACTCATGGAGTGGCTCGCTAGAAAGGAGGGTCTGAGGAGATAGCCTTGGAGGTCCCTTTAAGATTCTGTGATTCCAACAGCTCCATCATGCATCTGCTCTTGGCCGTGGTATCACACTGGAATTACCTGGAGACTGTTCAGAACCCCTGATGCTTATCTCCCTGCCTTCCCCAGGGACTCTGATTGAATTGGTCTACAGTATGGCCTGAACATCAGAATTTTAAAAATCTTTCCAGGTACTTCGAAGGTGCAGCCCAGGCTAAGAACCATTGATAAAAACACAGGCAAGGCAATAACAATTAATAATAAAGATTACAGTGTATGTGTCAGGCCCGTGCCAAGTGAGATATATATATATATTCTATCTATATCAGAAAGGGCAAATAACCCCAAGGTCAGAGAGTGGTAAGAACTGGCATTCCACACCAAGGCCATCAGATTTCAGAGCCCAGATTTATTGCTATTATAATTGCTGCTTCTGAGGCAATGGAGAATGGAATACGGGAACACATGTAGGGCAGGCCCCTCAAAGACCCTTGACACCCTACTCAACCTATGTCCAACCTGAAGATCTTGGCTCTTTGCTACCACAACATCTCGTTAGTTGGATGAGAGCACTGGTAGGTCCCAGGAAGGCCCTGGGGACCTGGCTTTTCATTTGGGAGAGCCTGAGACCTTGAGCTCAGAGAACTTGAATCATGTGCTCAGCTTCCAAGTTCTTGTAATGAATGGCAGGCTTTCAGCTTGGGACATAGCATCAGATGAGATTTTGCTCCCAGGGGAGGGAGGAGTGGCTGGGAAGCACATTTCGTCCACCAGGTGTTTTTGGTTTATAGCAGGTTCAGGAAAAAAGTCAGGAGCCATCCATAAAGTAGGACCAAAGGCTTTTTATTTGCAGTTTCATTGAAATTTAGTGAAAGGCAAACCCAGCAGGTACCTGTTTTACTGGCAGTAAAAGGAAATTGGGCAGCAATTATTTAAAAGGAGTTGGAGTTGTTTAAATCTAAAATTTAGCAGTATGTGTATGTTTTAAGAGAAAGTTTACAAGGCTTGGGAATTGGGGCTGAACTGTTCTTGATGAAAACGACATGGAAAATATTTTCCTTTCTTATTTTAAACCTTCCCCTTTTGCTATTTGTTTCCTAAATTTAGCAGGCCAAGAAGCAATAAGCAAATCTAGCAGGGAAAAAAAAAAAAAAAACTGAAGCTAGTCTCAAAAGTTTAATCAAAATGATAGACTGGAAAAAAAAAAAAAAAAAAACCTCTCCAAGATGAGAAGTAATTCTTCCCATTTTATAGAGCACAGTCATTATCTCAACTTAAACAATTTCAGATGTGATTGACCTTATTGGATGTGGAAGTGCTGGATTTGGCACTCCCTTAAAGGACAAAGCCTGGGGAGGGAGTCACAGCCTAAACTTCAGCCAAGAACTCTCTGTAGGGGGCTGGAAGGATGTGGGAGGCTCATGGTGCTGTCACTCACCAGCTCCCAGCTCTCACTCCTCACCATGGCAACACGGGAGCTCTTCAGCAGGGTCCAGATGGAACCCCCACCCCAAGGCCTGAACACAGCCCTGCCTACAGGGAACACTGGGAATGTCCCACCCTGCCCTGGACTCCAGTGTGGGCCAAATCCAGAGACCAGCCAGACAGCTGAGAGTGGATGGCTCTACCTATACTGGGTCATTGTCATTGCCATCAGTGCTCATTTGCTGAGTTTTGTGATTTCACTTTTGGAGAATGGTTTTCTATTTGTTAAAAAGACTACAGAACTAATATCTCTGAGCTTTTGGTTACTGGAGCAGAACATCCAATTCAAACTAATTTTATAAGGAGAAAAAAACACAGGGAGGGAGGGAGAAAGAGAAAAAGGAGGAAAAATTGATTTAAATAGGTAGGTGGATAGTTGGGGAGATGGAGAGGCTGAGAGAGAGAGAGAGAACTCGACTCTAAGGACCTATACAATATTATCAGAGCTCACTCTTTCCAATTCTTGGTTCTCATTGTTTCTTCTTGATTTCATTCTCCAGACAAGATTTCTCCATGTGAAGGACAAGAAGATTCTCATTTCCCAAGCTCAGCAGAGTTGATGAAAAGAGCTCATCATATAGAAAAGCCTCAGGGAAGATTTTGATTGGCCCAGATTGAATCTAATGATCATTCCTGAACCAATGGCTGTGTCTAGAGTCCCAGTGATAAGATTGTCTGGCCCCAGTCTGGTGCTCACTCCTGTGGGAGTGCTTGGGGTGTTGATGGATCGGGGGCAGTAAATGACAGCTTTGCCAGGAGCATGTGAGTGGAGAGGAAGTTCCCTAAGGCAGGCAAAACCTACCCTGTCACCTGCTTGAGCCACCAGAGTTGTATTTGGTCAGATGTGGGGGGGGGGGGCAGGGTCACAATCACTCATCACTCAATCGTTCACTTGCCGTTGTCTTCAAGGATCTGTGGTCACCCAGACATTGTCATGGGCTTTGGAATCCAGTATTATAAAAGCAGACAGTCCCTATTCTGGTGACACGTATACTCTTGCAGCAACCAAAGTACACGTATGAAGACACGAATTGGTGTGAACATACTTTATATACAACCAGAGATATGAAAAATTGTGCTGTGTATGTGTAATAAGAATTGTAATGCACTCCGCTGTCATTTATTTTTAAAAACTCAATTTAAAAAATGAATATATAAATGAATAAGTAAAATACAAACAGCATATCAGATGAAGACAAGTACCTTAAGGAAAAATGAAGCAGTGGAGGCAGAGATCGGGTGGAGCTCAAGTGGTTGGGGAGGCTCACAGAGAAGGCAGTGTTTGAAGCAGGGCATTGCAGGAGGTGAAGAAAGTAAACCATGCAGACATCTGGGAGAAGAACCTTCCAGAAGGAAGGCAGAAAGAACCAGAGGGCTATGGAGTGGGTACCTGGAGGGCTCAAAGAACAGTAAGGAGACCCGTGTGGCTAGAGCAGAGCAAGAAAGAGAACGGCGGAGCTGACTCCTGCACAGTGACAGGACACCCTGTCACATGGGCCGCTGTGAGTCCAGGGTTGGTATTCTCTGAGGCGAGGTCACTGAAGGGCATGCGATGTTTTGGAGGATCTCGTTTGTTTGCTGTTGGTTTCTTTCTGATATAGTAATTTGGGAGCAGGGATATTTAGATATTCATTCATTTATTCATCCAGTCATTCCTTTGTTCAGGAAGCACCTGCTAAGTTACCTACTATGTACCAGGTGCTAGGGACTCACAGATGAACAACTCAGCTTCTAGCAAAAGTAAGAGGAGAGAGCACTGTCAGCGCATGTCTCAGATGCCCCAGCCTGACATGGGATTCCACCAACAGCCACAGTATCTCAGCCACTCCAGAAAGGACTCCACGCCCAGCATCTCCAGTCTCTACCTGGTCCAGCTATGGCTCCTAATGGTCCTGCACCCCAGGGCCAGATGACACATTTACTCCCTCACCCCCACCATGTTTGGCAACTTGAATGGAAATATGAGATAGTAGCTCTCCATTCCCTTTTAGAAGGGGGCAGAAGGAAAACAGCATTCACAGGTCACTACCCCTGCTGGCAGGGGTGGGGTGAGGGGTGAGGTGAGGTTCTGGGGTCAAATCTGTAGCTCCTGTGCTCTAAGCTTGAGGTGGGGATTTCTTCCTGACCCTCTATGGCCATGCTTGGCATGGATGGGCCAGATTCCTAGGCTCCTCTTCCAGGGGCCACCCTGCTTTTTATTTCTGTATTCCAGCCTCTGGCACAATGCCTGCACATAGTGGATTTCCAATAAATATTTGTTGGTTAATGATAGTGATATATCCATGGAATACCTACCACCTGCTAATACCCAGGGCAGAGGCCTGAGTCAGGCTGCAGATCATGGAGAGGACATCAAGGATGACCTTGATTTGTGCTGTCTCTGTAACCAAGACTACAGAAGCAGCTGCCTGGGGATAAGTGGGGACTTTGAGATACTGAGTTAGAAGCTTCCATGGGACACTCAAGTCCTAAAAGATCAAAGAAGGGGATTGAAAGCAAAAGCAGTTCAACCACCTGAGGGAGCCTGAGTTAGGGTCCAGGTATGTGAACTGGCACTTAGACATCAGAGGTCAAGGGCCCTGGGTGATGATTGGACAAGGCTGGGGAGGGGCTGAGGAGGGAGGAAGTGAGAGTCCTGCATGGCATTTCCACGAGCCATATCCCACCCATCCTCAGTCTATCCTTCTCTTTGCTGACTCAGGGCCAACTGATATTTTAGCTCCAAATTCAAGCGGTTGCTGGGTCACCATGGAAGAAGAGCTGGGACCTCTAGAAGGCAGTGGGCCTGGTGTTTCCATGGCACCGTCCTTTATAAGTTGTCTCACAGCGGAAGTGCCTCGCCACAGACCTGGTCCACCTGGAGGAGGCCACTCCAGGGATCTGGGGCTGCGAGAGGGAGCCACAGACTTTTCCTGATGGCACCTGTGAGGTTGTCTAACTCCATTAGACAGGGCCTTCTCTAGAGAGCCGGAGCCTGAGCAGACGTTCTTCCACAACATTCTCTGTGGCCCAAGGAAGTTGTAAGCGAGGTGTGTGAGGGGGGCAGGCAGGGGACAGACCTAGAAGTCTTCCTCCCACTTTCTGGAGCATAGGTGGTGCTTTACAGAGCTTTGCTGAATGAATGAGTGACAGAGGGAGTGAACTCATCATTCCTGAATGAATGAATGAATGAATGAATGAATTCAGGTGATCCAAATGAATGCGTGCAGGAGGGTGCCCACACCTGGGGATGGGTGACTCTCCACCAATGTTCATTGGGCAGTAGTGAGTATGGGATGAGTATTCAGAGGTTTTCTGAACCCACAGAGTGGCTGTAAGTCCTAAATAAATAAACATGGTTATTTCCCACAGTCGACTTGTAAGATAATGAAGAGATATATGCTCCCTTTCAGAGCTAAAAAACTCACCCCTCTGCTATTTTTCTTTAATTTTAGCTCCTCAGCCATTAGATGGAGGCTTCTTTCCATTCTCCTGACCCAGATTTGGGAGGAAGGGTAGGGACAGCACTAGTGCCATTATTGTCCCAGGTGGGAGGGACACAAAGGAACACCCTCCTTTCTCACTGAGTTGGACAGCTTGGATTCTTCTAGCAATCCAGGGCTGAAGCCAGAACATTCCTCTCCCTCTCTCCCTCCCTCCCTTCTGTCTTTCCTGAAATGGATTTTGAGACCCCGGGGCGGGGGGGGGGGAGCTCTGCCCCATCTGCTCAGTTCCTGGCATGACACCAACTCAGAATATTACAGGATGACATCTGCATCTGTGTCACCCTCTGAACACACACACCATGAGCGTTTGTGGCTAGCATGGGGCCAGGCCCATGGGACACAAGATCTCCTCTCAGAAAGCTCCCTATAGGCTGTCCTAACAGGAGGCCAACTGAAAAAAATGACATCCCCAGGGCTGGGGTTGTGGCTCAGCGGTAGAGCACTCACCTAGCACGTGTGAGACACTGGGTTCGATCCTCAGCACCACATAAAAATAAATAAATAAAATAAAGGCAGTGTGTCCAGTTACAACTAAAAAATATAAATAAAAATATTTTTTAAAACAACGACAAACCTGCAGAGGGCCCCAGTTTAGGAGGTTGGAGCTCCCCAGACCTTTAGCATTTCCTGGCCAAGAAAATTGCTAGGGTGGGGGTGAGACTCTAGAGGGACATGAGGACTCTGAGCTGCCTCCTTCTAAAAGGGAATCTCTCCACTCAGGGGTCCCATCTGCAACAGGTCCAGCCGCCTTGCTGGACCATTCCTTTAGGCTAGGGTTCTGTGAATGGAAGATTCTAACTGTTCTTCCGGCTTCCTCAGGGGCCCAGAGCTCCTGCCCAGGGCTGCTGATTGGGAAGAAGAGGTGGAGTTGGAATGCACTCACAGTTGGTGAGGTTTCATGGGGAATATCTGGTCAGAAGTTTGGTTCCAGTAGTAAGGTGTCAGGATGCATTCATCCAGCCATTCATCTCTGTGTGTCTTTCCCCAGTGTCTCTCACTGGGGACTCTGGAAGCACAGAGCAGGGTGTGGCTAAGGAGGGAGAAGCTGGGCTGTGGCATCTGTCATCCATCATTCCCCAGCACTTACTGCCAGTGACCCAGTGGATCTGATGTGGAACCACTTCAGTAGCTAGCAAAAGTCCCAGAGCAGCTGCGTCGTCCGTTGAGTTCTGGTGGCTCTGGCATTAGCCTGTGGGGGCTTGCTTGTCTTTATGGGCAGTTCCGTCTGCAACAGCTTGTCCAAGTCCTGGAGTTTGAAGGATGGAGCACCTCCTCTGTGCCGAGCCCAGTAAGGTGTCCAAGTCCTGGAGTTTGAAGGCCCACCTTAATCCCAGGAGAGGGTCAATCTGAAATGTGCTTAGCAATCTCCACTCTGATTTCTAATACTCTTAGGATACCTTGTCTTGGGAGGCAAGGTATCCTAAGAGATACCTCTCCAGAGAGCTTTGGTTGAGAGTGTGAGTTTTAAATTCAGAATGACCTGTTTGAATCCAGACCTATGACTCAGTAGCTCTTATCTGGGGCACTTTTTTAAAAAGTCTCTTTGGCCTCAGTTTCCTCATCTGTACAATGGGGGAGAACCAGGGTACAAATAAGGTAAAGCAGTTATCTAACACCTGGACAATATATTAAGCACCCAGCACATGGTGGAACTCTCCTGCCTGTACCCCCTCTGATGCTGACCTTCGTCTCAGGTGACAGGAACACCCTCAAAAGGCTTTGATGAGAAGGCATACTTGTCAGCCAAGCAGCTGAAGGCCGGAGAGGACCCCTACAGGCAGCACGCCTTCAACCAGCTGGAGAGTGACAAGCTGAGCCCAGACAGGCCCATCCGGGACACTCGCCATTACAGGTATGGCCTCCATTGTGTGGACCAAAAAGAAAGGCTGAGAAAGGACCAATATTGTTCAGCTTTTTTTTTTTTTTTCATTTATGTACACTTAAGAAATGAGGAAGATTCCCTCAGTCTCAGTCTAGTGATTTAGACACTGAAAAACCCACACCCCAGCTACATTGCTGCCTCCCATATTCTGTTGGCCTACTCGGGGTCAGTGAAGGTCATGGAAACCCCCCAGCTGGGACCAGGGAGGCCCCTCAGCATCTCATCTGGCATTCCAGCAAGAGTGACATGCCAGGGGACCACAGGGAGGCTTGGGAGACAGGTGAGCAGGCAGCTGAAATGGGGCCTCCAGCCCTGCTCCATGCAAACAGCGGAGTGCTCTGACCGTCCCCCCCACAGCCCTTCTCTTCCTCCTGCCCGCCTGCCCCACCTCCTCAGCAACAGCCAGAAGCGCTTCCCAGTCACCCTCTCACCCAGCACTCAGTGTTCCTGAAATCCTATGCTCCTCTTTCCTTCCTTCCCCATTTTCACCATGAGGCTTCCTCTGCCTGAACGCGCCTCCCCCACCCCACCTATATCCTTCAAGTCTTGGCTCAAGGTCCTCTCCTCTGGGAAGGTTCCTCACCAACTCCAGCTAATTCCAGGCCCTTCTCTGTGCTCCATGCAGACATTTGACAGAGCCACCAGGTTACTGTTGCTGATCCACCACCCACCCACAGCTTTGAGTGACAAACAGGAGCTGCATTGGACCTATCTCTGGGTACAGAGATGGGATGGGCCTCTGTCTGGCCCCAGTTTGAGGGTAGATGAGAGTGACTCTGGAAATAGCTACTCCATAACACAAAGGACGCGTGAGAGATGACGGTGCAGGGGGACTGGTTCTCGAACCTTCCTGGTCACTCTTGGAGGCATGCCTGAGGTCTGGAGGCTCTCCAGCCTGTGCACGGTGAGATGAATGCAGGGCTGAGGGGCCCTGGCCCTCCTGTCCTGTCACCCCAGCACTGTCAGCTTCCCCTCATGCTACCAAATAAGTCAATAATCCTGCTACTAGGCAAGGTCCCCGACTCAGGTCTGATGGCCAAATCCAGGCCTCAGGAGTCCTATCTCAGTCATCCCTGGGGCAGTCCTCCCTCCTGACTACCTGCACTGCAGATGAGGTTAGCAAGAAGCTCCTCTTGGTCTTTTATAGGAGCCCTAGCCATGGCTGACCTAGTCTAGTCCCTACAGCTGGGAGGATCTGCTGTCCCACATCTGTGACTTGAGGGCTGGCCTGAATCATCTCTGCACACCCTCTTTGCTCATTCACACCCTCAACCTTCTCAGATGTTAACTGAGAAATTGGAAGAATTGCCTGCTAGGCAAGATAACTCATGCCTGTAATCCCAGTGAGTTGGGAGGCTGAGGCAAGAGGATTGCAGGTTTGAGGCCAACCTTATCAACTTAGTGAGATACTGTTTCAAAATAAATTATATTTTAAAAGGACTGGATATGTAGCTCAGTGGTAAACCGCTCCTGGGTTCAATCACCAGTCTTGACCAAAAAAAAAAACAAAACGAGGAATTGGCTTTATTAAGGCTATGAACATTGTAAAATAAGACTCTTTACATCCAAGGCAGTGGTGAACTGGTGAGGTGCCATATGCTGCCCCAGGGCCTCTCTGAAAGCTGAGGTGGATCAGGGTGTATATGTGTGCATATGCACATGTGTGCAAGTGTGTGTGTGTGTGTATAGAGTGAGCAGAGGCTGGACTGTGCCTCCCGTGATGGAGCCCCTGTGCTGTGGGGCAGCTTCCACTGGACTCCAAACTGTCACAAGACAGATCCACTAGGATTCCAGAGAAAATCCCACCAGCCAGACAAAGCAGGGACAGGGGACAAACCATCTGGCTAGTCCTGGCTCCCTGGAGCTGGGTACCATCCTCACTGATCTACATCTCAGAGGAATACAAGGGGTGGTGGGAGTTCAAGTCCACCCTCCAGATAGAATGTGGGTAGGTGTGCCCCCTTCAGGGAGAGAAAGGCATTGCTACCAGATTTCCTCCTTCCGAGGCACCTAATGACCAGGGAACAAGGACAGAGAATGGGGCCCTGGAAGTCAGTGCCAGGAGGCTGGGTGCCCTCATGCCCCTTCTCAGCTAGCCATGTCCACTCCTGTCCCCCAGTCTGCAGGCATTTGGGAGCAAGCACTTGGGAAGCATGACTTCTCAGGGACAGAGAGAAAGTCCCTCCCCCATGGCTGCCTCACATCTTTCTCAAGGAGAATTATTTTAGAGCCTTGAAGGATTTTTCCCATGGGTACCCAGGCTAGTGGGACTCCTGCCTGGCTGACCGGCTGCTCTGCAGGGCAGGAAATGGGCCTGGGAATTCAGGCTGGAAGCTGCTATCCGTGGGATGAATTCTGTAATGAAAAAATAGTCACTGCTGGAATAGTCAGACAGAGATTGTAATAAAGATCGCTTATGAAAACCCGCGGTGGCAGTCGCCTTCCCGCCTGCCCAGGAGCCTGCATAAACACCAGGGGGGAAGGCTGGCAGGAAGGGTGATTTCTAACTCCCCTTCCTGAGGACGGGGAGCCAGTGGTCCAAAAATATGTGTCTGTGGATGGCAGAGCTGGGTAGAAGCAGGGTGGCCAGAGATGCTCTTGTCCTCTCTGAGGCTGGTTTCCCCTGGAGCCACTGGTGCCTGCCCCCTGCCTGGTGTCTCCCACAGTGCTGTGCGCAGGCAGAACAGGGATGCTCATTAGGCAGGTGGGAGTGATTCCTCCCCAGATCCTCCCACATGTCCTGAGGTGGGAAGGAAGAAGCCGCAGGGGACCAGAAGACAAAAGGGAGATGGTTTTCCATTTTATCCTGTACCCCTATGTTGTGTCACCAGACTGCCCCATCTGCAGGGACAGTTTTTTTGTTTGACTCTAGGCAGTGCCCTGGGGCCTAATGTGTGTGTGTGTAGAGGGGGCCTGAACAGCAGGGAGTCCTCCCAACAGGCTTTGGTTAGGAGCTTCCAGGCCTGGAGATGCCCCCAACTTGCTGCTTCCCTCCTAGGACCCCAGGCTAGGGGGCATCTGGGGGTTGGGCCAGTGTGGGCTAGAGCATGGCCTGGATGGGCAGGGAGCCTGTGTCCTGGCTTCCGGCTTGCCTTCCCTGCCTCACAGAAGTATTGTAAGGGGCACAGAGTGGACAAAGAGAAACATGGAGGCTGCCTGAGGATGTCCCCATGGCTGGCCTCTGACCTCCCTGCTCCATTTTCAGTTGTCCCTCGGTGTCCTACTCCTTAGACCTGCCAGCCACCAGCATCATCATCACCTTTCACAATGAGGCCCGCTCCACACTCCTGCGCACGGTGAAGAGGTAAGGCCAGCCACCGCCTGCATTTCTTGGTGCTGTTCCCCCAAAGCCTCCGGGGTCTGCGGTGCCTCTGGCCGGGCAGGACGTTGAGATTGAGATGAGACCATGTGAAGACCAGTGAGCACTGGGAGGATGAATCCTGTCCTTCCAGGAAGCTGGGGCTAGTGTGTATGGGGGTCAGAGAGATCCCAGGAGTCTAACAAGGAGTCGAAGACAAGGTCAGGTGTCCAGGGTGAGGGCAGAAATGCAGGGGGTGGGAGCAGAGGGAGGCAGGGATGAACAGAGGCCTCCAGAGGTGTGTGGGCGGGGCAAGCCCCATAGGTCCCTGTTGGTGAATCAGAGAAAGGTGTCCCTCTGTCCTCCTAAACCTGGTCTTACCGTCAAGTTCAATCTGCTCTCGACCCATTTCCTCAATGAACTTAGACAAGAATGGGATTCAGAAAGGAGTGCTCAGTGGTATCCCATGGATTAAAGAAACTTGGGTGTCCCTTCCCAGACAAGGGGGGCAGAAGAGGGACAGAGGAAGGGCAGGGGTGCAGGAGCTCCTTGAGAATGACCTTGGGGCCAGCAGGAGTCTTGCCAGCCTTCCAAACAGGCAGCTCCATCCAGCTGGGCTCCCAGGGTGGTTTGGTGAGCCTCAGGCAGCTCAAGTAGCTCCTGCCCTGACGACCCCATGAATGCAGTCCCCCAGACGAGAGCAGTTCCCTGAGGGCCCAGGCAATAGTGCCAACCAGGTCCTTAGAAAAGCTCAGAGAGCTCTTCCAGGAGCCCAGGGAGTTAGCAAGCAGTTGCCCATGACCGATGTGCAGGTCCTAGAGCTGGGTGGTGGGAGAACCCCATGCATTGGGAGGTATAAATAGGAGGTCGCCCCAAATTCAGACTCTTGTCTCTGTCCCCATTGCTGCTCCAGTGTCCTGAACCGAACTCCTGCCAACTTGATCCAGGAGATCATCTTAGTGGATGACTTCAGTTCAGACCGTGAGTATACACCTTCCTGTCTGCACCCATCCACACCCCACCCCGCCCGTTCCCCCAGGATGCCCAGGCAAGCTCTCTTAGGCCTGGCCTGGCCTGGCACACTGATCTCTTTGCCAACACCTGAGATCCTTGGTCTTTCTAGGAGCCCTCCCAGCCCTGGTGCCAAAAGAGGGGGAAAGTGTTGCTGCTTTGGATGGGACCCCAGTGACATGACATGTTTCAAACAATGGAAACAATATAAATAACATTCTTCATAATTCTAAGCCAACATGCAGAAGAGCGCCCCTTCTTTCTAGGTCTATGAGAATTGGGCCAAGGACAGGCATGGTGGCACACAACTGTAATCCCAGTCACTCAGGAGGCTGAGGCAGGAGGATTGCAAATTCAAGGACAGCCTCTGCAAATTAGCAAGACCCTGCTTCAAAATGAAAAGGCTGGGGCTGGGGATGTGGTTCAGTGGTAAAGTGCTTGCCTGGCATGCATGAGGCCCTGTGTTCAAATCCCAAGCACCAAAAAAAAAAAAAAGCTAGAGATGTAGATCAGTGGTAAAAACAATAACAACAACAACAACAACCACAACAACCTCCTGGGTTCAAATCCCAGTACTGCAAAAAAGAGTAGATTTGAGAGCTGGGCCATTGCCCATTGCTGGTGCTCTCTGGCACTCCCTGGGGTGGGGTTGAACTGATGTCATAGGTTCAGGCATTCCTGTCTGGGTCTAGGGACAGGACAGTCCTTTGGCCAGTAGTGATGACCATGGCCCTCCATCGTTCCCTATCCCACCCCTTTCCCCAACTGGAATGGGATGGCCCCCAGGGCAGCCTAACCACTGTGGTCTGATGCCCATATCTGAATGAACCTGCCTTCCTTCCCTCCACCTCAGCTGAAGATTGCGTGCTCCTGACTAGGATCCCCAAGGTCAAGTGCCTGCGAAACGACCGGCGGGAAGGTAAGTGCTTGGACCTCAGGTCCCACCGTGGACCTGACTTGGTGAGCTCCCTCTGGGTACCATGTCATCCAAGCCAGTGTGGTCCTGCTCCCTTCCTGACAGCTGGGACCAGGGTCTGCAGAGGACCCTCCTTCTATCGCCAGTCAGCCCTGTCACAGCACAACCTAGGCACCTTGCCATCCTTCTGGATGCTTCCATTGTTCCTTCTGAGAAGCAGGGCAGTGATGGCGCTCTTTCTGCCTTGGAAGGAGGCTGTAAGGATGGAACGGAAGGGGCTTTGAGAAAACTGAAGGGAGGATAAAGTAGCTGTGAACTCACCTTGAATCCAGAGGTGTTTGGGAACACCAGTGACAGCATAGCATCGTGCTCAGCCCTCAGGGGACACATGAGAAGTACAAAGCATGGTCCAGGCCCTTCGAGGGGTTAGTGTGTGGCCAAGAGTCAGAAATCACCACCACACAGGCTGGTTATAGTCGGATAATGTGGAGGTGGGAAAGCAAGAGGCTTCTGTGCAGGGGTGGCCTGAGGAGGGTGTTGGGCCTGTGAGACCCAGGAAGGGAGCAGAGGAGGGCATGCCTGGCTTGGGAGTGGTGCAGGCGCGGGATGCATACGTGTGTGGTGCTCACCCATGCCAGGCCTTCACGGAGCCTATGCTGTCACATCCCATCCTCATAATGCCCTGTTGTCCCCATGTTTTAGACAGGGAAGCTGAGGTTTCAGGTGGTTCTGTAATTTGCCCAAGGTGATGAATGGAGGATCCAGGATTCTAACCCCAGGAGTCTACTCAAAGGCCAGCTTCTTGTCCTCTCCCCCTGCTTCCTGGATTCTCCTTCCTGTGAGAATCCAGTCCTGGTCCATAGTGGGGAAAGAACAGTGAATTTTGATGTCAAAAATGTTGGGCCAGGCATCGTGGCCCACGCCTGTAATCCCTGTGGCTCAGGAGACTGAGACAAGAGGATCGTGAGTTCAAGGCCAGCCTCAGCAACTTAGTGAGGCCCTACGCAACTCAGCGAGACCCTGTCTCTAAATAAAATATTTTTTAAAAGGGCTGGGGATGTGGCTCAGTGGTTAAGCATCCCTGGGTTTAATACCTGGTACCAAAAACAAATAAACAAACAATAACAACAACAAAAAAAGCCTTGGAAGCCATAAGAGAGCATTTAGAGTTGGGAAGGGAAGGAGCCTATTGCTGGGAGCCACTGATGATTTGAGAGTGAGAGGGGAATGTGATGGGTAACTTAAGACCCGTCAGGCCAAGGGGCCATGGGGATATTGATGAGGGAGGACTTCAAACTGTCATAGAAGTAACCAAAGAGAAATGTTTCCCAAACCACTGCATTTTAGGGGCCATCAGCCTGTGGAGGCTGCAGATTATTTTTTTCCAGTTGTGGGGATTGAACCCAAGAGGGTTCTCCTCTGAGCTACATCCCCGGCCCTTTTTATTTTGTTTTGCTTAGTTGCTGAAGCTGACCTCAAACATGAACTTGCATTTCTCTTGCCTTAGCCTACTAATAGGCTTTTGGAAAGATGGGTGGCTGGTTTGATAGATAGAGGCTGGAGAGAGGTGTGGCCAGGGACATCTCTCCAAAAAGTGATTGTATTCAGAGGTCTTAGAGTGAGGCCCTTCTTTCTCACAGCTCACAGGACATGGATGGCTACTCTGGCAAGGGCAGGACCAACTGGACTTCCTCTCTCCTGACCAGACAGGTCCTCAGCCCTGAGCAGGAAGCTGCCAGAAGCAAGGCCATTCTTTGCCAGTCAGTGAGCCATTGGTGAGACTGTCATGGGATGGGGATGGAACAGCGGAACCTAACATGCGTAGGTCCCCCAGGCGCTGGGCTCTCCCCTTGTCATCTTGGTTCCTCCTGACAGGCAGGAGTCAGTGTATCTTTCTGAATCTCATAGATAAGAAAACTGAGACTCAGAGAGGCTAAATAACATGCTGAAAGTGAGTGAAGGGGTTGGCACACAAACTCAAGCCTGTTACAATCTAGAAGATTCTCTCCATGTCACACTTGGTGGTGTGCCTGGAGAGGCCTGCCCAGATGTCCCCAGGTGGAAGAGGCTTTGTGCTCTAGTTCCCCCTCAGTCTCAACCCACACTTTATCGTATTTTCCACTCATTACACTCTAACCTAACGGCATTGTCTGGTGTATGGAGGGTGCTCAGGGAGTGACCTTGAACAATGACAGGTGATGGATGGAAGAGAGGAAGAAAGGGTAAGGAGGAAGCGAACAGATGTGCAGAAGGAAGGCCACTGGCAATACCTCAGAGAGCCTATGCCCATAGGGGCCGAGGGCCCTGGGCAGCACATTGGCTCAGTTCTGGTGTCAAGCGCTGCTGTCCTCTCCCTTTGCAGGGCTGATCCGATCCCGAGTTCGAGGGGCAGATGTGGCCGCAGCTGCCATCCTCACCTTTCTGGATAGCCACTGCGAAGTGAACACGGAGTGGCTGCAGCCCATGCTGCAGCGGGTGAAGGAGGTGAGCTGTGTGTTTCCGGGGCAGCTGAGTGTCCTTTGGGACGGAGGGAACCGTCTGTGATGTCGGGCAGGCATTGTGGGAAGCCTCATAGATCTGCTTCCCCTCTGAGAGACTTCACAGCATCGGGCTTTCTCATCTGAAAGCAAGGGTGACTGTCATGTCTGTCCCATGGGCTGTCGCGAGAACCACATTGGATGGAAGCCTGGGTGAGCGAGGAAGGTCCCTCTGTGAATGGTGTTACTCTTCTCCTGAGAGAGGGGGAGCTCGTGGTCAGGTTGGGAAGCCCTGGAAGGAGGCAGGAGAGGCTGAGCTCTCAACGGGAGGGGAGGGTAGGGGCTCCTTCCATGTGCTTGCTGTTCTCCAGAGTGGGAGGATTTGGACAGATGGCGAAGAAGGATAAGGCAGTTACAATTCAACTATAAGAGGACAAATAGCCCAATTTAAAAAAAAAAATGGACAACGTATTTGAATAGACATTTCTTCAAGGAAGATACACAATGAGCCCATGAAAAGATGTTCAACTTTATTAGTCATTCAGGAAATACAAGTCTAAGCCATAACGAGATCCCACTTCATAGCTACTAGGATGGCTACAATCAAAAAGAGGTACACTAGCAAGGGCAGGCAAGGACATGGATAAAGGGAGCCCTCAGATATTGTTGGCAGGAAGGTACAATAATGCAGCCACTTTAGAAAACAGTCCGTCAGTTCCCCCCCAAATTTAAATAGAATTCCTAGCAGTTCCACATGGAAACAAAAACTACATCCACATAAAAACTTACACACAAGTGTTCAGAGTGACAGTATTCAGAATGGCCAAAAGATAGAGAACCCTATCATCTGAATACTAGACACATAAAATGTGGTGTGTCTGTGGTGGAATATCATCCAGCCAGAAAAACACATGCAGTGCATCTGTGTGGTACAACATGAATGAACTTTGAAAACCTTGTGTGAAGTGAAAGCTTGTCACGAAAGCACGCATATTGTATGATTCCATTTATAGGAACTGTCTAGAATAAGCACATTCATAGAAATAAAAAGTAGATTAACGTTTCCTATTGGGGTGATGAAATGTGCTGGAACTAGCCGGTGGTGATGGTTGGACGTACTAAAGACCACTGAACTGGACACTTTCAAACTGTGAGATTAGGGCATGTGAATTCTGTCTCTGCACAGAGATGTCTATGAGTAGGAAGCAGTGAGGCTGACTTCGTTTTTAAATGTTGAAACAGGGTCTCACTAAATCACTGAGGCTGGCCTTGAACTTGCAATCCTCCTGTCTCAGCCTCCTGAGTCGCTGGGATGACAGGTGTGCTCCACAAAGCCTGGTCTTTATTTTCTTTTTACAGCACTTTTCACCCCTCAGCACAGATAGGCAATGGGACAATCTCCCCTGATCAGCCCCCTCCCTAGGTTTTCATTATCCTGAGGGCATGGGAACTGAGGCGTGGGGCTGGAGCACAAGTTAGGGACAAGAGAGATTTGAGGGTGAAAGCAGAGTAGGTAAAGAGAAGAGGGGGAAAAAGAGGTGCTGCTCTGTGGCGCCCCTGGAGAGCAAGACACAAAGGGGGCTGCAAAGTGTGACTAAGTTTTGAATGTGGTTTAAGAGAAAGTGTTGAGAGCTTTGCCTGAGTTTTACGAGGTAATCCCACCTCTCCCACAAAACAGCAAAGCCCACAGTACTCACGGGTGTTTTGCAGTTGGACTTGGATTCTGGGGGGTGCAGGGAGTGGCCAGCCTTACCTTGTACTGGATGTGGCCTGAGAGGAGTGACACCTGTCCCCACTTACCTGGGGATCCTAGGATCCCTGCCCTCAAGTTGCTGGTGGTCCAACTGGGAAGACTCACCCAGAACATGTCCCGTGGTAGGTGGCAGTAAACAAAAGTCCTGCTCAACCAGTAACAGGAGGGCCAGCTCACACAGCATCTGAGTCACTGTCCCAGGAGTTAGGACACTGTCTCACACTGATGGTGAGAGCAGCTTGAAAGAGGAAGAAATCTTTCAGCTGGTAGCAGTCAGGGAGGCGAGATCCCAGCAGCCTTGAAATGATGGGACAGGAAGAGGCCAGGGAGCATGGTGCCCTAGGGACCCAGGAGGGACCTTCTAGGAGCCTGGTGTGAAGATGCACACAGCTCCTAGGAGCCTGTCAGGGTTCTGGGATGGGTCTGGACTGACTACCCCATGTCCAAGGAGACCTTCTTCCCAGAGCAGGGGCCTGGGCCTTTTTTTTTTTCCCCCTCTTTTTGCAGAGGATCTCACACCATCTCACACCCCCTTCCTAGGACCACACCCGTGTAGTGAGTCCCATCATTGATGTCATCAGTCTGGATAATTTTGCCTACCTGGCAGCATCTGCTGATCTTCGTGGAGGTGGGTCCTGCCCCCAGGGAAGGGGCTCGAGGTCTGAAAAGAGGCAGGTGAGGGCAGACAGAGTCCTGGGTTGGAGCTCTTCCCAGCCATGCCAGAGTCTTGCACCACCCCAACCCTTCCTTGCAAAGATAAAATCAAGAGGGTTTGGATGGAGCCCTGGGTACAAGGGCAAAGGGCCTGAGCTGGCAGTTGCAAGTTTCTGGAACAATCAGTGATAGAGCCGGGCTAGTCACTCATCTCCCCTCCCCAAGCACTGGCACATCCTTTCCAAATGCTGCCAGCCCAGACACCATGGCCACAGGTCCTGGCAGAAGGCCACTATGGGACAGCTGTCTCTAGGGTAAGGGAGGGGGAGCTCTAAGCCTTGCATGAATTCCTGACACGTACACCCCAGAGGTGGCCAAGGCCTGGCTGTGTGATATAGTGGCTGTCGGCCACATTTGGCTATTGAGCTCTTGAAAAGTGGCTCATTTTGAAAACTGATGAGTTGGAACTGAGATGTGCTATAAGCAAAAAAAAAAAAACAGACTGCGGCAGTTGGAGTTTCCAAGACACAGTATGAAAGAATGTAAAATATGTCATTAGTATTTTTTATTTTTTATAGGTTGCAATGATATTAGTTTGGATGTATTGCATTATGACTATTTTATTCAAATTAACTTCATATGTTCTTATATTTTGATATGGTTCCTAGAACATTTTAAATTATGTCTGTGGCTTAGGTTTGTGGCTTGCAGTATATTTCTTTTGGAACACTCTGGTCTAGACTGGCACTATACTGTCCCACATAATAGATAATAGCCCCATTTAGCTGTTAAAGTTTAAATTAATTAAAATAAACTAAGACTTAAACTGATGATTCAGTTTATCAGTTGTTGCAGCCACATTTCAAGTGCTCAACAGCCACATGAGGTCCTGGCTACCACATTCGTGCTGATATAAAACAAGTATACCACTGCAGAAAGTTCCTGACCACCACTGGTCTAGAGAAGAGCTGGGGGCCATAGTGGATTTCTTCTGTGGGGCCAGTACTCCAAATAATGGATTTAACCATTAGCTAGATCTTGGGGCTGGTGGGGTTCTGAGGGGCCAGACATCTCCCCTTTGGAAAATCACCCCAGTGCCCTGGCGCTTGCTGCTGCCCTGGCTGGAATTCCCTCTTCCAGGATATCTTCATGGATCCACCCTTCATTCAGGTTCCTCTTCAGAGAACCTTTGCTGGCTACCTTTGTTTTGGGGGTTGAGGTACTGGGCATTGAACCCAGGGGTGCTTTATGCTTTACCACTGATCCATATCCCCAGCCCTTTTGATTTATTTTTTTAAAAAGTCTGAAATAGGGTCTCATTACATTGCTGAGGCTGGACTTGAACTTGTGATCCTGCCTCAGCCTCGTGAGTCGCTGGGATTAGAGGCGTGCTCCATGGTGCTTGGCCTTTATTTTCTTTTTGAAGTACTTTTCACCCCGACTGGTGTACAGAACCCTTATCTATTTACCTTTGGGGTGTCTGTCTGATCAGCAGATTGTAAACCCCAGGAAGTCAGGGGCTTGTCACCTTCTGAATGAGGGAGTGACTGCATGAAGAGCCTCTACCACTGGGCTCTGATCAAGGGAGACTCTGGGGGGTGGCAGAGTGAGGGGGTAAGCAGGTTAGCTCTGCCCTAAGCCTGTCCTCACCCTGCTCTGTCCCTTAGGATTCGACTGGAGCCTGCATTTCAAGTGGGAGCAGATCCCTCTGGAGCAGAAGATGACCCGGACAGACCCCACCAGACCCATAAGGTCAGGGCTGCCATGAACTCTGAGGAGTCCCCTTTCTCCCTGGGCCAGGGGTCTGGGAACTGGGAGGTACTTGGGAGGACAGACCGGTCACCAGGGCTCCTGAGGGTACACAGTCTTGGTGCCAGCTCTCTTCTGGGTGCTTGAGCCCTGCAGGGACTGAGAGGAGGGGCCAGAGAGCCAGTCAGACATCCTGCCACAGTGACTCTGCAGGCAGGGACTTGGGTCAAGTGGCCTTGGGTCCTGGGGCTATTTAAAGGGCTCCTGGCTTCTGCAGCTCACAGTTGCCTCTTCTCTCTCTTTGCCCCCAGGACACCTGTCATAGCTGGAGGAATCTTTGTGATTGACAAGTCTTGGTTTAACCACTTGGGAAAATATGATGCCCAAATGGACATCTGGGGGGGAGAGAATTTCGGTAAGTTGAAAAATAATAACAATAAAAACAACAGCAATATTAATAACCCTGACAAGCACATCGTAAGGACTTGACCCATATTAAGTAATTTAATTCTCACAAGGATCTGGGGAAAGTACCATGATCTCCATTTTACGAATCAAAAAACTGAGGCAGAAAGAGGTAAAGCAATTTATCCACAGCTAGTCAAGAGATTTAGGTATTCAGGGAGAGCCTGCGGCCACATGGTTAAGTGTGTGTGGAGGGACATAGTGACTGAACACAGACCACAGCTGCTTCCCTACCAGAAGGGCTTGGGAGGTGTGCAGCCAGTGGGTGGTTACATGTGATGATGGCCCTCCCACCTGCTCTTTGACCCTAGGCCAGGGAAAGTCCCCCCAAGCCTCTGCCCTGCAGAGATTGCAATGATAATAAATGGAGGAGGAATTGAAATGCAGACCACAGTGCTGGAGGCCATAATGCTGTGTATTCTTGGGTAGGAACCCTTGAGACCCAGAAGGATCAGGAAGCTGCCTAGTCCTCCCAGAAGCAGCAGGGAAGGAGACAGTAGGGAGCTGGATCTGCTGCCCCCTCAACGCTGGCTTCTCAGCTGGGTGTTGGGGCTGCAGAGCACCCCGGAGTGGTCACCTGTCACCTGTCAGAGCCCAGACTCCAACTCCAGCCTGTGTGGGCTGCATGTCCTTGGTTAGTTAGTCAACTTTTTGAACCTCAGTTTCTTTGTTTGCAAAATGGGAAGGAAAGGGCCCTCTCCCCCAGGGTGCAATGAAATGGAGGTCAGATTGAGTAAGTCCAGGCAGGGTCCAGATGGCACCCCTACATGGGTTTTTAGGAAAGGACCTATTTACAGTGTGGCCACATTACACGGACTGGGTCAGTGTAGTTCTGGGTGGTACCATGACTGCAGAGAGCTATAATCATGGATAGGTAGGAAAGATGGAGAAGGAGCACCCTCATGGGTGTGGTGCCCGGGGGAGGGCATGGGGATAAACCCTCCTCACCCCTCTGCCATCTCCTAAAGGAAGCCCAGCGGGGCAGCCCACACAGGGTGGAGAAGGGCAGACCATCTGGCAGGTCTCCAGAAGCAAGGCCCATTCCTACCCTCACAGTCCTTTCCTACTGTCTCCTTTTTCATCCTGACCTGGTTTCTGGACCAACGAGAAGGACGGGAGGTGTCCCACCCATTTGACAGGTGGGGAAACAGGTGGCACTGTGTCTCAAACAGGAAATGGCATGTCTGACAGGTGTATGCAGCTCTCCTAGCAGAGCCACTGTGTCAGGGAAATGCTATCAAAGTCAAAGTGTCTCCGAGAGGTTAGGAGCAGGGCTCTTCTCCCTGCCTGGGAAACCCAGGAACAGTGGGCTGTAAACAGTCCTGCTCAAACCACCCTGGTGGAAATGGTTGTCGGTTTTCTCCACTTTGTAACTTACTACTGGAAAACGCTGCCAGGCAAGCATTTGGAAGAGTAAATTCTGGCAGCTGGGGTGTAGTGACTCTTCCATCCTGACCCCCTTTCATGTGTTTTGAGCCCCAGTGACCTCCTCTGTGTCCTGGGACTCAGCCTGAAGGCAGTGTGGGCAAAGCCAGTTTTGCAAAAAGACTCAGAAACCTGGAAAAGAAACAGCCTGTCTGCATCCGGAGGCCGGCCTGCCTGTCTCCCTCCCATTCTTTCTTCCTTCTGTCCTTTCTTTCTTTCACGGGGGACTGACAGAGACAAGTGAATGATCAAATAGCCAACTCCAGACTCTGCCTGAGGCGAGGGCTCCGAGTTTGGGGAACTTGAAAGGAACACTGCTGAGTGGTTCTGCCGAGGGTTTGTTTCTTACAAGAAATTCAAAGAAACGTCTGTGCATTCAAAGAAATGTCTAGGTGAGCTGCAGTGCCCAGCCAGTCGGCTGTGGGACTAGTTTTGAGGCGTGAGACTCGCGTTCTGGTGGGTCGGAGCTTTTCATTTCATTCCTCTGTTGAAGGAAGGAAGATGCCCAAACTAAGACGTGTTCCTATGTCCCCTGGGACATTCAAACTCAGGAGTCCAGAGGCCACCTTGAGTGGGGATGGCAGATGTGAAAACTTTGGGATTCTTCTTAGGGATAATTTTATTTTTATTTGATTACTTATTATTATTATTATCATTATTGGTGGTACTAAGGATTGACCCCAGGAACTTGTGCATGCTAGGCAAGCATTCTACATTGAGTCGCACCCCCAGACTTAGGAATCCTTTTATTTTATTAATTTATTTTGGGGGTACCAGGGATTGAACTTAGGAGCACTTGGCCACTGAGCCATATCCCCAGCCCTGTTTTGTATTTTATTTAGAGACAGGGTCTCTCAGAGTTGTTTAGGACCTCACTTTTGTTGAGGCTGGCTTTGAACTTCTGATCCTCCTGCCTCAGCCTCCTGAGCCGCTGGGATTGCAGGAGTACACCACCATGCCTGGCTCAGGAATCTTTTTAAAACAGCTGGATTGTGTTCCTCCTCTGCTCAAACCCTGCAAGGGCTCCATGTCACTCAAAGCACCATGGAGACCAGGCCCTGCACCATCAGCCTTTCCCCTAAACCACACCGCATGAGCTCAACCTCATCTCCCACTTCTCGGGGCCTCCTACTCTGCACAGCTGCCCCTGGAACTCACAGCTCTTACCTCTGGGTATACCCCTTGCTGGTCCCTCTGCCTAGAAAGTTCTTTCCCTAACAGTTGAGGGAAAACAAGCCCATCCGTCTTTAATGTCAAACCTAGTGTTTATTTGGCTCCTGGGGTGCCCAGGACCCCTGATATTTCCAATAAAGTCACATGAATCACTTGCTCTCCTGTTTTGGGTCTTGTCCCAGATGTCCCCCTTTCAGTGAGAAGTTCCCTGATCCACCTAAAATATATATAAAAATATATCCCCCCAACCCACTACCCTTCCTTAGCCCCTACCCTGCTTAACTCTTCCCCATGGCCACCATCTGATATGCTACATGTTCTATGCTCTTTCTTGTTCACTTATTTTACTGAATTTCTGTCTCCCCCTACTAGAGTATAAAGGAATCTAGAATAGTATGACATGTTATAGGTTTTTAATAAAAAGTTGCCTAATGAACTAAAGAATCTGATCCTAAAAGTGTGAATTTTGTGTTGCAATTCTGTAAGTGAGTAGTTGGATGACTTTGGAGAGGTCATTTAACATCGTTGACCTTCACGGTCCTTATTTTAAAAACATATAGTTAAGCCAATTGTGGTGGACCACACCTGTAATCCCAGTTACTAGGGAGGCCGGCCTTGGCAACTAAGTAAGACCCTATCTCAAAACAAAACAAAATAACGCATAGCTGGGTGCAGTGATCAATACCTGTAGTCCCAGATACTCAGGCTGTTGAAACAGGAGGATGGCTTGAGCTCAGGAGTTCAAGACCCGCATGGGCAACATAGAAAGACCCCAACTCAAAAACAAACGGATAAGGCTGGGGTTGTGGCTCAGTGGTAGAGTGCTTGCCTAGCATGTGTGAGGCACTGGGTTCAGTTCTCAGTCCTGCATATAACCAAATAAATAAAAAAGGTCCATTGACAACTAAAAATAATTATTAAAAAAAACCAAATAAATTAAAAAATCACCCCAAAATGGTATGAATGATAATAATCTGACTTCACATGACTGCAGTAAGAATTAGATTTTGAATGTCAAGAGCATGGTACGTGGTAAATGCTCTCAGTAAATGGATGGTGGTTACTGCTCTCGTCATTGCCACTGTTGATAATGGTAGCAGTAATTAACAATAGTTTGGGTGGCATGGGCTGAGCAGGATGAAGTAAGTAACTTAACTATATAACAAAGTTGGTCTGGCAGAAATGGAACCAGAGTATAGGTCCTCTGTCCCGCAGTTCTGTCCCTAGTTCTATAACCTCAGTTTCTAGGGAAGCTCATTAACATGACCCACCTTGTATGGATCCTGGTAAGCCAAATGGCCATCCTGGCCCCAGGCCACATCTGAACGCTGCCTGATGCGCACAGTCTGGACAGAAGGGGGTGTTAGTGCTGCTTCCTCCATTTCCACTCTGCTCATCACTGGGAGGGCCCCCATCCAGGTGTGCCAGGTGACAGCCTCCACCCAGGGACCACAAGAGTCCTTAGGGCCAACTGGGGAGTAGGAAGAGGGATCAAGGCTAGAACTCCTGAGAGGACCAGCTTTTTAATTTTTTATTTAATTATGGACTTCCTGGGGCAGGAAAAAAGGTGTTTCAGTGCCACATGCTGTCTCACTCTAGGGTTAATATGAAGGAAAGGAGGAATTCAGGAGATTGAGAGGGGCTAGGGTTGTGGCTCAGTGGTAGAGTGCTTGCCTAGCACGCGTGAGGCACTGGGTTTGATCCTCAGCACCACATATAAATAAATATATTAAATAAATAAATAAATGAATGTATAAAATAAAGGCATTGTGTCCATCTATGACTAAAAAAAAAATTAAAATGAAAAAGAAAGAACAGATTGAGAGGCTCGGTGAGCTGCCCAGGAGGGTCCTTGCTATAAAAGGGGATTGTCAAGTGGAGAACAAAGAGGCCAGACCGTGATATCTGGTCTTATGGGAAGCACAGTGGCGACTTCTTGCATCTCCTGATGTTGCAAAGTTTTCTGCAAAGCTCTTTGGGCTTCACTACCACCCTCAGAAGGAAGTGAGTCTCAAGAGGGCCTGGATACCATCTGGGGCTGGAGGCAGGACTGGCACCAACCAGAGAAATGCCAAGGAGCAGCCTGCGGTTTGGTTGGCGGTTGGCTTTCTGGCTCACAGGTGCCCAGAGCTTGTGTCTGGCCAGGGCCTCTGGATCCAGGCGGGAAATCTTTGGTGCAGTTTCCCCTCCATTCATGGTCTTGGTGTCCCTTTAAAACCATTCCCACTGCTCTCTGGGGCTCAGCCATAGGGCATTTGTGTACGCGCATGGGTAAGCATGTGCAAGGAAGGGGATACCCCTTTAATCAGGCCCATGAGCTCAACCCCAGCAGGTACCTCCAGGGATACAACAAAGAGAAGGAGGGCTGGGGGGCAGCTCTGTGGGAGAGCGCTTGCCTAGTGTGCGCAAGGCCCTGGGTTCCATCCTCAGGCCCCAAAAGCAAGCAAGACAATGAGACAGCCAGCCCCTCTCACCCTCACCCAGTGCGTCTCTTCTTGCCTCCTCATGGCTTCTGTCTCCTGCAGAGCTCTCCTTCAGGGTGTGGATGTGCGGTGGGAGTTTGGAGATCGTCCCCTGCAGCCGGGTGGGCCACGTCTTCAGGAAGCGGCACCCCTACAACTTCCCTGAGGGCAATGCCCTCACCTACATCAGGTAGGTGACAGCGGAAAGAGCCCTGGAGTACCAGCAGGACACCACAGCTCCAGACCCAGCCTGACGGTTACTCACCAGGTGGCTTTGGGCTGCCATCCTCCTTCTCTGCCTTCAGTTTTCCCATTTGCCCTTCCCAGGTCTGACATTCTGGGATTCCAGGATGAAGCTGGGAGTGTTACCACCAGTTTTCTCTGGTCTTGACTCCTTTTGTCCATGACAGTCTTGGAAAACTGGCCAAATGACCAAATAACTACTGTCCTCCATTCACTGAACCCCAGGTACACATGGTTCTGGATGCCAGTATCCCAGATTGTAATTCATGCAAGCATCTGTCCTTCCCTGTCCCCAGCCACGGGGTGCACTTGGTCTTAGGAGAAGGGGCAAAGTCCTAGAAGCCCACCCCAAGACCCACTGTCCTGATAGGGGTGGCCAGGGGATGGTGGGGAAGTCATGAGCATCCCCTCCTCCTAAGGATGAGTCTCCACCTTCTACAGCCATGCTTATTTATGCATGGCTTAGAGAAGCAACTACCCAAGTCTAGCAAAATGAGTGACCTAGAGTTTTGTTTGGCTTCCTCTACCCCATTTTTATTGTTTTTATAATCATAAAAGTCATGCATGTTTACTGTAAAAACTCAAGCAGTACCAATATGCATACTATGTACATTGATATTATATATTTTTTATGTCATTACAGAGAAAAAAGCAAAAATCCTCTTTACCCATTCTTTCTCCATGCATCCTGATTGTCTATTCAGAAATAACTACCATTACTAGTACATAGTCTTTCATTCCAGACCCTTAACAAGAACTAACTACTGTTAATAGATTGCTGGTCTGTCATTTCAGACCTTTAAATACATTTTCACATATACGATTTATTATATAGAGAGACACACCCACCACAGTTACATTTGTGTCTGTGTGGATTGGGTATGCCATGTGATCCTTCAGTGGCTTCTCTGCCACCCAACACTGTGTCATAATGTCCTTCCATGTCAGCACATACTAACCCAGTCTTCCTTGTCAAAGCTGATGGATATCGACAGATTGTCCTCCAATGAGACTGTACTCACAGAGCTCAACTTTTTTAATACGTGTTCTTTTCTTTTTTTGTACCGGGGATTGAACTCAGGGCCACTGGACCACTGAGCCACATCCCCAGCCCTATTTTGTATTTTATTTAGAGCCAGGGTCTCACTGAGTTGCTTAGTGCCTTGCTTTTACTGAGGCTGGCTTTGAACTCACGATCTTCCTGCCTCAGCCTCCCGAGCTGCTGGAATTACAGGCGTATGCTACTGCGCCCAGCAAATATGTTTTTAATTAACAACAACAACAACAAAAATCATATAGAGCTCATCTTGATCCTAACCCTCCCCTGTTGTCTCTCTGGTGAACTTGCTCTTTCCTCTTTTAGGAACACCAAGCGCACAGCAGAGGTGTGGATGGATGAATACAAGCAGTACTACTATGAGGCCCGGCCCTCGGCCATCGGGAAAGCCTTCGGCAGGTGGGCCCCTCCAACAAGCCTCCCTGCCACTTGTCCCCCTCCACCCATGTGAACATGGCCCCTGCAACAGGAAGTGGTGTGCAGCCAGGGAGCCACTCATGATCTCCCTGGCAACCGGGCCCTGATTGGGCTCCTCTGGGCCCAGGGAGGGTACATGATGCAGGGATAAGACCCTGGTCCTTGAAGAGCATGCACCTCATGGGGTGGGCTGGGGACGTGAGAAAAGGCTTGCTGTGAAGGCAGTGCCATCCACGGGCTGAGCTGCGTGCAGGAAGAGGGGCCTCTTAGGGAGGGCCTGTCTGTGGAAGGCATTTCAGGTTTGCCTCCTCCCCCGTTCAGATTGTGATCTGTCAGTCTGTTTTCCTGTCGTGGACTGTTATGACTACAGTCGAGTGAAACATTTTCAAAATGCAGATGGGTTGCGAAATCAATTTGGGGAGTCGTGACCAGCATTAAAAAAGAGAGAAAGAGAAAAGCACCACAGATTAGATTAGTTGAGACCAGAATAGAAAATCAGAGTTGATTGCAATTAAGGGTAAGTATTGTTTTATAAAACTCATTTCTGTTGTGTGTGTATGCACACCTGCGTGTGTGCCTGTGGGTGTACTCGGGGTACACTACATCACGATGTAAGATGTATATTTATCTCCTCCTTAAAGTTGTGGTCAGAGAAGTTTGAAAACATTGTTAATGATCAATCATGGATGAATCATCTTCCCTCTATTTATTTATATCTATCATTTAAAAAGAGTTATGTCACTATGTATTTTTAATGGGAAACTATCATCTACTGAGGACGATCCTGGGCTTCATGTCCCTTTAAATTAATTTTCTTATCACAAAAACCTCCCAAGGTGAGTAATCATGTCCCCAGTTTACTGTAGAAGAAACTGAGGCTGGGCTAGGTGGCACTGAGGGTCCTCAGCTGGTGGCCATTGTGGTCGGTGTGACTGAGGCAGGTGAGGAAGCTGAACCGAAGTGTTTCAGGGACCCACCGGATGGTTCTGACTCCTGAAAGATGTAGAAAGTCTGCTCTTCTTGTCATTGAGAGTTTCTCCTCAACTGAAAAGCGGGAGAGGACAGCTTCTAGTTCACAAAGTCTCTGCAAAAATAAGCCAGTTTGAGGTGTGCTAACTGAGGTCTCAGGAGTGAGTACCCTGGGGCAAAGTGTGGTCACCTGTGAGCTGGGCTTGTCCAGAAAGGTGCTCTCCAAGCAGGATTTGAGATAGGAAAGAGGGAGACACAGGAGACCTTCCAGGTCAGGGGATGACAGGAGGCAAGTGTCCACGGCTGGACTGGGCAGGTTTCCATGGCTTTCGCCCTTGATGCCTTAGTAGGCAGGAAGAGGGGACCAACCTCGGGGGCCTGGAAGGGACTTCTGCCATCCTTCCTAGGCCTCCTCCCCACACAGGGACCTTGCCCGGTTCCTTGTCTCCCGCACAGTGTGGCCACTCGGATCGAGCAGAGGAAGAAGATGGACTGCAAGTCCTTCCGCTGGTACTTGGAGAATGTCTACCCCGAGCTCACGTGAGTGCAGCCCTCACCTTGCACATGGGCCTGTGCTGCCCAGGGGGATCTCCCTACCTGGTCTGGCTCCTTCTGGCTGCCAGTGTTTATCTTTGGGACAAGGCCCTGGCGAAACTGATAGGGCATTGCCAGGAGTTATCTATTAGGTGTGATAGATAGGAACCGAATTTTTAACAGACTGTGTCTTCGATCTAAAAATGGATATTGTCCCAGCACTGCATTATGCAGTCAAGGCTGCAGAAACCCTCGGCACCTTTGACCCTATCCTCCTCCTTGTGGGAATTTATCCTGAGGAAATACAACAGCCACAGCAGAAGGCTGTTGACGGTCACTCTGCAGGCTTCTCTGCTGCTGTGGCACAAGGAGACACAATTCTCAGGAAGAGCTGGGCTCAGTGAATCCCGTTGATTTAAACAAATATTATGCATCCAAGAATCTGATCACCAAGACTGTGGGGAAAAAAAAGTAGACAAATGTTTCTTCCAGCATATGAGGTAGCAAAATGTAAATGGCGTTGTCCTGGGGTTGTGCTCACCTGGGAACCTGTGTGCACTCTCAACAGGATTGCAGCTGTGACCACTGGGGACCCCCTTTTTCCTATTTCCAAATCCTTCTCGGTGTCTTGGTCCATCTGAGTGACTCATTTTCTCACCTTTTTCAGCTCTTGACTCGAATGTCCCCTTCTCCGGGACATTTTCTCTGAATGTTGTAAACTGGCAGCAGCCTGCCCTCTCGCATTCTCTGCTGGATTTCCCTCCATAGCCCTTATTGGCATCTAGAGTATATCTGGCCAGTTAATTATGTTGTCAACTTGCTGTACACTCCAGGAGGGCAGAGGTTTGGATCTGTTTGGGCCACTGCTCTGCCTCCAGCACCTAGAATAGTGCCTGTCACAACATAGGCGCTTGATAACCATTTTTTACTAAATAAATCGCAGGATCAGTGTGCCTCCATAATGTCTAAGTTACAGTTTCCCTCCACAGCTTGTCCCTCTACTGCCAGCTGTCTCTCAAGGATGCTGCCGTGGCTCTCTGGAACACTCCACCTCTCAGAGCCTGAGTGTCCTCGAAAGAGGCAAATCTTTGTCCTTGGAGGGTACAGTTGATGCCTAGAAAGTAGGCACAGTTAGGCCATAGCCACACCTAGGGACTAAGCTAGATGATTAACCCAGATAACACAATCCCAGGTCCCAAATACAGCGTGCCTCAAAAGTAATAAGACTAAAGTGACTCTTCAGACAATTTCCAAGAAATTCCAGCAGTTTGAGCAACAGCAGCACCCTTGAAAGAAAGTTGGTGGCTTGGATAATCCCAGCTCCCTGGACAATTGCTGTGTAGGGAAGAATATTAATTTATAAAAATATAAGAAGTGAACAACTTCCTGAAGTGACTCCTTTTAAGGGGACTATGCTCATTCACATGGAATGTGTCTCTTCTGTGACACATTTCTTTACATCCTGTCAGGGTTTGTACAGCAGGTGGAGGGAGCCCACAGACCCCAGCCCCAGGGGCAGGACTGGGAAGCCTGTGGGAGGGAGTGGGAGAACTGGAAGTGTCCTCCCTCTCCACACCTCACACCCACCCACAGTGGCATCCCCAAGGCCCCCGAGGAAGCAGCGCCCTATCAGATCCTGGGTGGATCCCAAGTCGAGAGCGGAGAGTACACCAGCTGTGTTGACTGAGGAGCATGAGGGCCTCCGCTGCTTTTGTCATTCATTGCTATCTGGGTTGCTCACCCCCAGTTCCAAGGGAGAGGCCAGGAGTGGATCAGTTGTCGGTTTGAAAGGAGATGTATCAGCCCCAGCAATGCCAGCTTCCCTCCAAAACCAAGAGGCTAATAGCTGGCCAAGTTGCTCAGATAGTCACAGGAAGACTGAGGAGGCTGGAGGAGAAGGCTTTCATTCTCCTAAGCCTGCAGCACTTCCGCCACAGCTCCATCCCCATCCAGTCCCGACCTCTGCAGTTGGCCTCCGAAGCCACAGCCAATAATTTATTGCCTTTATCAGGACTGTCAAGAATGATTGTGTGAGCCTCGCATTTGTTTGTTTGATTTTTATTTTTATTTTTGGGGGTGCTTAACTACTGAGCCACATCCCCAGCCCTTTTTATATATTTAATATATATTTTTTAAATATATATTTTTCAGTTGTTGATGGACCTTGATTTATTTATTTATATGCGGTGCTGAAAATCGAACCCAGTGCTTCACACATGTTAGGCAAGCACTCTACCACTGAGCCACAGCCCCAGCCACAGCCTTTTTGATATTTTATTAGAGACAGGGTCTCACTGAGTTGCTCAGGGCCTCACTAAGTTTCTGAGGCAGTCCTTGAACTCGACATCCTCCTGCGTCAGCCTCCCAAGTCTCTGTGATTACAGATGTGTGCCATTGTACCCGGCTGAGCTATGCATTTGTGAGAATGCTGGTCACAGAGTAGACATTGAGTGCTCATTATAATTCCAAGCAGATGGCAGAAAATATTCTTCTAATCAAACCAGTGTATTATGACAATTTTCTTTTTTTAAAATATTTTTTAGTTGTAGTTGGACATAATACTTTTATTCATTTATTTTTTATGTGGTGCTGAGGATTGAACCCAGGGCCCACACATACTGGACGAGCACTCTACCCCTGAGCCACAACCTCAGCCCTTATGACAATTTTCTTTTGGGTAGAAGTGTAGCATCTTGAGAAGCAGATATCTTACTTCTATAAAGAGATATCTTCTTCTATTGGACATTGTCATTAAGTGTATATATATATATATATATATATATATATATATATATATATATATGCAAGTCTATATGGAAAACATAGTGGGGACAGATGTCTTACTTCTAAGGCATCTTAAGGTCTAATGGCAGTCCTGCTTGGAGCAGATCCGTAGAAGGGAATCGGGTGTAGACTTAAGAGGGCCACCAACAAACCCGGCAGCTCAGTCCTCTGGAAGGTAGCTGGGGAGGTGGTGATCACTGCCATCCCCTCTGCCCCAGGACCACTGCCACAGAGTGACATCAGGAGCTGCATCTGCTCTTGAGCTTGCTGTCCAGCTCAGGGTTTCTTCGCTAGTGTGAATGGGAAGCCACTCTTCCTGCCCCACCCCGCCGCCCCCTACATGCTGATGAGCCGTCGCACCTCCCTCAGCAGCAGCACGTGGGGAGAAGCAGAGCACAGGAGGGTCAGGAGCAAGCCCTGGAGCCTTCACAGCCTTTCCAGACCCCGTCCTCCACACAGTTCTCACAGAGGCTTCAGCAGGCCTCTGGTCTCTGGAGAGAGGGAAATCTAACACATTGTCACTGGACAAGGCAGAGAGGGTGGATCTCTTGTCCCCCAAGCCCTTGTACCTAGCGAGGGTTACCAACTCAGATGCTTACGATGGTCAGACAGGTGATGTAACTAAGTCAGGTGGGTGGGATAAGGAATGGGGAATGGTGAGGACTGTGGCAGACTGGGATGCAAAGGCCCGGCCCAGCAGAGACAGCTACTACACAGAAGGTGGATTAGTGTCATGTTGGAATGTGAGCGTGTTGAGGCTTGATCTTTCTGTTTTTTTCAAGAGAGCACAAATTCAGATTTTTCTGTTATGTTAAATTAAAAAATTATTGCCAACTAATGAAAACCAAATAACAACCACCCTGAACAGGTCAGACAAACATTCCTAAGAGCCAGATTCTGCTTGGAGGCCAGCAGTTTGCCACGGCTGCTCTAGAGCTGCCCAGCCTCTCAAGGAGGGTCTGGAGGCAGGCTTGCTGCTGCAGCGGGAGGGAGAGGACGTGTCAGGGACCCCTTGGGAGCCAGGTCCTGTGGTTCCATAGGCTTCTGGCCAGCCTGAGAAAGCCCTGGTTTGGTCAAGATCCTGGAAGGTGTCCACATCAAAGAATGCTGGAAATGTTAGGCTATCCCCACCCCAGGCACATGTTTTCTATGACAAAGATACCAGGAGACAGATAAGAGGAGACAAAGGTCAGATTCTAACCTCCGGTTCCTTATCACCCCCTGGAGGGTCCATAATCCAAGAAACTTCTAAACTTAGATGTATAAGACCACGCCAGCTGGGGCCAGCAGCCTTCTAGGTTCATTACCCAAAGAGTGTCAGTGTGTGTGTTTAAGCATTTCCTGGGCATATAAAATGTTTTAATAGGGGTTGGGGTTGTGGCTCAGTGGTAGAGCGCTTGCCTAGCACTTGTGAGGCCCTGGGTTCGATCCTCAGCACCACATAAAAATAAATAAATTAATTAAAGGCATGTGTTGTCTATCTACAACTAAAAAAATGTTTAAAAAGTTTTAATAATGTAATATTTTGCAATATGCTTGTTTAACTTGACAGTATGCTATGAATATTTTTTGCAGATTACCAGGTAGTCTTTCACAAAGTCATTTATAATGGCTGCAGGATTTTCTAACCTGTGGATAAATCAGAATTTATTTAGCCCAGCCCCTATTGTTGGACAACTAGGAATTTCCAGTGTTCTCAGCATCAACCATTCTGAGATGAATATCTTTTAACACATCTTTTATTATTTCCCTAGGATAAATTCCTTGAAGTGACATTGTTAGGTCAGAGGTGTGCACATTTTTAAGGGCTTTGAATCATAATACCTCATCACCCTCCCAACATGCGCTCACTGGTGAGGTATGAGAAGAGTCAATCTCACATCCTCTTGCCAACATTGGGCATTGTCATTAAATATATATGCCTGAATGTGCATATATAAGTCTATATGGAGAACATAATGGTGACCATCTATTATGTATTTCTTTAATCCTTAGTGAGATTGAACACACTTTCATATCTGTGTGTTTTAAGTTTGCCTCTTCAAAATCACCCTTTCCTTATCATTTTGAGATGGTTGTTAGTCCCACGTTTAGGCCCCAGCCTCTCCGTTTCCAGGTCCTGTGTTCCAGTCTGAGTTCTCTCCTGCCAGGGTCCTCTTCTCAGACCTGTCCTTCAGGGAATCCTGGGAAACACTGGGACTGATGCTCACCCTCTCCCTCCCCCCCACTGCTGGCCAGGACTGAAGGTCATAGTGGCCTTGTGCCTGGGCACTGCCCTCTGCCAGAGGGCATGGGTAGGCTGGGGAGGGCAGAGGACCAGGCTGACCACTGTCTTTTTCCTCAGTGTCCCGGTGAAGGAAGTACTTCCTGGCATTATTAAGCAGGGGGTTAATTGCTTAGAATCCCAGGGCCAGAACACAGCTGGGGACTTCTTGCTTGGAATGGGGATCTGCAGAGGGTCTGCCAAGAATCCCCCACCAGCCCAGGTAAGCTGGGAAGGGCCTCGGGGTCACATCTGGGAGTGGGACAGGAGCCAGGGGCATTGACCATCAATAAGGTCAACTTCCCTGAACCCATTCTCATCCTGTCTAGCTACACCCTCCACACACCCTCCTTCCCAGGGACTTCATGGTGCTCCTGACGCGTCTTCTCAGCCCTCTGTGTACCACACACTTGCAGGGGGAGAAAGGCTATGAGAGGCCCCTTCTCTCCTGGGTCACAGCTATGTGATGAGCAGCAGGCCCCAGAACTGAGCACACGAGTGAACATGAGTGTCACATCCACATCAACACTAGAGCAGGTCATGGAGACCCCAGCATGGACCAGCTCCCTGGTTGCCTGGCTCCATGTCCTACTATCCCCCATCCCCAGGGTCCCTTGGTATTTCCTTGGTTTCTCTCTGGCCAGCTCCAGCTGAACTTCCTCACCTCAGTATTTGATTATGAAAAATTTCAAACATACAGAAAAATGCCAAGAATTGTACCATAAATACCCATACACCCACTTCCAGCTTCTACAATCATTTGTAAAAATATTCCACAAAAATATTTGCTTTATCACCTGTCTGCCCATCTGGCCATCTAGAACTGTCCTTCCCTTGTCTTACAGGCATGGCTATTCAGTGACCATCTCATCCAACAGCAGGGGAAGTGTCTGGCTGCCACCTCCACCTTAATGTCCTCTCCTGGGTCCCCAGTCATACTGCAGGTGTGCAATTCAAGAGAAAGCAAGCAGGTAAGTCTCCACTCCTGGGCACAGATGGCCAGCAGCCCCAGGGGGATGTGCAGTGTGTGTGGCAGACCTTGGCAGAAGTCTGTAGTCTCAGAGACGCCTCCAGAGTGAGGATCCGTAGGAACCAAGTCAACCGGTTGCCTATGAGGAAAAGCTTCTTTTTTTAATATTTATTTTTTAGTTATAGTGGACACAATATCTTTATTTTATTTTTATGTGGTGCTGAGGATCGAACCCAGTGCCTCATGCATGCAAGGCAAGGGCTCTTCTTCTGAGCCACAATCCCAGCCCCCCAAAAAGCTTCTTTTTTTAAAAAAATATTTTATTTGTTTTAATTAATTATACATGACAGTAGAATGCATTATGATACATCATATATAAATGGAGTGTAACTTGTCATTTTTCTGGTTGTACATGATATAGAATCACATTGATCATGCACATAGGGTTATAATGTCTGATTCATTCTACTATTCTTCCTATTCCCATACCCCTCCCCTCCCTTCACTCCCCTCTGCCTAAAGTAACTCTATTCTTCCCTAGCTCCTGGCTCCCTCACCCTTATTGTGAGTTAGCATTCACATATCAGAGAAAACTTTGGGCCTTTGGTTCTTTGGGATTGGCTTATTTCACTTAGCATGACATTCTCTGGCTCCATTCATTTACCAGGAAATGCCATAATTTCATTCTTATTTATGGCTGAGTAATATTCCATTGTGTATATATACCACGTTTTTCTTGTCCATTCATCTATTGAAGGGCACCTAGGTTGGTTCCAATCATGAGTTGAGCTGCTATAAACCTGAGGTAGCTGTAATATGCTGATTTTAAGTCCTTTGAGTATAAACCAAGGAGTGGGATAGCTGGGTCGAATGGTGGTTCCTTGAGGAAATGCTTCTTTAGGTATTTGGTTAATGTTAGTCCTGCAGGTCTGAGGGCAGGAAGTTTGTCTTGTTCATACTGTATCCCTGGTCCCTGACAACCACACAGCACAGATGTCAGCTCTCACTGCCAGCCTGTGTTAGGAGTTTTACATAGATCACCACATCTGATCTTCCAAGCTATCTAGTGAGGTGCTTCCAGTACTGCCTCATTTGATAGGTAGTAAAGCAAGGTTTGCTGATTACAGGCAGTCAGATCCCACATCTGAGAGGCCTAGAACTTAAACCTTGGCCAGTGTGACTCCTAAGCCAATAGTCTTAAGCCAGCACATAGTAGGTGCCCAGTAAGTATTTCTTGATTGCTGACTGGGGAAACTGAGACCTGACCAGTCTCCCATGGTCCACTCTCACCCATACTATCTCCTTGAGTCCTGAGAGGAGGCTGGCCTACCTATCCAGGGAGAAACTGATAGCTTGGAGTGCTGAAGTCACTTGCTCAGGGCACGTAGCAGTGACTGAGGAGAAGTGGAGGCCAGGTTTCTCGAGCCAGCCGGCTGGCTTTCTCCTTCTGCCTGCAGGCTTCTCCACCCACCCCTCTCCTTCTTACCAGGGTCAGCTGGTCAGGGACGACTGGGAGTCTGCTATTCCATTCTGGAAAAGCAGCTGGGTCCTCTCCCTCCAGTCTGGGTGTGTGTGTGTGTGGGGGGGGGTCTCAGCTCTGTGACCTGCTAAACAGTTTATATATATATATATATATATATATATATTTTAGTTGGTGATGGACCTTTATTTTATTTATTTGTATGTGGTGCTGAGAATGGAACCCAGTGCCTCCTGCATGCTAGGCAAGCACGTAACCACTGAGCCCCAACCCCAGCCCTAATGCTGAACTACTTTCTTCCCCTTTTGGTCCTGGGAATCGAGCCCAGGGACAGTTTATCATTGAGCTACATGGCCAGCTCTTTTTATTTATTTTTGAGACTGGGTCTCACTAAGTTGCTTAGAACCTCACTAAAATGCTGAGGCTGGCCTCCAACTTGTGATATCTCAGCCTCCCAAGTGGCTATGATCTTAGATGCGCACTAACCTACGGGGCCAGGCTTCTGAATGCTTTCTGACTGAGGGATGCAGCTTATCCTTTCTATCCTGAGCTGCTCATCCTCTGCCCAGCCCAGCAGCAGAGCTGGTGCACAGTCTGCCCTTCACCTGGAGTCGGAACCTCCATGAAGGGAAAGCCTGAGCCACGCCTACCCTCTCATTGTTGAGGACACACCTGATAAGTGTCGGGCAGCCTGCACTCAGATACTTCTCTGGGGCTGAGGCATTGTTTTCTCCTTTGTGCTGAAGCAGCCAACAGGGCTTAGAGGATTCTCCTGGGCCCATTCATTCTGCTCCTGTGAGTCCTGCCAGGTATCCAAGCACTCTGGATGCCTATGCCCCACCCCTTCCAGGAGGACAGCATAAGCAGCTCTCCCACTGCCAAAGCCTCTGGAATCTGGCCTTTTCTCCTTTGTCCCCTTTTGGCCAGTTGGATGGCTATAAGATACCAGCCAGGCTCCTATGCAGTAGACGGGGTCGATGGCGTCAGCAGTCCCAGCTTCCACACTCCTCATATCTCCCTGAGACTGGCTCCTCACTTACAGAATGAGGGGCTACCTTCTCTGCCTGCCCTGGAAGGAACTGCACAGAGACTATGCAGATTAAATGCTGTGACTTGATACTGTTTCTCTGGCCAGTCCCAGAATTGAGTGGCCAGGAGGTCCTGAAACTACCTGGTAGCAGGTGGGAAGTGAAGAGTCCTGCCAGTTGGGGAGCCCCTCCTGATGACTGGGTGATTCATTCATTTATCACAAAGCTGCACTGGGTGCTTAATTTGCGCCAGGGAATGTACAGATCATGCCAGCCACGGGGATGGAAGGGGCGTGGACTTGACTCCCAAGGCACACACAGTCTGGAGGGGGAGAAAGAGGAGGAGGCAGCAGCTACAATAGGGAGGTCTGGATGCTGAGGTGGCACTAAGTAGGGTCCGTGCAGCCAGAGGACAGCCCTGCCTCCTGGGGAGAGGATGGCCACACTGCCCCCAGATGGACATTGAGAGAGGTCTGGCTGCTGTGAGTTGAATGTGAGGAACTCAGAGACTCTGAAGCAATAGCATGCTGTGAACCGCAGGGGGCCACAGGCTGCTTCCACCGGCCTTTGACCTTTAGGCTTGAAGCTGGGGCCACTTAGACCCAGAGAGGTTGGCTCTCAATCTGGCCCCTCACAGCCTGATGTTCCCAAGGGAAACCCAGGCTCTGCAGCCCCCGCCTTTCACCTTACTCACCCCACGTCCCCCTCCAGCTCTAGCTCTGGCTCCATGGCTGGGTGCAGAGGATCCTTCTCCTCCTAGCTGCTCAGTGAGAACATGGACCCACTCCCTCAGAACTGTGGTCTTGAGCCTTCCCACCTCTTCTCAAGGACTAGGTGGATATAAGAAGAGGGGAGAGCTGGGCGCAGTGGCGCATGCTTGTAATCCCAGTGGCTTGGAGACTGGGGCAGGAGGATCATGAGTTCAAAGCCAGCTTCAGCAACTTAGCAAGGCACTTAACAACTCAGCGAGACCCTGTCTCTAAATAAAATATAAAAAAGGGCTGGGGATGTGGCTCAGTAGTTAAGCATCCCTGGGCTCGATCCCTAGTATCAAAAAAAAAATAAAATAAAAAAAGAAGAGGAGAGATAGTTGCATGGGAGGGAAACAGGAGAGAAACCAAAAATATACCTGTCTCACTATTCTGTCTTCCCTGATCCTTGAAATCTGGGTCTCTCACCCCCTCTTCTCCATGTTCCAGACAACAATCCATGCTTTATCTAGGCCTTTCTAAAATGCTCTTCAGCAAAAATTCTTCCCTGCTTATCACAGCTGGGAGAGGAAGTCACCAAAAAGTGCAATAGGGGACCTCAAGTACCCCTGTCGTCCTGCTCAATGTGCCATGCCTGTAAAGATGGCGTCCAGTCATCAGCCTCATGGTTATAGGCTGGGTCAGAATTCAGGCTGCAGGAAGAAGAAATCTTATTCACAGAAATAGGAAATTCACCTAGGCCAAGACTCACAAACTTGAATCCTGAGGAAGCCCAGGTCCCTAGAGGACCAGGCAGAGACTATGACAAACTGGAGAACAAAAGCCCCATTGGGAGCAGAGAGAAGGCAAGTCCTCAGCCCGCCAACTGATGCCATTTAAGAAACTGGGCCCAATGTCCAGATAGAAGCTCAACGTGCAGATTTGTATGTAGTAACTAAACAAAATTTCAAATGAACGCTGTACTGTCCAAACAAAATACATCTCTGAGCTGGACTCAGCCCGTGGGCATCTGCACTGTCTCCCTGGTCCAGACAGCAGCTGGGGATGTGGCTCAGTAGTTAAGGACTTGACTCCCAAGGCACACACAGTGTAGAGGGGGAGAAAGAGGAAGAGGCAGCAGCTACAACAGGGAGGACTGGATGCTGAGGTGGCACTAAGTAGGGTCCGTGCAGCCAGAGGACAGCCCTGCCGCCAGGACTGTGAGCTTGGCAGGATGGGCAGCCACTGACATAAGGGACATGCAGTCTGTTTTAAATGGGGGGATGAGGGAGGTGAAGGTACATTATTATTATTTCTAATCATTGCTTTCTTGTGTCCCTCCTTCTCGTCTCTCTCTCTCTCCCAGAAATGGAGGAGAAAAGGATCTTTCATCCAGCATTCAGTCAGCGGCCTCTGCCTGGAGACAAAGCCTGCCCAGTTGGTGACCAGCAAGTGCCAGGCTGATGCCCAGGCCCAGCAGTGGCAGCTGCTGCCACACACATGACAGTAGCCCCAGGGCCTCTTGTACCTTTTGCATGAGACTTTGGGACTGGAAGGGGGTTGGGGTGGGAGTGTCAAGCGGGCTGTTTCCATCTCCTCACATCTCTGCCGGAGTCATCAGCAAACACCCTGCCATGACACACATTACTCCAAAGCTTGTTCCAGGGAGGGCGCACAGGGGCACACCCAGTGTCCTTTATGCCTCCCTGGCCTTGCCCTGGGAGAGGAGATGGTCAGGGTGCCAGACTGTTGCTGGCTAGGGACTTGGCAAGTGTCCCTGGCCTTTTGTCCTCTCCTTTGGCCCTACATGGGGCTCAAACAGTGGTGTGTGGAAGATCCCCCTGTTGCCTGGGGGTGCGAAGGACAGAGGCCCTCAGAGGGACCCAATGGGGACATGGGGCCTGCTAGTGGGGACAGCCTGAGAGGAGAAAGTGGGCAGCCTGTAGAGAGGCTTAAGGCTGGGAAGAGAGGGACAGACAGAGAGGAGAGGCCACCTGTAGGGGCAGGTAGAGAACTGGAAGGAGCTGAGAAGTTCGGGGCCCTGAGAAATGCCAGACCCAGGGGTTGGGTGTGGGAGACATGGGATCCTGGGAGCAAAGGGCGCAGACTTCGCAGGATAACATGGATGGAGGAGCAGCAAAACTACAAAAGACCAACGTCTCTTTCCCAGGTGCCGTCCTGCCCACCTTCACCAGTCCCCAGGCCTGAGCCTCACACGTGCCTCCAGCCTTAATGCTGATCTAGCAGGAGGCTGCAGAGGGATCTTTAAGGGCAGACTTGGGGTGCAGCTTATTAAACAGACTCCACTTCTGTTTGGCCACGTGTCAGGCTGAGACCTCTCTCTTGGGCCATCATGACCAGCTGGTGCCCTGTACCCCCGCCTGGGCCCAGTGGGAAAACTGGCAGATGTCATGCACCCTTGAGCAACCCCACCCTCGTTTGTGGTTTTGAACCCTGCTTTCTCAAGGTCTTTGTCTCTGTAAATACTGCGTCATGGGTCAGGGTGGCCGATAAGAATGTGACTTCCTTTCGGAGTATGAACACCCCCTGGGTCCCGAGGGGCTAGTCACCTGGCTAAACTGCACTCTCAGTTCCTTCTACTTACAGGAGGGATTCCCTTGAAAGGTCAGCCATTGCACTCGGCCAGGAGGCTGGCTGTGGAGAATTCCCAGTTCCCCTGTGGCCTTGTCTTGGGATTCTTCCTGTTGTTCCCTCAAGCACCTGACCCCAACCACTGGCTTGGGCAGTATAATCTGTTGGTACCAGGACCCCTGGGGTCTCCCTCCCAAAGCAAACAGCTCCTACCTCAGGAGCACCCAGTCTTTCATAGAAGAGAGCCACACTCTAGAGAGTTCATGCATTACAGAAGGTCTAGGAATTTCCAGAAATTGTCCCCCAAATGGTGTGTGTTTGTGTGTGTGTATGTGTGTGTGTGCGCATCTTCCTGGGGAGAATGACCCAGGAAAAGAGGATTTCCCTGGCTTCTTAAAGAGGTCCCTGATCTCAAAGGGTCTAGGCCTCTGCTCTGGATTGGAGCTATTTGACCTGCAGCCCTCCTCTCCCAACCTCCCTCCCTGCTGCACCCAAACTGCCATCACCCTGTTCCCTCCACGTGGCCCTTGGGGTTGGAAGCCAAGTGTTCATGGTCGCCAGCACCCACTCTGGAGGGTTCTCCAGCAGTGTCCTCTTGCCTCCTGGCTCTCGCCAGCACTCTCAGCAGGTATAAGTGCACCCCTGGACTCACAGTGTGCGGGTCCTTTGGCCACACTTCTCCCATTCTCTGATGTGGAGTTTCATCCACCGCCATTTGTGAGCCTGGCTTCAGATCCCCTGTTCATCCAGGAAGCTCCTGCTGTGGGCTAGGATAGAACCAGGGTTGGGGTGGGGTCCTCTCCCTAGAGCCTAGGCCATGTTCAGGCGTGGCCCTTGGGGACCGGGAGCATGAGCTCTTGAATGTAAGGACTGCTGCTCAGAGAGCCTTTGAGAGGGTCTCGCCCTCGTTTCCATGGTCAGTCAGGCTCTGGACTTCTCAGCTGTCCTGGGTGGGGACTTGGCCCACTCTGTTTTTGCTTTTCCTCTTCTTGACCAAAGCATGTGCCACTAGCTGTCCTTGAGGACATTGTCTTTATGAAACACACACCTGGAATAAAACCACTTCTTACATGTTCATGTGCGCTTGTGCCTTCCTCTCTGACGCAGCGCCCCCTTCCCCTGCTCGGGAAAAGTCGGGGCCAGAGTGAAACCAAACATGCTCCAGTCTAACCCTCTCCTGCAGCTAAGCCAGCCTCTCTCAGGAGAGCCAACAGGTGCCCTGCTCCTGGGGCAGGCCTGGGACCCGATCCCAGGGACCAGCTCAGCCCAGGCTTCTATTACTTCACTGTGGGACACTATGGGACTTGGAAATGGAAAGCCAAGGGCTTCTCCAAATGTAAGTGGCCCTACCACCACGCTCACTTTAGCAGACCTTCTCTGCTTTCTTGGGAGCCAGCTATGGCCCCTCCGAGCTGCCCTTCCCCTCCTCTACCACACAAGAAGTCACTCAGGCAGGACATTATTCCTGGGTAAAAAATGGTACAATGATTCTAGAAAGAGTCATGCCAGCCTAGGCTTGCTTGATCAGGTAGCAGATGTTCTGCATAACGTCTCCATGGAAACCAATTGGAAACCCCCACCATGTCTGATCAGAAGCTGAGTCGACCTAGGTAAAAATAAACGCTGCTTCAATGCACATGTGAACTGCTGTGGGAAGACCAGGCACCACTAACTCCCCTGGACCTGGCCATTTCCTCCCCTGCCCCCACTTACCTCAGGACTGCTGATGAGGAGTCCCCAGAACTTCTGACCCATGGACCCGAGGGGCCTGGAGCAAAGCTCCGGCTGGCCGCAGTGTGTGCAACTTGGCTACAGCATCCAGTTTGGTCTGGACTTAGGAGACATGTCACAGCAGAAGCTCCTGGCTGTGATCTCCATCCATCCTTCCTTCTATTTGTCCCGCTGGTTGCCCAGCACCCTCTTAGGTCACCTCCTGGCAGGGTGGGTCAGCTTTCTACTCTCATCCATTGTTGCTCCCAGCCTTGAGGGGCTCTGGTGCTGGCTTCTCCTGAGTCGGTCTGCCTCTCCAGAGACCCACTTTTCCCTCCCACCTCTTTTTCTTCCTGGAAACGGAGGCTGTCAACCTTTAGCCAGCCTCTAGAGGAATCCATGAAAGCCCTCCGGCTGGCCATTAATAATAACTGGTTAAGAGTCTTCCCAGAACAGGAGGGCTGGGGCGGCAGGAGGGATGTCTGTCCCAGGCCCAAACTCCAGCTTGTCCAGTAGGGAGCAGTTCCTGGGTTCTGGGCCTTTGGGTCTTGGCTTTGGTTTGGTTTTGTTTTTGCAGTTCTGGGGATGGAACCCAGGGCCTCACATATACTAGGCAAGTGCTCCTCCATTGAGCTGCACTCTTGGCCCCTGGGCTTAGGTTTTCACAAAGACTCTTCCCCCAGCCTCTCAGTAGGGCTTTCCTGGTTTGCAGTTGGTAGAAATAACCCAGCCAACATCCCTGTCCTCCAGGGGGTCTGGCACCCCAAGGCTTGTGAGGAAGGTCTTTTGCTGCACTGGATGGGGTATGGTCCTCTCCCACTAGGGAATGGGGAAGGAAAGCTGGAAAGACTGAAGTTCATAATGTCCACATGCTCATTCTGAGAATGTTCTCAGTGTGTCTGGTATTTGTCCCCAGTGCTGGTCTGAGTCAGTGTTCCTCCAGAAGAAGGGAGGGGACCCAGGCAGTGTCTCTTGTGGTAAGAGGTCCTCACTGCCAGGCACGTAGCAGAAAACTGGAGATGAGCAGAGGAAAGGCCTGCTTTCTCCTGGCCAGGCTGCCTGAGCAGCAGAGGTTGACGGAGGCTCCAGAGCCATCTGGAGGACAGCCCTCGCCTGCTCTTTTAACTTGGGAAGTGGGGGGAAGAGTGGACTAGGGGTGTGGACTCTACAGACCCCATCATCTGGTTCCATCCCTGCTCTGCAACTCAGTAGCTGTGTGATCTGGAATAATTTGATCTCTCATCCTTGATTTCCTGACCTGTAAAATGGGGCTACTCCTAGCACTAGAGGATTTTTGTGAAGACTGATTTATTTAATGACTGGGAAGCATCTGACCCCATCTAAATGCTTACTAAATGCATGCTATTACTATTATTAACAAGCCTGCTAAATGCCTGCTCCATACCAGGCCGTTGCTGGGGTGATGACACATATATAACCGGACAGAAATGGGCCCAGCCCTCAAGAGCTGATTTCGAGCAGGGAGGTGGACAAATACTCATTTAGAACCTAGAAATTAGGCAACTGTAATCCCACATGGTAAAAGCAACAAGATAAGGCAGGATCTAGGGGACCCCCAGAAGGGGCCTGGGGGTCCCTCAGAAGATGATGCTTCCAGGACAGCTCGCAATGACATCCCAGGAGACTTTTGCCTTGGGCTGGGTAAGGTCAGATAAAGTCAACTGGTCACCCTCGCCAGGCTGACAGTTCAGCAGGCAGCTTGCTGGGTGTCCTGAGCTTTCCACCCTGTACACGAAGCACTGTGGTGATGTAGACCAGTCTGTAAACAGAAGAATTCTGGAAGGAAGTTATAGAAGCCAAACGGACATGCTGCTTGAGCTACTGACTATTTTTCCAGGGCTCAGTTTTCTTCCTATGGGGAGGGGTGGGTGCGCCCAGAAGTCCTGGGAAATTCAGTGATCCTTGTCTGGAGAAAATTAATACGATCAGGAAGGGCCTGGGAAAGACTAGTTTTCTCCTTGCTCTTAGATTGTCTCTGATCCTCCTTAAGCCACCTAAAAACCAAGGCTGTCTTGTGACAATAGGTCTTTCCAATAAATCTCTTGCAGGTTACTGTGGAGGCAACCTGCTCAGAGTCCTCTGAGGGGCTAGTGAACAGGTGTGTCCCTGGGCTCGACCCAGCCTGCTGCTCTGTATTCCTGTAATTGGAACAAGTGGCCCAGGTGATGCGTACGCACATTTAGGTCTTCAACCTTCTGCACCTGGAGGGGCAGCCATACAGGGCAGAGTTGGGCTGGGTGGGTGGGGTTCTGGACGGAGCCTCCTGCAGAGAAGCCACAAGGGGAAGGAAGGCTGCCTCTGTACTCGCTGTGCTTCCCCAGGCGCTGGAAGAGCATAGGGACCAGGGCCAGAAGTCAAAGGCTCAAGCCAAGCAGTGGTGGAGAAGTCCCCACTTCTGGGGAATCCTCAGCAGACGGGAAATCAGCGCTGGCAGCATGTGTGAGTTCTGGGCCCAGAACCAGGAAGGAAGAGGCTCTGGAGGTGGGTGCTACGGGGACACCCCAAAAGAGCCTTGGTCTGGCCTCTCCCTCTCCTGGCTGTGAGGGTCGGGGTAGCTCCCAGCCAGCAGGAGGCGAGCTGCTCTCCATGTGTGGGTGGACGTCTCCCGCAGCTGCAGGGTATGGGTTTCACTGCTCACCAGGGCAGGGGCTGCCCTTGTCCCAGGCTGACTCTGCTTTCCAGAGCCTTGGTCTCCAGGGAAGGGGACTAGTAGAGAGATGTTCAGGTTAATCAGATCACAGTAAGCAGTGGGGACAGTAGAGTGGCACTGGGGCTTTCTCCTGGGTGTGCTGGGTGGCCTAGGCCCTGGGGCTGTCAGGTAGGAGCTTGGGCTGACCTCCATCCTGATGGGTGCGGGGAAGGTGGGTAGGCCCTGGGAAGCAGAGTGGGCCCTGCAGGGATGCCCCACCCAGGCCATACAGACTCCCCCACCTGTAGAGGCACATCACGGACACGGTCAAGGTGTCCTGCATCTGAGACTCGGCTCCCACCCTCTTCCTCACTCAGCCACATCACCTGCACCCTGTTTTCTGCTTCTGTTTCTTTGTGTTGTCCCTCTGCCCTCTGCCTTGTTATCTCCATGGGTCAAATGTTGCCCATTTTTTCCAAAGGCTGCTTCTGTAAAGAAATGCCCCCTGCCTTAAAAGAATCTCCCCAGCTTGTTTCTTGAGTGTTCTGATTATCCCTCTCCGGCCTCTGTCACCCCTTTCCTGGTGCGCTCCTGGCTTCGCTTCTCTGTCAGTCTCGGCTCCTTGCTGCCAGGAACCAGGCCTGCTCCAACTTTGTACCTCCCCAGTGCCACATAAGTGAATGTAGAGATAAAGCGTTCAAGCTGCATTCATTTTGGTTCTGGAGGTGTAGCTCAGTGATCAGGGTGCTTGCCTGGCATGCATGAGGCCCTGGGTTCTATTCCCAGCACAGCAACAAAACAAAACAAAAAAACAACATTGCCTAGAGAAAGCCCTCCATGTATATTTGTTCCATTTTTTCCCCTCTTCTCTTAGTTTGGTGTTTTCACAGTGTCCCCCCTTCCTTCTTAGTGGTGGTCTCCGAGTCCTCAATAATAATGTGCTGGTGATGCTGGGGGCTGTGAAGATGCCTAGTCCTGCTACACGCCCCTGAGGGAGGCTCAGACTCACCTCACAGAGGAGGGAGTGGGGGGGCTCAGTCAGGAGAAAGAAATTTGCCCAAGGATAAACAGCTCAGATGCAACTCCTCACCTGTCACCCCTTAGAAGTGTGTCAGTAGTTCTCAATGTGGTTCTGTGGACCAGCCTCTTGAGCATCACCTGAGAACCAACTAGAAATGCAAACTCAGGCCTCACACAGACCTACTGACTCAGAAGGTCTGGGACCAGGGCCCAGTGTCCGTGTTTAGCAAGCACCCAAGGGATTCTGATGCATGCTCAGGTTTGAGAGCCACTGGTTTGGTCACTGTGATGGGCTCTGGTGCCCTGAGTGAGTGCCATGAGTCAACGCCGGTACAGGAGCCATGTCCTGCTGCCTTGCTAAGTAGGCTGCCTGCTGCAGAGTTCTGGGCAGCAATGGGTCCCTTGGGGCAGAGGGCGGGTGGGCATAAGGCTGGGCCGAGGGCTGCTGCTGAGCCAGCTGCCACATGCCAACCTTGCTTTGTGTGATTTATGAGTCTCTTTCCTAACATCAGCTACGTATGGCTGAGTTCATTCTAGAAGAGTTTCTGCCCCAGAAGATCCATTAATCAAGGAATCAGTGCCGTACCACCCAGCCTGCAGGAGAGGTGTACATTTGCCATAAGTTACATGGCAAAGTCCTTCTGTGGATCTTTCATCCAGTGACCTGATTCAGAGCCAGCTCTATCACTTATTAACCAGTCACTGAGACTTACACATTTTAACTTTAATCCTTACTGCAACTCTATCTGATAGGTGTTTTCAATATCATCCCCCTTGACAAACTAGGAATTTGAAGCCCAGAGAGGTTAATGGACTTGTTCAAGATCACACAGCTATTAGGAGATAGAGCCAGGATTTAAAATTGTGAAGTCTACCCAGAGATCACACTTTCCTACCCTTTGTTGCATTTGATATCTTGGTTCTGAGTTTGAGGCCTCCTGAGTTCCTACCAACTCTGAAACTTTTGTTCTGTTATATCCATGTGCAACTGAGAACACCCGTCCCCCCAGGACCTCTCAGTCTCACTGCAAAGCCCCTTTGCACACCCACTACATCCTAACATCTTGCCCGGCTGATTCTCAGAAGCCTGGAAGGTAGGGTGAGCCAGTGCTGGCTGTACCATTGTCAGGTAGAAAGAGGCCCAGAGTCACAGGGCAGGAAATTGGGACACAGGGGACAGCAGGCCCAAGGACACCATGTTCCAAGACACAGGGGCAGAGGCGATTGCTGCTGGTGTATCAGGCGTTGTGCATCTTCTCTGGGGCTCAGGATGTTGGGACCCTGGAACAGCCTGACCCTGGGGGCTGTTTGTCCGTATGGCCTGCATCCTGGCCAGAGCTGGTTTTTTCCAAAGAGCCTTTTGGGATTGAGGTTTTCTGTTCTCAGAACCTGTTTGTTCAGATTTGTGGTTTTGTCTGTCAATGGAGGCCCAAGAAGTTCCCAGAGAGGGGACTTTGACTCAGGACAAGTGGAGTTCTTGGCTTGTGTGACAGTACCTACCAGTCAGAGACAAAAGGTTCATTTAGGAAAGCAGAGACACATTCAAGGGCGCACACAGGCCATCTGGGGTGGGGGGGAGACAGCAGCCCCCGGGTGTGGGTGTTGATATTTATAGTGGCATGGTTACTAGTGGCTGGGCTAGAGGAGGAATAGGGTGGAGTTACACAATTTCGTGCCAGTTTCCCTGAGCCTGCGCATTGTCCTCATGTTACTGTTTTGCAGTCAAGGGCGTGGGCCAAGGGTGCAGGCTGGGGACCTGAGCTGGGATCTCACTAAAGCTTGTTTTTTTTTTTTTTTTAAAGGTAAAGCATTCTTTTTTTTTTTTTAACCTTTATTTATTTACTTTTATGTGGTGCTAAGGATCGAAATCAGTGCCTCACATGTGCTAGGCAAACGCTGCACCACTAAGCCACAATCCCAGCCCCTTGTTTTGCTTTTTAAAAGTTCACTGATGCTTCCTGCATTCTAAAAGTTTGTGAGCACTTCTGAGATACAGTCTTTCTTCTTCTGTATCCCCAATTCCTATCTCACATCCAAGGTGGGGGCTGGAGGGTGCTTTGTGGAACCCCCGAGTGTGCTCAGCTTGTTAACTTTGCAGACAGAGAAATCCTGGCAGTGATGGAGCCTAGATATGGACAAGTGATGTAATTCTTGTGCCAGGTGCTTCTTCGAGCGCCTCCATCCCCATTCCTAGCCAATGGGTGAGGACTTTCTTGGGGAGTCCCTAATTGCCTGTACTCCCATTGGATTGAAAACTGCACGAAGACAAAGACATTATCTAAGCACCTAGTACTGCACTTGGTATACACCAAAGAGCTCAGTGCATTTTTTTAAAAAAAATTTTATTCTAATTTGTTATATATGACAGCAGAATGCATTACAATTCATATTACACATATAGAGCACATTTTTTCATATCTCTGGTTGTATACAAAGTATATTCACACCAATTTGTGTCTTCATACATGTACTTTGGATAATGATGTTCATCTCATTCCACCATCCTTGCTAACCCCCTGCCCCCTTCCTTTCCCTCTCACCCCTCTTCCCTATCTAGAATTCATCTATTCCTCCCATGCTCCCCCTCCCTACCCACTATGAATCAGCCTCCTTATATCAGAAAAAACATTTGGCATTTGTTTTTTTTGGGATTGGCTAACTTCACTTAGCATTATCTTCTCCAACTCCATCCATTTACCTGCAAATGCCATGATTTTATTCTCTTTTATTGCTGATCACCACAGTGCTTCGTGTACAGTGCTTCTATTGTGTATATATGCCACATTTTTTTTAATCCATTCATCCACTAAAGGGCATCTAGGTTGGCTCCACAGTTTAGCTATTGTGAATTGTGCTGCTATAAACATTGATGTGGCTGTGTCCCTGTAGTTTGCTGTTTTTAAGTCTTTTGGGTATAGACCAAGGAGCAGGATAGCTGGGTCAAATGGTGGTTCCATTCCCAGCTCTCCAAGGAATCTCCATACAGCTTTCCATATTGGCTACATCAATTTGCAGTCCCACCAGCAGTGGATGAGTTACCTTTTTCCCCACATCCTCACCAACACTTATTGTTGTTTGTAATCTTAATAGCTGCCATTCTGACTGGAGTGAGATGAAATCTTAGAGTAGTTTTCAGCACCCATAAATCAAAGGCATTTCTGTATATCAGTGACAAATGCTCTGAAAGGGAAACTACCCTTTTTTCTACCCTTTTTTAGAAAGACTACCCCATTTACAATAGCCTCAAAACAAAAAAAAACAAACAAACTTGGGAATCAACAAAAGAGGTGGAAGACCTATACGATGAAAACTATAGAACCCTAAAGAAAGAAATCAAAGAAGACCTTAGAAGATGGAAAGATCTATCTTGCTCTTGGATAGGCAGAATAAATATTATCAAAATGACCACACTACCAAAAGCACTATACAGATTTAATGCAATTCTAATTAAAATCCCAATGACGTTCCTCATAGAAATAGAAAAAGCAGTCATGAAATTCATCTGGAAAAATAAGAGACCCAGAATAACTTGGAGCATGTTTGCGGAATGAATGGACGGTAGAATAAACCCACCGTTCTCCCTCTGTTCTGAGAGTCTCTGGGGTTTGGGCAGCCTAATTTTGACTGTTGACTTGAGTTTTCATGAAATCAGCAGAGGATTGACCCAGTGCAAATTCTGTTTCATCAAGTGTGAGAGACTCGGCATTTGCAAGTTAAAGCCACGTCAGCGCCTGATTAAACAGACAATGGAGAGCAAGGATTAGAGCCAGAAGCTGCTGCCCATACAGATGGGGATGCCCCGCCCCCCCTTGTTAGAGACCCCTCTTGCATCTTAATGAATTCCTTAAAAGGCTAAGGCAGTGGAGGCTTCAGCTTTGGAAGTATCTAAGGTTTCCCTTTAAATTGGCAGCAAAGGTAGAGGTTTCTCTGTGGCCTAAGCAGCAATCTTCTCCAAGCTTTTGCCTAGGGCCATGTCTCATCTCAGGACAGAGGAGTCTTTACTTTATTTGCATACAAATTGCAAATATCTCCGAAGTCTACGCTCAAGCAATTTTTAAGTGAAATGTTATTGCTTCCCTGAAGGCTATAATTCCTTAGTTTTTCTCTTCAATATTCTTCTTACTTAGCAGCCACTCATAGTGACCCAGATTTTTCCATCACAGGAGTGTATAGGACTGAGGAAGGAGCCACAGGAAAGAGAAGGGGCTAGCTGGTTAAACCTGCTTTTTAGGATATCCGGGATCCGACCAAAGTGTTTAAAGTATTATTTCATTTAATTCTGAAGCCAACTCTGGACTAGATACTATAATCACTTTCATTTGTAATCAGGAAAGCAAGGTTCAGAGATGTTATGTGAGTTTCTCAAGGTCACACAGCTAGGAATTGGTAGGGCCTAGAGGCCAAGGACATCTGACTCCTAGGATTTATTCTTAAACTATAGTATCTCTATGAAGTGCTTACTCATTACAGTTCTTTATGTATCTTAAGGAATTCTCATAAAATTATTCAAATAGTGTGTGGGGTTTACCGATTCGTCTCTAAATTATTTTCAAATCCGAACATGCTGGGAGGTTTCTGGAATTAAAGTAGAGTAGGATAAGCTACATGATTTGGGGGGTTCAGTGGAAAATGAAAGTATGGGCCACCTCATTTGCAAATTATTCAGAATTTCAAAACGATGGCAGCAGAGCATTAAACCAAGTGTGGGGCCCTTCTTACTCGGTACAGGGCTCTGAACAACTGTGCAGGTTACAGGTTCACGAGGCTGGGCTTGAGTCAGGGTTCCGGGTGAATGCACATCTGTTTTGTCCTGGTATCTGGCATTGGGTCTGATACATGATAGATGTTAAAAAGTTGTTGGCTAAGCAGGGTGCGGTGGTGCACTCCTGTAATCCCAGCAGCTCAGGAGACTGAGGCAGGAGGATCATGAGTTCAAAGCCAGCCTGAGCAACTTAGCAAGACCCTAAGCAACTTAGCGAGATTGTGTCTCAAAATTCGAAATAAAAAAGGGCTGGGGATGTGGCTCAGTGGTTAAGCACCCCTGGGTTCAGTCCCTGGTACCAAAAAAAAGCTGTTGGCTAATTCAATGAAACAATGCAACAAATATCTATTATCTACTACATGCCCAGCAGTAGTTTAGTACATGGGACGACACAGAAGAGGCTGGACACCCGAGGAGTTTTTGGGAAGCAGATTTATTTAGCTGCAATGGTCCAGAGTATCTATCACCTAAAAATCTCGGGACCCTGAGTCTGAAAATTCTTTTAGATTTGTATTCAATGGGTGGCTACATGTCAGTGGGTGGGTACATAATTTACCCTTTGTCCCATAGTTTTAGCCTCGATGGAGGTTTTACAAGTTTTTTTTTTTTCTGCAAACCTTGCATTTATAAAAAAGAGGAAACTACAAACCACAATATGCTCTGCAGAAGTTTTTGCTGATATCCTGTGTAAAAATCCCATATATATATATATATATTTGTTTCCCCCATTCTATTGGGTGTGTTCTTCTAGAGAACCCTGACTAATTGACCTTACAAAAGATCCCAGTTGGGCATGGTGGCGCACACCTATAATCCAGTGGCTTGGGAGGCTAAGAAAAGAGAATTTGGGTTCAAAGGCAGCCTCAGCAACAGTGAGGTGCTAAGCAGCTCAGTGAGACCCTGTCTCTAAATAAAATACAAAATAGGGCTGGGGATGTGGCTCAGTGGTTTGAGAGTCCCTGAATTCAATCCCTGGTATCCCCCACCCCACCCCCACCGGGGGGGTCGGGGGAGAGCTCCCAGGGAACTCTCTTGCTTCCTTTCTGCCATATGAGGGTACAAGAAGGTGACCACCTGCAAGCCCTCTCCCAAACCCCACCAAGCTCTTTGACTTTCAGTCTCACAATCTGTAAAATATAAATTTCTGTTGGTTATAAGCTGTTCAGTCTCAGGCACTTTGTTTATAATAGCATGAACTGATTAAAAGTTGATAGTGCTTTAAAAAATTCAAGCAGGAAAGTGACATCACCAGATGTTCATGATATAAAAATCTCTCTTCCATAGTGGAGGATAAACTTTTTGAGTCATAGTGGACATCTATATTTTTATTAGCCAAAATCATCCCCCTCCTTTTTCTAGGAAATTGCTCTTGTGATTTGAAATAGAAGCTTCCATTTTATTATAGATTCTATTTGCTTCTACTTTTGCTGAGTAACAAATTACCCCATAATTTAGTGGCTGAAAACAACATTTATTATCTCACCATTTCTAGGGGTCAGGAATGCAGGAGTGACTTAGGTAGTTTTAGCTCAGGGACTCTCATGAGGTTGCAGTCAGGGGTCAAGCCAGGACTGTGGGCACCCCAAGGTTCAGCTGAGGACTGAGAATACACTCTCAGTCAGCAGGTGGTGTCTGGTAGGCCCTGATGGTTGCCTATCAACCTTACTCACATGGTCCCTTTCCCATGGTAGCTGGCTGCTGCCAGAGTAAGCAATCCAAAAGAAGAGAACAGCTAAGAGAAAGCCATAGTCTACCACTTTGTACTAGAAGGAGATTCCGTGGCTTCTGCTGTCTTCTATTTATTGGGAGACAGCCATTAGCAAATCTACCCTCACTGGAAAGTAGAGGTTTACACCAGGGTATGTCTACCACAAGACGGGGATCATTGGGGGACACCTTAAAAGTTGCCCACCATACAGATCTAGCTCTTCCCTAGGCCAGATGACCCAAGTGGAGCTAATCAGAACATTTCCTTGGGATTTCTGAACTTGACTAGAAAGAAGACAACTTTTTAAAATTATGGTAAATTGTGTGTGTGTGTGTGTGTGTGTACTGAGGATTAAACCCAGGGGTATGTTACCACTGAGCCACATCCCCAGCCTTTTTTATTTTTTATTTTGAGACAGAGTCTCACTAAGTTACTTAGGTCTCACTAAGTTGCTGAGGCTGGCCTTGAACTTGTGATCCTCCTGCCTCAGAGTCCTGAGTCACTGGGATGGTTGTGGTAATTTGAAGACTGTGAACAGCCATGTTCCCCACTGATAGGAAGAAGCTTGTCTGTGGGAAGAATAAAGCTGACAATTAAAGGACAGAAACCTTTATGTGAAATGCTAGGCATTCCCAAAAGCCTGTCAGCTTCCAGTTCCATTTGACCTGAAGACCCCCCTGTGCTCTGGCCAGTCCTGATTTGGTTACATGAGTCAATGAACTATGCCCCTTCTCTCTTGCCTAAGCTAATTCAAGGTGGGTTTCTGTCATTTGTCACAGGAGAATGATGACAAGCAGATCCAGAGTCAGGAAGACCAATTAGGAAACTTTCAGGGGAAAAATGATGAGGATCTGAACTAAGACCCTAGGATGGTGATTAGGGTTCAAATAGGAAAATATGTAAGAACTGAAGGCTGGTATCATGGAAGACTGTCTTATTCACCATTGTATCCTAAGAGATCGGTGCTGAGTCTTGCCACATAGTAAGTGCTCAGTAAATATTTGTGGAAATGGATGATAAAATGAATGAATGTAGGCAGGGACAGAAAGGGAAGAGTTGCTGTCTAATAGGATACAGAAAATGTAAAAGTGAAAAATTAAACCCTCAGTTGGGGATGGAGATGAGTTCAGTTTTGAATTCCTGGCATGTTTTCTAGGTGAATGGCTGTTAGGGAGCAGGGTAGTTGGCCTCATGAAGAATACCTCTGACTTTGTCTCCTCTTTCTGTCCACATAACCCAGTGAGTGATGTAATGACACACATTCAAAAGCCCTTCACACATGAGAGAAAGACCTACTTTTGCAAATAGGCAGAACTCACAACCACCTTAGGGACTGGTGGTCCTTGATTAGGAAGATGCTAAAGTTAGCATGACAAAATCAGCTGTCAAGTGTCGGCTTAATGAGTCCTTCCGATTCCTAGAACAGAAGGTCTCTAGGGTCCCCTGTACCACAGCTGACTCCTCAGCCAGACTGCAGAAGATCGTGAGACAAGCCGAGAAGCTTGAGATTGGGTATTCAGAACACAGTGGCTTTTCTTATTTGGGGATGCTCATACTGATGCTGGGCACAGCTGGCAGCTTCCTAACAACTGGCATTGTAAAGCTGTAGGAGGAGGGCAATGCCCCCTTTTATACGGGCATTCTGCGTCCAGCCAGAAGCAATCTGGGGAGGTGGTGAAGCAAAGGTTGTTAAATATCACCAGGATTTAATGGGAGGCACTCGCTCTGTTCACATCCCTAGGCAAGGCTCATTAGCCTGTCTCAGAGATGCAGCTTCAGACGCTCCAAACATTCCCCGCTGCCCCCAGCTTGCAGGATGTGCACCTGACACAGCAGAGCCACTTTGGCCTCCCTGTAAGTTCCTCCTGCCAAGCAGCCAGGCAAATAGTCCAGAGTAAAGGCCCCATGAAGGCCCAAGTTGGCTGTGCACCTGGGACTCGACTTCCCTCCTGGGCTTGGGAGGGGCTGGGTGGCAGGTGCTGAATGGAGCAGTGGACTTGAGAGTCTGCAAAGGGCAAAGCCTTTGGAGGGCAAGGAGCCCTTACTTACCACAGCTATGCAATAGTCAAGACAGGATCAAACTTGATTATTCCATTTTTAAAAATCTTTTAAAACTTGCCATTATGGAAAATTTCAAACATATAAAAAAGCAGAGATTAATATCCACCACCGAGTTTCAACAACTATCAATTTATGGGCAATCTTGTTTCATCTACTCCTTCCCACAGTAAATCCTAGATATGACTTCATTTTATTTTTATATATACTTTTAAAAGACAACTTAAAAAAAACCATACTAGGACTTGGGGTATAGTTCAGTGGTAAAGAGCTTGCCTAGCACATGAGAGGTCTTAGGTTTGACCCTCAGCAACACAAAAATAATATAACCACATTACATTATCAAACCTAAAAAAAATCATATTTCCTGAATCCCGATGGGTTCTTTATACCAGCATGTCCTTCTCCTTTGCCTACCATTTCTAATAGGAACAATGTAAGACGGGATCAAGGTAAGGCTGGATCTCCCCCAGGCTGATATACTTAGCAACTTTAAAAACATTCCTTAGCTGGGTGCTGTGGCACACTCCTATAAATGCCAGTGACTAGGAGGCTGAGATAGGAGGATCATGAGTACAAAGCCAGCTTCAGCAACTTAGCAAGGTGCTAAGCAACTCAGTGAGACCCTGTCTTTAAATAAAAATACAAAATAGGGGTGGAGTGTGGCTCAGTGGTTAAAGTACCACTGGGTTCAATCCTCAGTACCAAACAAAAACAAAACAAAACCTAAAACAAAATAGAACATAGAACATTCTTTGAAATAACACAAAAAACATTCCTTAAAAAACACAAAAACAAATATAGCCATGTTTTCATCACACCTTGTGGCACTTTCAGTGCTACGAGAACAGCTCCGCAGAGAATTAAGAGGTGCCGAAGGGTGAAGGAGATTCCTTATCTAGGCAGCTCATGGCTGGACTGCCTGCCTAAGGGTGCCAGCCCTCTGCTAGGATGCAGAGCAACTTCATGGCAATGTGAGTTTTTTTAACTTTCCTTCTGGCAGTATTAACAATAGCATTAAATATTTCTGGGGAGTAAATTTCATTAAAGCATAATGTACATACAGAAAGTGCACAAAACTCTTAAGAGTTTAATTGCCTTGTAACAGTAGTTCTTACTTACTGAGCCCTGCGTTTATCCTGAGAAGTAAGTTAAACAGTGAGAGTGAGGTAGAAACAGCACAAGGGCGATTAGGGCAGTTGATCATAGAAACATAGAGTCACCGTTATGGATGAGCAGGGCATTCCCATGCAGGGGCAGCCTGGAGTGGGGAGTCAGAGCCCAAGCAGGGGGAAAAGATTGTCTATGCAGACTGTGGCTGGGGGCCAGAGTGGCAGGTGTCAAAGTCTCACGTTTGCCAGGTGCGATAGCGGCTCGGGAGGCTGAGGCAGGAGGATCGCGAGTTCAAAGCCAGCCTCAGCAAAAGCCAGGCACTAAGCAACTCAGTCTCTAAATAAAATACAAAATAGGGCTGGGGATGTGGCTCAGTGGCTGAGTGTCCCTGAGTTCAATCCCTGGCCCCCCCCTTCAAAAAAAAGTTTTATGTTTTTATCCGACCTTTCCTCACTTACTAGAGCTATAAGGACATCTTATGAGAGAATCACCCAGCAGAGGGAAGGAGGCTGTCTGTTGGGAAGCCAGAGCCCTCTTCCTATCCACAGGTTCTCAAGACAGTATGCTCATGCTCCATGTGGGCCACCAACACTGCCTCACTGCTGGGAGCGGGGGTCTGTTGAAGTGCCCACCCAGAATCTTTTATACAAATGCTGTCATCCCAGTGTCTACATTGGTAGGTTGTAGAATAACTGGGTGATATTTTTTCACAAGTGATAGTTCTAAATATTTGTCACTGGTGATCACTAGCCTTACACATGAAAGAAGGTATTTTCTTAAAATACTTAAAAAGGCCCAGTGGGTCTGGCTCAGAGAAGCCACCCTCTATTGGGATGTCAAGGTTGTCCATCTTCAGAGCTGCACTGGGACTATCCTCATAAGCATGTGTCCTCAACAGTCTTTCAGTACCAGCACCCTCAAATAGTTCCCTAACATTCCCCTGTCCTTACAACCACACCTTCCCATTTGGAATTGGCTTCATGACTGGGGTGGGCTTTATAGTAACCCTTCCCAGAACTGTATTGTAGGTAGAAGTAGGGACCATCCTTCCGCCAGGCATCTGGGCTCACTGTGAGCATCAGGGGCAAAGCCATGTCTGGAATGGCCAGTGCCATTGGGTGGAAAGGACCCAGAACTGTTGGGTGCACTGCTACCTATTCACCCTGGAGACCACACTCCAAGACTCAGCCACTCTTTTTCTTTAAGACAGGAGGGGCCCTATACTTGGCCAAGCCCAGGGGGTCCTCTATAATAAAGCCTATAGGTGAGAGTCGGCATTACCAGGGCAATTCCCCCAACCCCAGGCTTCCAAGGAAGAAACAATGATCTATCCCATTTCTTTAAAATTACAGTCCAGAGACCTTAAATTCAAACACCGATGACAAGGACCCAGGGCCTGTCTCAGTTAAGTGATGCAATCAGTTCTTGTTAGTCTTCTCCCTTCTCTCTTGAAAAGCATAAAGCAAATCACCTTTGGCACAGAAGAGGCTTTTAAACCAAACTTTCCACAATATATCTCCAATTCAGCATGCTGTGGAAGTGCATAATTACAGAAAGGTGTGTGCTAGATGAGCTGGCACAGGCTCCTTAAAAGTCGCTGAAGGGATTGCTATTGTCTTCAAGGCAACACATCTTTCATAGAGCAGGCTTACAGGTCAGACTGTGCACTGGAGCAGATAGGAAGGGAATCTCTAGGAAATTATCCCTCTCTAAGGTTTCTATCCCTGAAATTCCTTTAGGCCATCGGCTAGCTTCCTCCAACCTCACCATCTGCCAAATGTCCTGATGACCTCGGGCTCTCAACCCTTTCTGTTCCCTAGCCTGTCTCCCTTGCCTTCCTGCCTGTCCTAGAGTTTGGTTGGCCTTTCCATATTATGCTTGTTACCCATGATTCCTTGTCCCCTGAACACTCCTCCCACCCCAGTGTTCCCTTCCTGGCCAATTTTATAATATATGTAAATATATATTCGGGCTGGGGTTGTGGCTCAGCGGTATAGCACTCGCCTAGCACGTGCGAGGCGCTGGATTTGATCCTCAGCACCACATAAAAATAAATAAATAAATAAATAAATAGAAAGTTGTAGCTTAGTGTCCAACTACAACTAATATATATATATATATATATATATATATATATATATATATATATATATATATGTATATTCATATTTTTGCTCTTGTCTCTCCATACGGCCTCTAGTCACTCTTTGCAATATAATTGTAGCCAATTATGTGCCTTGCCATGTTTAGTCAGGTACAATCAATGATTAGGGTGCATTTAAATACCACATAAAAAATGATCACCTGGGAGTGTGTTCAAAATGCAGAACATCTGAGCCCACCTCAGGCCAACTGAACAAGACAGCAAGGTGTGCAACATTCACAATGAGACACACTGCTTAATGTGCATCAGAATATCCCGAGAAGCTTTCTATTTCATGTATTTTGAAGTTCTGCTATTGGCTGCATGTCCATTTAGGTTTATCTCTTGATGATTTTGCCCTTTTATCATTATAAAAGAGCACTCTTTATTCCTGGTTATGAATACTACTTGCCTGATAGTAAGTATAGTCACTCCAGCTTCTTATGCTTAGTGTTTGATGGCATATATCCACCCTGCATCCTTTTACTTTTAACCCACCTGTGTCTTTAAGGTAGGTTTCTTGTAGACTGCGTGTAGTTGTACCTGGCTTTATTGATCCAGCCTCACAATCCAGTCTTTTTATTGGAATGTTTAGACCATTTACATGTAATGTAATTATCAATGACTGGGTCTAAATCTACCATTTTGTAATCTATTTGCCTACCTGTTTGGGTGTTCGAGGTGGGGGGTGGGGAGTTCTGGAATAGAGCAGGTATTCCACAACAAATGCCTGTGGGTAAAGATGGGGTTAGCATTACCATGGCAACTCTTCCATTCCCACATTTCCATGTTTTTGTTTTTTTTTTGTGGTGGTAGTTCTTTTTAGATAGTTCTTTTTAGATAAGTAGTTCTTTTTAGTGATATATGACAGTAGAGAGTCCGTACTATCTTGATAGCCTACTTTCTTTTGGACTGAATTTTATTTTTGTTTCTGGGGACTCACTATGGTGCCTAGGCTGGCTTCAAACTCCTGGGTTCAAGTGATCCTCCCACCTCAGCCCCGTGACTAGCTGGGACTACAGGTGCCTGGCTGAGGAATTTCTCTAAAAATTCCTTACAAATAGACATCTTTAACTTTCACAGCCTACCACTGAAATGATCTTATACTGCTTTGCGTTAATGTTAAAAAACATTTTGACAGTATATTTCCTTTCCTCCTGCTGTCCTTTGCAATACTGTCATACATTTTAATTTTTTGTTATAAAACCTCATAGTACATTTGGACTTTAAACAGTGAATTATTTATTCAAGAAAGTTAAAAATAAGAAAAGCCTTTTATATTTGTCCAGACTTACCATTTCTGATGCTTTTCATGTATTTGCATAGATCCAAGTTTCCATCTGTTTTTATTTACCTTGCCTGAGGAATATTCTTTAATATTTCTTGTAGTGCACACATGCTAGCAATCAGTAATCTTAGATCTTGTTTATCTGAAGAATTTTTTTTTTTGAGGGGAGAGGCCACCAGGCATTGAACTTGGGAGCACTCACCCACTGAGCCACTGAGGATGTCCTCAGTCCTATTTTGTATTTTATTTAGAGACAGTGAATGAGTTGCTTAGTACCTGGCTTTTGCTGAGGCTGGCTTTGAACTCAAGATCCTCCTGCCTCAGCCTCCCAAGCCGCTAAGATTATAGATATGTGCCACGGTGCCCAGTTTGAAGAATCAAAATTTTATTTATTTGTTTTTTTGGTGGTGGTGGGATTAAACCCAGGGACACTTTACCATTGAGCTACATTCCCAGCCTTTTTTATTTCTTTATTTTTTATAATTTTTAAAAATTGTTTTTAGTTGTTGATAGACCTTTACTTTATTCATTTATTTCTACACAGTGCTGAGAATTAAACTCAGTGCCTCACACATGCAAGGGAAGTGCTCTACCATTGAGCCACAACCATAGCCCCCTTTTTATTTTTGAGACAGCATCTCACTAAGTTGCTGAGGCTGGCCTTGAACTTGTCATCCTCCAGCCTTGACCACCTGAGTGGCTAGATTCATAAGCATGTGCCACCATGCCCAGCTTTTATTTTTTAAATTGAGAAATAAAATTTGAATACACTGGAGCTGGGTGTAGTGGCATGCACATGTAGTCTAGCTACTTGGGAGACTGAGTAGGAGCATCACTTGAATCGAGGAGTTCAAAATCAGCTTAGGGTGGGAGAAATATATATATGAATATAGATATATAATATAGATATTTATATTTATGAAATACAACATATTTTGAAATATGCATATAGGATCTGGGGATGTAGCTTAGTAGTAATGTTTGCTTAGCATGCAAAAGTTCTATCAAAAAATCATATACATTCTGGAATGGCTAAGTCAAGCTAATTAACATGTATATTATGTCATATACTTATTTTTTTGTGTATTGAAAACACTTTAAAAAATGAAACAGGAGCTGGGGTTGTGGCTCAGTGGCAGAGCGCTTGCCTGCACAAGGTACTGGGTTCAATCCTCAGCACCAAATAAAAAAATAAACAAAATAAAAGTATTACGTCCATCTACAACTAAAAAATAATATTAAAAAAAAAGAAACAAATCACCAATTCATGTCATCCTTGCCTGAGGGTCATATTAATAACCTGCATTGTTCTAATTTTAATGTATGTGCTATCAAAGCCAGAGCTTAAGAATTTTGTTATCTTGCCTTTATTATTCTCATTTTTTTTCCCCATGGTGTTGGGTATTGAACTCAGGGTCTCACACATGCTAGGCAAGTGCTCTACCACTGAGCTACACCCCCAACCTTTTCTTGGATTCTGGGGTTGTATTTATTTTTGGCGCTGGGAATTAAACCTAGGGCCTTGACATGTTAAACTTACACATCACTGAGCAATACCCCCAGCCCACTGCCTTTATTTTTGCATATTTTTCTGATTATAGGATTTTAGGTTAACATTTTTTAAATGTTAGTATTAAAGTTGCAGTTCTATTGTCATTTGGTGTTCATAGTTTCAGATGATAAGTCTCTCTTGTTTATTCCTCTGGCTGCTAACATTTTATCACTAATTTTTAGCCATCTGATTATGTGTGCTGACATAGTTATTGTAACTGGGACTGATTGAGCTTTATAAATCTTCAACTATAAGAAATTTGGGCTATAATTTTTTTCTCTCCACCTCTGCTTTTTTCTTCAGAATGCACTAACACATGTTAGAGTACCTGCTATTATACTCTTATGGTTCACTAAAGCTCTGTTCTTTTCTCCCCCTTCCATTTTCTGTTTCATTTTTAAGTTTCCATTGTTTTCTTTAGCTGCTTTTTTTCTGCAGTGTCTAATCTGTTACAAATCTCATGCAGTAAATTTTTCTTTATATATGTAATTTTATTATTTACATTTTTAATATAGCTTTCAAGTACTCCTTTTATTTTCTAATTTATTTTTAATTGACCAAAAATTGCATATACATATTAGGTAAAACAAATTTTGAAATATTTATACATTGTGAAATGGCTAACTCAAGTTAATTAATATATGTATTACTTCATATACTTACTTTTTCTGTGGTGAGAACACTAAAACTTTACTCTCATTGATTTACAATAATATAGTACATTGTTAACTATAGATCATCTAGTGGAATTTTCATTTAATGTGTTTTTCATCTCTAGAAATTCCATGTTTCAAAAATCTAATTCTCTCCTAACACATTTGTTTTCCTTTAAATATTTCTATTCATTTAAAATAGCTAGGTTTTGTTGTTTTTGTTTTACTTTGCAGTGCTGGAGCTTAGTACTCGACCACTGAGCAACACTTCCAGCCCTTATTAGTTGTTTCAGTGTCCATGTTTGGTAGCTATATCATCTGTCATTTCTGATGTTAGTCTCTGGTTGTGAGTAAAATTTTTCTGCTTCTTCCCATGGTTAGTAACTGAATGCTGGACAACAGTGAATGTTATTTTATTCATTTTCCTTTAATAAGTGTTGGACTTTATTTTGGCACACAAATTATTTGCAGATCAGTTTGATCCCTTCGAGTCTTATTTTTAAAACTTTGCTTGGCAGTTCTAGAGAAGTCTTTACTGGAGGGACAGTTCAGGCATATTACTAAGGTGTAACATATTTGGGGGCATCAATGCATGCCCTTGATGGCCATTAAGGACTCTATTCTGGGTGGTCAGAACTCCTCATGCTGTAAGACCTTTGAGAATAACAACAAAAGACTCCCGTCTCCTTTTGCCCAGGCTAGTACTCAGCCAAGACATCAGGGGCCACATGCAGACTTCTGGAGTTCTTTTTCCATGTAGCTCCCTGTTTCCACAACTTTGCCTGGCAACTCCCAACACCTCAGCTTCTTTCAAACTCATCTGTCTCCTCAATTCCGCCTGGCAGCAGGGCTGTTTAGATTCCCCCTTCTGGTGCCTTCCTTTTGGAAAAATGCCTGCAGGCAGAAGTGTTAGATCTCCCCCTTATTTCCCTATGAACTCAGGGCTCATAGTTCTATGCTGCCCATCGTCTGGTGTCTGAAAAATAGTAGCTTCAGTTATTTTGCCGTTTGCCAGTTGTTAAGTCTGATCCTTGTTACTCTGGAAGTGGAAGACTGGGGAACTCTTAAAAATTTCTTATTTTCCCAGGTCCCAATCCAGATTGATTAAATCAAATTTTCTAGAGCAGGAGTTGTCTTTTTTTTTTTTTTAAGTTGTAGTTGGACATAACACCTTTATTTCCCTTGTTTAGTTTTTATGTGGTGCTGAGGATTGAACCCAGGGTTTCACAAGTGCGAGGCGAGCGCTCCACCACTGAGCCACAACCCTAGCCCCTAGAGCAGGAGTTTTAAAACTATGATACATAAACTAAATCGAGGCTACAGGGTTTCTTGTTGTTGTTGTTTTGTTTTGTTTCAAAGGCATAGACAGAGGTTTATTTAGGAAAATGGGTACACATTCAAGGGAGAATGTGGACCCTCAATAGGGAAATGCCTTTGGGGTAATACACATTTAAGGGAGCATGCGGGCTATCTCCAGGGAGAAAGACAGACAGCAACCCATTGGTTGGGGGGTGTGTTAATATTTATAGAAGGCCAGAGCTGGGGGCTGGACTAGAGGTGGAGCAGGGTGGAGCTATACAATCATAAGCCTGTTTTCCCTTTGCTTGCACATTTCCCTCATTTTACAAGGGCAAGGACCAAAGGCGAGTCACAAGTTTGATATGCTTTCTGTACCTTGATGGGCTGTGGGAATTTAAGACTCAGTATCTCTCTCTTTTATCCTAAATCTCTTTGCCATTTTCCCTCCCATTGAGACTTTGTTCTAATCTTAAGTGTTTGTGAAGGGTAAAGATCCATCTTCTATGGCTGCTTAAGGCTGGCAAGGGACAATGACCCTCCCTAATCAGGGATTAAAAAGTTTCATCCTGACTGATCTCAAGGAAATAGACACCAGTCTCAGCTGTGGGGATGATGGAATTCTTGTGTTGCCATCCTCTTAACATGGACTTGTTATAATCGAAGCCTCTGAAAATCCCTGTAGGAGCTGCAAAGAGATGTTACTGAAGAAGGGTCTGAGGAATTCCCAGACAGAAGTGGAAACTTGACTCAGGACCAGAGGGGTTCTTGGCATTATGTGACAGAAAAGAATTTCGGCACACACGAGAGAAAGGCATAGACAGAAGTTTATTTATAAAGTAGATACGCATTCAAAGGAAAATGGGGGGCAAGCAGATGCCTTTGTAGTAAAGCAAGTGTACACATCAAGGGAGCATGCCGGCTATCTCCAGAGGCGGGGGAGAGTCTACAGTTTATTTCTGTATGGCTGGCAAGCTAGAATGGTTTTTGCATTTTTAAAGGATTGTTTAAAAAAGAGTGAAAGACTGAGACAAATAGATTTAAAATATTTACTATTGGCCCTTTATAGGAAATATGTGCTGACTCAATCTGGAGGAAGAAGCTGAGAACCTGGTAGAAAGTTCTACAGTGACTATGTTGTAGACATCTCAACCAGTTGGAGGACCAGTATTTGAGATCCATTAGTGTTGTGGAAACATAGTGATCTTTGGAGCCAGAAAGATCTGGATTTCATTTCATGACTTTGGATAATTGCTCTTAAATCTGTTTATTCAGTTGTTAAATAAGAACAACTAATGAGACAGTGTTAGAATGAGAAGATATTTGGGTAAAGTGTCTCTGTGTGGGACTGCATGGGCTGACATGAGAAATTATTTTTTAAATTTATTGAACAAAAAGCATTCAATATCTAACTCCTTCCTTCCTTTTTACTGACTGAATGTTTCTGGTGAAAGTCTCAAAATATGATAGTTCCACCCAAAACATGTTATCCTCCTTATACTCCCCTACATCTACTTCAAACTTTCTTCACTATCTTGCAGGACCTACTGTATCTATTCCTGTCTCCAAATAGTAACCTATTTTTCTCATTCAAATTGATTAATACCATTGACACAAACCCTTTCAATTTCCATCTCACTTTTTCTTCTGAGGTTAACTTAACCTTTCTATCAGTATATCAGAATGTGGTGTATTTTCTTCAAATGGTATTGTAATCTTCTATTATCAATGTCTAATTATACTTAATAAATTTTTTTATGGTGCTGGGGATTGAACCCAGTGCTCTCCCTGCCCATACTAGGCTCTACCTCTGAGCCAGTATATGTTTTTTTAAGCTTAGACCCTTTCTCTACTTTCATACAGAAGTTGCTTCTATTAAAAAGAAAATCCGAGACGCAGGGTTACAGCGCTGCAGTTTCTGCCAGACGCGCAAGCACCGCACTCAGGGCTGAATTCTGGGTTCGAGACGGGGAAGGAAGCGGTCCATCTCGGTTCTCCACACCGGTCAGACCACAGAGGAGGCCAGCAGCCACCATGTTGGTAAACTGACGTCACCACACCTGTTTTTGACTGACCGCAGCTCATTCAGCCATAGAACAGGTAATTTCAGGCTGCAATTCGCCTGCGGCTTGCAGACAGATTGCTAGGGTTCAGCGCCTGGGGGCTTCTTAAAATCTGATCTTATCGGAGTGAACACGGAGCGCGGGGCGGCCGAGTCCCAGCTCCCGGAACCGTCCCGGAACCGCCCTGGCTCCGGGCTGCGGAGCCTGCGGAGGCTGCTTCTTGGACCCTGCTAATATCAGAGCAAACACGAAACACCAAGAAGCCGAATTCCAGCTCCCGGAACTGAGCCCGCGGGGACTGCTTCTTGGAGCTTACACTTATAGGAGCTTACACCGAGCACAGAGCGGCCGAGTTCCGGCTCCCGGAACCGTCCCGGAACCGCCCTGGCTCAGAGCTGCGGAGCCCACGGAGGCTGCTTCTTGGACCCTGCTACTATCAGAGCATACACCAAACACTAAGCGGCCGAATTCCGGCTCCCAGAACTGAGCCCGCGGGGGCTGCTTCTTGGAGCCTACACTTATAGGAGCTTACACCGAGCACGAAGCGGCCGAGTTCCGGCTCCCGGAACTTCCCTGGACCGGGGCTAGGAGCCCGCGGAAACTGTGTCTCGGTCCGGGTCCTGCTGAGGGCAGGTCAGGACTCACCCATTGCTTGGGTTGCCTGGCAAGGGGAACGAAATGCTGCCATTCGCATAGGATACCAACATGGCAGAGATCTGATGTCAGCAGAAAGCGGTGGAGGAGAGATCTTCATCAATACCAGCGGTGACATAAGCAGTTGGTCTCCTGGTAAGGGGGGTGAGGCTCAGTCACCCGAGTCTCCTCAATTTGTCCTCGAGCCAGAGGGAAGGAGCCGGGCCGCCGCCAGCCCCCGGAGCAGGCCCAGCGGCTCGCCAGCGTGGTGACCGCGTGACCCCAATTGGAGAGGGGGCGGAGCGGAGCCGCCACCCACACCCGCCAGGTGGGCAGACCCACGACCCAGTAGTACATGGGCGTGGTAGGAGGGGCAGGGCAGAGCCGCCCTTCGCGCTTGCAAGGTAAACAGACCTGTGACAGCCTGGCGGGTCAGGCCCAGTGGCCTGCCAGTGTGGTACACACGTCACCCCAACTCGAGTAGGGGCAGAGCAGATCCTTATCCCACGCCCGGATCAGGCCCTGCCGGTGTGGTGGTCACGTGACCCCAATTGGAGTGGGGGTGGAGCGGAACCGCCACCCGTGCCCGCAGGGTGAGCAGACCAGTGATCAACCTGCAGATCAGGCCCAGGGGTCCGCAGGCGTGGTAGGAGGGGCAGGGCAGATCCGCCGCCCGCGCCTTCAAGGTAGGCAGACCTACAACAGACCGGCGGATCAGGCCCAGGAGCCTGCCGGCGGGGAACAAACACCACCCTAATTGGAGTAGTGACAGAGCAGAGTCGCCTCCCTTGCCAGGAACAGACCCAGCATCCTGCAGGCAGGGTAGTCACGACACCCCAATTGGAGTAGGGGCAAAGCAGAGCCTCCACTCGTGCCCGAAAGGTGGGCAGATCTGCGACCGACCAGCAGGACAGGCCCAGTGGCCTGCTGGTACGACAGACACATCACCCCAATTGGAGTAGGGGCAGAACAGAGCCGCCACCAGCTCCCAGAACAGGCCCAGTGACCTGCCGGCGTGGTAGCCACGACACCCCAATTGGAATAAGGAGAGAGCAGAGCCGCCGCCCGCACCTGCAGGAAAGATACGCAAGCAGTATGAAAAGACAAGGAAAGAAAGGACCACAAGCAATGCAGGTCAACGCAACTTTAGAAGAGGTAACAGCTGCAGCAGATGGAATGTCAGATAAAGAATTCAGGATATACATGCTTCAGATGATCTGGAGTATCAAGGAAGACATTAAACAGCAAAATCAGACAATGAAAGATCACTTCGACAACGAATTACGCAAACAAATCCAGGAAGCAAAGGATCAAATATACAGGGAGATAGAGGTTATAAAAAACAAGCAATCAGAAATCCTAGAAATGCAGGAAGCAATAAACCAACTTAAAAACTCAATGGAGAATACTACCAACAGAGTAGAACACTTAGAAGATAGAACATCAGACAATGAAGACAAAGTATTTCAACTGGAAAAGAACATAGACAGCTCAGCAAGACTGTTAAGAAACCATGAGCAGAACATCCAAGAAATATGGGATAACATTAAGAGACCAAACTTAAGAGTCATTGGGATACAGGAAGGTACAGAGCTCCAAACCAAAGGAATGAGCAGTCTATTCAATGAAATAATACAAGAAAACTTCCCAGACTTGAAGAATGAGACAGAATCCCAAATCCTAGAAGCCTACAGGACGCCGAATGTGCAAAATCATAAGAGATCCACACCTAGACACATTATAATGAAGATGCCCAACATACAGAATAAGGAGAGAATTTTAAAAGCTACAAGAGAAAGGAAGCAGATTACATTTAGGGGCAAGCCAATCAGGATAACAGCTGATCTTTCAACACAGACTCTGAAAGCTAGAAGATCCTGGAATAACATATTTCAAACACTGAAAGATAATGGGTTCCAACCAAGAATTGTGTATCCAGCGAAATTAAGCTTCAGGATGGAGAATGAAATTAAAACCTTCCACGATAAACAAAAGTTTAAAGAATTCGCAGCTAGAAAACCATCTCTTCAAAACATCCTAGCCAAAGTATTACAGGAAGAGGAAATGGAAAATAACAATGAAAACCAACAGTGGGAGGTAGGACAGTAAAGGGGGGGGGGAAACAATCAAAGAGGAAAACAAACAATGTTTAGTAACAGAAATAAACAAATATGGCTGGAAGAACAACCCATATCTCAATAATAACCCTAAATGTTAATGGCTTAAACTCACCAATTAAGAGACACAGGCTAGTAGAATGGATCACAAAACAAGACCCAACAATATGCTGCCTACAGGAGACGCATTTGATAGGAAAAGACATACATAGGCTGAAGGTGAAAGGTGGGGAAAAATCATATCACTCATATGGACTTCGGAAACAAGCAGGCGTGTCCATACTCATATCAAATAAAATAGATTTCAAGCCAAAGTTAATCAAAAGAGATAAAGAGGGACACTACATACTGCTTAAGGGAACCATACACCAACAAGACATAACAATCATAAATATTTATGCCCCAAACAATGGTGCAGCTATGTTCATCAAACAAACTCTTCTCAAGTTCAAGAGTCTAATAGACCACCACACCATAATCATGGGAGACTTCAACACACCTCTCTCACCACTGGACAGATCTTCCAAACAAAAGTTGAATAAGGAAACTATAGAACTCAATAACACTATTAATAACCTAGACCTAATTGACATATATAGAGTATACCACCCAACATCAAGCAGTTACACTTTTTTCTCAGCAGCACATGGATCCTTCTCAAAAATAGATCATATATTATGTCACAGGGCAACTCTTAGACAATATAAAGGAGTAGAGATATTACCATGCATCTTATCTGATCATAATGGAATGAAACTGAAAATCAATGATAAAAGAAGGAAGGAAAAAGCATACATCAATTGGAGAATGAACAATAGGTTACTGAATGATCAATGGGTTATAGAAGACATCAAGGAGGAAATTAAAAAATTCTTAGAGATAAATGAAAACACAGACACAACATATCGGAATCTATGGGACACATTGAAAGCAGTTCTAAGAGGAAAATTCATTGCTTGGAGTTCATTCCTTAAAAAAAGAAAAAACCAACAAATAAATGATCTCATACTTCATCTCAAAATCCTTGAAAAAGAAGAGCAAAACAACAGCAAAAGAAGTAGAAGGCAAGAAATAATTAAAATCAGAGCTGAAATTAATGAAATCGAAACAAAAGAAACAATTGAAAAAATTGACAAAACTAAAAGTTGGTTCTTTGAAAAAATAAACAAAATCGACAGACCCTTAGCGATGCTAGTGAAGAGAAGAAGAGAGAGAACTCAAATTACTAGCATACGGGATGAAAAAGGCAATATCACAACAGACACTTCAGAAATACAGAAGATAATCAAAAACTATTTTGAATCCTTATACTCCAATAAATTAGAAGATAGTGAAGGCATAGATAAATTTCTTAAGTCATATGATCTGCCCAGATTGAGTCAGGAGGATATAGAAAACCTAAACAGACCAATATCAATTGAGGAGATAGAAGAAACCATCAAAAGACTACCAACTAAGAAAAGCCCAGGTCCCGATGGGTATACAGCAGAATTTTACAAAACCTTTAAAGAAGAACTAATACCAATACTTTTCAAGCTACTTCAGGAAATAGAAAAGGAGGGAGAACTTCCAAATTCATTCTATGAGGCCAACATCACCCTGATACCTAAACCAGACAAAGACACTTCAAAGAAAGAAAACTACAGACCAATATCTCTAATGAACCTAGATGCAAAAATCCTCAATAAAATTCTGGCGAATCGGATACAAAAACATATCAAAAAAATTGTACACCATGATCAAGTAGGATTCATCCCTGGGATGCAAGGCTGGTTCAATATACGGAAATCAATAAATGTTATTCACCACATCAATAGACTTAAAAATAAGAACCATATGATCATCTCGATAGATGCGGAAAAAGCATTTGACAAAGTACAGCATCCCTTTATGTTCAAAACTCTAGAAAAACTAGGGATAACAGGAACATACCTCAATATTGTAAAAGCAATCTATGCTAAGCCTCAGGCTAGCATTATTCTGAATGGAGAAAAACTGAAGGCATTCCCTCTAAAATCTGGAACAAGACAGGGATGCCCTCTCTCTCCACTTCTCTTCAACATAGTTCTCGAAACACTGGCCAGAGCAATTAGACAGACGAAAGAAATTAAAGGCATAAAATTAGGAAAAGAAGAAATTAAATTATCACTATTTGCAGATGATATGATTCTATATCTAGCAGACCCAAAAGGCTCTACAAAGAAACTATTAGAGCTAATAAATGAATTCAGCAAAGTGGCAGGATTTAAAATCAACACGCATAAATCAAAGGCATTCCTGTATATCAGCGACAAATCCTCTGAAATGGAAATGAGGACAACCACTCCATTCAAAATATCTTCAAAAAAATAAAATACTTGGGAATCAACCTAACAAAAGAGGTGAAAGACTTATACAATGAAAACTACAGAACCCTAAAGAGAGAAATAGAAGAAGATCTTAGAAGATGGAAAAATATACCCTGTTCATGGATAGGCAGAACTAACATCATCAAAATGGCGATATTACCAAAAGTTCTCTATAGGTTTAATGCAATGCCAATCAAAATCCCAATGGCATTTCTTGTAGAAATAGAGAAAGCAATCATGAAATTCATATGGAAAAATAAAAGACCCAGAATAGCAAAAACAATGCTAAGCAAGAAGTGTGAATCAGGCGGTATAGCGATACCAGACTTCAAACTATACTACAGAGCAATAGTAACAAAAACAGCATGGTACTGGTACCAAAACAGGCGTGTGGACCAATGGTACAGAATAGAGGACACAGAAACCAATCCACAAAACTACAACTATCTTATATTTGATAAAGGGGCTAAAAGCATGCAATGGAGGAAGGATAGCATCTTCAACAAATGGTGCTGGGAAAACTGGAAATCCACATGCAACAAAATGAAACTGAATCCCTTTCTCTCGCCATGCACAAAAGTGAATTCAAAATGGATCAAGGAACTTGATATCAAATCAGAGACGCGCCGTCTGATAGAAGAAAAAGTTGGCTACGATCTACAGTCGGTGGGGTCGGGCTCCAAATTCCTCAATAGGACACCCATAGCACAAAAGTTAATAACTAGAATCAACAAATGGGACTTACTCAAACTAAGAAGTTTTTTCTCAGCAAAAGAAACAATAAGAGAGGTAAATAGGGAGCCTACATCCTGGGAACAAATCTTTACTCCTCACACTTCAGATAGAGCCCTAATATCCAGAGTATACAAAGAACTCAAAAAATTAGACAATAAAAGAACAAACAACCCAATCAACAAATGGGCCAAGGACCTGAACAGACACTTCACAGAGGAGGACATACAGTCAATCAACAAGTACATGAAAAAATGCTCAACATCTCTAGCTGTCAGAGAAATGCAAATCAAAACCACCCTAAGATACCATCTCACTCCAGTAAGATTGGCAGCCATTAGGAAGTCAAACAACAACAAGTGCTGGCGAGGATGTGGGGAAAAGGGTACACTTGTACATTGCTGGTGGGACTGCAGATTGGTGCAGCCAATTTGGAAAGCAGTATGGAGATTTCTTGGAAAGCTGGGAATGGAGCCACCATTTGACCCAGCTATTCCCCTTCTTGGTCTATTCCCTAAAGACCTAAAAAGAGCATGCTACAGGGACACTGCTACATCGATGTTCATAGCAGCACAGTTCACAATAGCAAGACTGTGGAACCAACCTAGATGCCCTTCAATAGACGAATGGATAAAAAAAATGTGGCATTTATACACAATGGAGTATTACTCTGCATTAAAAAATGACAAAATCATAGAATTTACAGGGAAATGGATGGCATTAGAGCAGATTATGCTAAGTGAAGCTAGCCAATCCCTAAAAAACAAATGCCAAATGTCTTCTTTGATATAAGGAAAGTAACTAAGAACAGAGTAGGGACGAAGAACAGGAGAAGAAGATTAACATTTAACAGGGATGAGAGGTGGGAGGGAAAGGGAGAGAGAAGGTAAATTGCACGGTAATGGAAGGAGACCCTCAGGGTTATACAGTGGAGGGGGTAGAGAGAGAGGAGGGGAGGGGAGGGGAGAGGTGGGGAGGGGGGAGGGTGGATGATGGGAAAGGCAGCGGAGCACAACAGACACTAGTATGGCAATTTGTAAATCAATGGATGTGTAACTGATGTGAATCTGCAATCTGTGTATGGGGTGAAGGTGGGAGTTCATAACCCACTAGAATCAAAGTGTGGAATATGATATGTCAAGAAATTTGTAATGTTTTGAACAACCCACAATAAAAAATTAAAAAAAAAAAAAAAAAAAAAAAAAAAAAAAAAAAAAAAAAAAAAAAAAAAAGAAAATCCATGGGCTGGGGTTGTAGCTCGGTGGTAGAGTGCTTGCCTAGCACATGTGAGGCCCTGGATTCAATCCTTAGTACCACATAAAGATAAGTAAATAAAATAAAGCTATTGTATCCATCTACAGCTACAAAAAATTAAAAAAAAAAAAAGAAAATCCATTCTTACAATTTATTATTAGTATTCCAAGTTCTCAAAAAAGATTTGCTTTCCCTGACTATACTTCACCATTTCCCTTACTCTCTTTTTTCTTTTTGGTACTTGGATTAAATCCAGGGCCCTTAACCACTGAGCCACATCCCCAGCCCTTTTTCTGTATTTTATTTAGAGACAGGGTCTCTGAGTTACTTAGGGCCTAAATTGCTGAGGCTGGCTTTGAACTTGTGATCCTCCTGTCTCAGCCTCCCGAGCTGCTGGGATTACAGGCGTGTGCTACCACACCTGGCTTCCCTTACTCTTTACCTATAAATTTGCTATTTGCCTTTGTATCACACTATTGAAAAGACCTCCTAAAATCCAAAACAAAAGCCCTTTTATGATTCCTTTCTTTTTTTTTTAAGAGTGTTTTTTTTTTTAACATTTATTTTTTTTGGTGTAGATGGACACAACATAATGCCTTTATTTTATGTGTTGTTGAGGATCAAACCCGGGTAGCGCCCGTGCTAGGCGAGCACTCTACCGCTGAGCCACAATCCCAGCCCCCCCCCCCCCCTTTATGATTTCTCACCTTAACCTGTCTCACTGAAAAACTCTCTTGACTTGGCTTCTGGGGCATTATATTCTTTGGCTTTCCAATCCAGTCTACAAAGAGTAGTGCTTAATCCTTCTAATGCAATGATTTGACAGGTTATGCTTGAAAAATCTTTTAAGGTTACCTGCAGCCCATAGAATTAAATTTAAGCCCTCAGCTTGCTGAGGAAGGCACTGCAGCTGTAACTTTCCTGGCTTCTATCCCACCTGTCTTAAATTTTCTCTTTCCTCCCACCATCAGGGTTTACTTGCTATTTTTCAAACATTTCCAGTGCTTTGATATTTCATTATTACTTCAATTCTATTTTCCTGCTTTCAAAGTCCAGCTATCCTTCCAAACCTAGGTCAAATGCCACTTCCTAGCTGGGCCACAGTGGCACAAAACTGTAGTCCAAGCTATTCAGGAGGCTGAGGCCGGAGGATCACTTCAGTCCAGGAGCTCAAGACTAGCCTGGGCAACACAGTGAGGTCTTATCATAGACAAACTGTCATTTTTTTCATGAAGCCAGCTAGATGTGCCATCTTACACTCCTTAAGTATCTATAGATAAAAGATTAATAAAACTCTTTGTGCTCTATGGACAAATTGTGGGCTTCCTAGCTCTCTGTTCTTGGAAACACAATGGCACAATAAACTAGCAAACTTGGTCCTAGTAAAAATACATCTCTATTGGTACATCACACCTAAACTGGGAGAAACTACAACTACCTGCTGGAAGACATGGCCTCATGATTCTCTGAATGCAGACTTTTGTTACTGGGGGATGACTCCTGCAGGGACTTACTCTATGGAGTTATATAAGACACTGGCTCTTGCACTTAGTCTAAGTCTTTTCTCTTGCACCTGAGCTGTCTGTGTTTAGAATAATTCCTGGGTTGCTGTATGAAGTGCCATAGGGACTTCTCCCATGGAGGAGAAACGCTGCTGCTGGGTTGGCAAGTTGTTTGCTTTTAAATACTCTTGTGCCAAAGGTAATCTTCTCCGACCTTGTGAATCCAAATATTTGAGTCTAAAAAGGTCTCTTTGACAGGCATTAAGATTCATTAGGTAGCTTGCAGATATTCAAGATCTTTGGGATTAAACCCTTGTCTTTTCCATTTGGCAAAATTTCTGTGGTATTGCTCTGAACCTATTTTTTCCTCATTAATAGAGAAATTCTTTTCTACCTCAAGGGGTTATTGTGATGATTAATGTGAAATCTTTTCTAAGTAGCAAAATGTTATGCCTAAGTATTGATACTCATATTATTAGGCTAACATATAAATTAACATTTCTCCATCTAAAAGTATCCCTACAGAGTAATTTTTTTTTCTTTCTTTTTCTTAACAGTACTGGGGAATGAACCCAGAGGGCTCTTCACTGAGCTACATCCCCAACCCTTTTTTTTTTTGAGATACTGTCTAACTAAATTGCCAAGGCTGGCTTGAATTTGCTTCAGCCTCCCAGGTTGTTAGGATTACAGGCATGTGATACTGGACCTAACAAGTAATATTTATCAAATAGGTCATATATTGATCCTGATTTTCATCTCAACCTTGAATAACAGTCTGATAAAAGCTGATGTAATACTTAAAGAACTGCCCCACCCCATTCCTACCAATGTAGCCTGTTCTGTTTTTAGGACAGTCCAAACTATGTGTTCATCCCCATTGAAAGTAAAACAGCATAGCATCACCAAAGCATAGAACTTGTTTGGGTATTTAGTGAGTTGCTGGAAATATTTTAAGCCAGAGAACTGAGGTGAGACAGTTGAAATCTTCCTTTTATACTCTGGCAAATTCTTAGATGAGGCAATGAAGAACAGATGCAGCCATTAACAAGAAAAATTTTGGAAATCTTCAGGTATATGAAACAAAGTATGGTAGGCTAGAGAATCAGGATTTTAGTAATTTGTCTACTAGGTTCCACTTTGGGTAGTAATACATCACTTAATATGCAGAAATTAAAACTTTATTACTTATGGTTGGGGCAAAGCCGATCAATCAATATACCAAATATACCAATATACTAAACAACATAGGGACAGTGGTTGTAGCTACCCGTTTCAGATTCCACCTTAGCAAAAAGGATACTTTTGTTTTACTTCTGTGTAATACCAGACATAGTTAAATGTTTGCTTATTCCGGTCCTATTCTTTACCTTACACTTTTAAAAAAATTCATATTTTTTAGTTGTAGATGGACACAGTACCTTTTTTCTATTTTTATGTGGTGCTGAGGATCGAACCCAGTGCCCCACGCATGCTTGGTGAGCACTCGACCTATGAGCCAGAACCCCAGTCCCCCTTATGCTTTTAATGATTCAAAATCCCATTCTCTCCAGATTTGTTCTTGATATGAAGCCAAGATCATATCTGTTAGAGAAATAAACTCTATTAGCAGGGCAGGCCAAGTAAAAAACAGTACCATCTGACTTTTCTTTTTGCAGTGCTGGAAATCAAACTCTGGGCTTCATGCATCCCAGGCAAGACTCTCTACTGAGCCAAATTCCCAGCACTACTTACTTTTCTATTTATCTTTTTTTTTCTGAGACTTCAGCTTTAAAATCTGACCTATTCACAGTGAAATTTTAACCCACTGCTATACCTTTGTCAGATACTCTAATTCTCCCCAAAATCTACCAATCTGAAGATTGTGTGTTAAGACACTAGCCACCTGGTAAAGTGATGAATGAATAATGGAGCATCCATGTATTTGATGACTGGAAGTATAATATGGTGAGTTCAATTCACAACACGACTCTACGTTAAAAGGAAGATCATTTTGTACTTTTCTGTGGGCTTTCCCTCGCCCATATGGCTTCCATACAGAAGTGGATAAATGAATATTCAACTGCTGAAGGCTCTGACAAGGGCCCAAGGACCTCTCAGAAAGAGCACTTGGTCAAAGCCAAGGAGCTTATCTGGCTGCTGCAGCAGGCAAGCTGTTTTTTTCCAAAGTCTTTTACAGATGGTCCTGAACTTAAGGCAGTGTGAAAGTCATATGCATTCAGTAGAGTGATGCTGGGTAATGGCACTGACACCTAGCTCCTAGTTGGCCACATGACCACAAGGGGAAAATACTATACTGCATTCCTCTGTTTAGGAATATCGAAGACATTTGGACTTAGGATATTTTCAACTTACAATGGGATTATGTCCTGATAAACTCATTAAGTCCAGAAGCATCTGTATGATGTTTGCAGCAATGTAGACATAAGCTTTGGAGCTACAAATGAGATTTGCTGGACAAATGAGGTAGGTAATAGCTTATTTCACATAAACCACAGCAAAATGTGTTCAGCACGTAAACTTGCCTCAAATTCTTTTGTGTTGTGGCCTACTGGTTTTAAAATTGATAATGTTTTACAAGATAATCCAGTGTTCTGAAGTAAAAAAAATAAACAACAAAAAATCACTCAGTGAGAAACCATAACTAAAGAACATTTATTTATTTTTCACTAAGACTTTATCTTGAGGACATAACTAAACTGTGTCAACCACCCCCCACCCGATCTTGAAGGGTTAGTACAGTGAATGTTATAAAGCAGATATGAATAGTTCGAAGGACTGGAACCAACATAAACTGACAAAGAGCAACTGCAAAATGTTTAAGTAAAAAAAAAAAAAAAGGAAGGAAAAAAAAAGGGGGGCAACTGGGGTTTCAGATTGAAAAGATCCTCAAACACCCTCACATTTCATCTAATACATTCAATCTTGGCCAGAGTGTAACAAAATGGAAACAGGATTACTATAATAAAAAACTTTCACTACAGCACGCTGTACACACCTGTGTTCCAAGCCCACCCCCAGCCCCCTAATGCTTCCAGCTCAATCATTTCCCGGCCTGTTGAGCCTGCCGACGAAGGAGCACGTAGATCTTCTCTTTGATCCAGTCTTTGTTATAAGGCTGGTATGTCTGGGTATCAGCTCGGTAACTGAGGAACAGAAAGGTCATAAGCAAAGTTACAGTGGTCAATTACTGTCAAGTGTTTAAACCTCAAATTATAACTGTCCCATGATGGCACCGATGTGCACACTCCTATACATGATCTCAATGAAAAAGCTGCTTATACAGCTGCTAATTTTTAACCAATATGAACTTCAGATCACCTAGTATAATCTTATCGTGGGAAAAGAAACCAAAGCCCAGAGCTCTTAAGTTAAATGCTCAATATGTCACATACCTACTTCTCAGCAGAAGGTTTTCAGAGCCCATAGTACACTTAATAGCCAATCACTTAAGGTTACCGTGACAAGACTTGGAAAAAGATAAATTTTCCAGCTGACCATGTGTTCTTTCTATTTTTACAGTTCCTTTTGTGATTAAAAAACAAAACCAAACACTAGTATAAACTTTATATTTGGTAAATTTACTTCTGAATTCACTAAGGAATCTTAAACATACTGGAAAAGAGTTCCTGCTGATTTTTCATATATGATTTTATTTTTTAAATAGTGCTAGGGATTGAACAGGGCCTCGTGTGTATATCAGACAAGCACTCTACCACTGTAGTCCTCTCCTGCAAAAGTAGTAAGAGAAGTAATCTTATAACCTATATTTTGGCTAGGTCTGGGTATGCTGGTGCACACCTATAATTCCATCTACCTGGGAAGCAAGGGAATCCCAAGTTCAAAGCCGGCCAGGGTAACTTAAACTTAGCAAGACCCGGTCTCAAAAAAACATAAAAGGGCTGGGGATGTAGTTCAGGTCAAGTTTCCCTGGGCTCTATCCCCAGTGCTACAAGTAAATAAATACTGTAAGAGGCCTGTAGAGGAGAATTATCAGAACACATAGCAATCTCCAAAACCTCTCTTAGCAGAAGAGAAGGGTGAAGGTGTAAAAGAGTAGCACTAGCAATAAAATTTCCATTGGTTTTCAGAGCCCACAGTACACTTTATAGCCAATCACTTAAGTTTATCATGCTAAAACTTGGAAAAAGAAACTTTCCAGCTGACCTACAACTGAAATCTACTGTTAAGTAATACATCCTTTTTGGAGTCCCCCATCTACAGTTACAGTATAAAAAAGCAATTAGCCACCAGAGATTACACAAATACAGTGAAGTGTTTCAAAGCTGTGTGCACCACCTGGTGGGAATGCCACACAGCATCCCAGAAAGATCAGAGCCCTGGTTTACCTTCAGGGGTTCACTTAGTTTGCCCAAGAAGATTCCTTAGAAAAACAAAGTATCTGATTTATCAGTTATATCTCATTTTAGCCATTTAAAAAGTCTTCATTTTTAAAAATTTCTCAGCAAAAAAATTATACCAGTAAGTACTTAAGACTTTACCAAATACTAGCTACTGTTTTAAATGTGTATTGCTTTTTGTAACCCTATACAATCATGATTACTTTTTTATAAGTAAGTGATCATAGGCTCAAAGAAGTGAAGCAACTTAATAGCTAAGTGATGCTGGACAAGTAAGAGCTTATACGCTCCTAACATCACAGTCCTTACTGTTAACTACCCACCAAGCTAGAAACCTGCATACCAATTTTTGGTAAGGGAAACAAATTCCAAAGTAGGAATTTGTTTTTCCTCTGGTAAGGCCAGAACTGGTTTATTAAAAAAATGCAAAAGTTTTCCAATTTGTAAAAATTATTAACCAAATATTCTACTAAGCATCCTTGTTACAATGAGAAACACTCTTAAAAAGTAAGATAATTCTAGGCTGGGGTTGTGGCTCAGTGGTAGAGTGCTCGCCAGCATGTGCAAGGCCCTGGGTTCAATCCTCAGCACCACATGAAAATAAAATACAAGATATTGTGTCCAACTACAATTAAAAAAAAAACTGGAAAAAAAAAAGAAAATAAAGCACTTGCCTCACATGTGTGAGGAACTGGGTTCAAACCTCATCACTACATAAAAATTTTAAAAAAAGTTAATTCTTTTACTGTCATCTGTTCAGGCTTCCTAACTAAATTAGGTGTTCCTAACTAAATAGGTGCTAATCTAATCTACTTTAGGGTGTGGCAGAAGAGACTATAGTATTTTTATTAACATTGAAGAAGAATTAAAAACAGAATTTCTCAGAACTTTCATACCTGGATGGGGGAGAGAGAGACCATTTCATCCCACAAAATCACTCCTGCAAGCTATTTTCCAGCTCATGAAATAACAATAATGCCTTCTTTATGGAAGGCTGTAAGTTGATAGCTTTTAACTAGCATTTGAAAATGTGACAATCAAATGTTAAATATATTAATAAAATTCTTAGCTATTGGTACAAATCAGTCTTTCAGCCCACTGTTTCGGTAAATGCATGTAGGCATTTATCATAACAATCTGAGGGTCTGAACCAAGAAATAAATCAGCACTGTCTCTGCTGATATCAGGTTGCCTTCCTGATTAGGAGTACCTTCTCATTATTGCAACAGTTGTGGAAGAAAATATCACAAACATCTTAAAACATAGGTGAGAAAACTGAAACAAGGTGAGAAAACTGAAACAAGTTTGACAAATTCTCTGTCTAAATTTTTATTAATACAGTTTGCCCTGGGTTTCGTCAAATTATACATTCCATTTTTTTGCTATACTGTTTTTTAGTTTAATACATTTTTTTTCCTTGTGATGTTGATGATTCAACCTGGTTCTGGCATGCTAGGCAAGTGTTCTACCACTGAGCTGAACCCTGAGCCTTATACTGCTTTAAATAAGAGGTTTGGGGAAAAGGATTTTAAAAAGTCGTGGGTTAGGTTAAGGTAGGAGGACTGAAAGTTCGAGGACAGCCTGGGCAACTTACGAGAGACTCTCTCTTAAAATAAAGGGCTGGGAATGTAGCTCAGTGGTAAAGTATGCTCATAAGAAGTGTCACAACAGTATGTGACCTCTTTGGAAATACTTTCTCTAGAATATTCGAATAACAAATGAGACACAACCTAAGTCATGTGGGAAAAATAGTTCTAAATACTAAATTCAATTTTCAACATTAGAAACAGAAACACAATTTAATCTACAATTTATAGCTTTTCAAAGAGACAATTAAAAACTACAGATTACCATTTATCACTCTCATACCTGAATTACATGAGCTGGAAAGAATTATCTAGGTAATACTATCTTAGCAAGCTAGATATATTTAAAAGCACAAAGTTATATCCTATCATGAAGTAACATACTTGCAGAATGTCTCTTATAATCAGTGTTTTACTTTGTGTGCTTTTTGTGTTGCCAAAAACCCGAAACATTTTTAACAGCACAATTTATCATTATGGAGATTGAAATCCACAAATTCATAAATTTGTGGCAAATTTTACAGAACTTACTTGTAATAAAATCTGGCTTCATCAATCCAGTTAACATGGGGTTCTTGCTGTATATCTGATGTGGCTGTGTTAAGCAAGCACTGGGGCCTCATAAGTTGTCTTGTGAAGTACATTTATATAAATTTTACAAATGAGCTGGCACGGTGGCTTGTGCCAATAATCCCAGCAAGTAGAGAGTCTGAAACAGGAAGATCCTGAGTTTAAGGCCAGCCTCATCAATTTAGCAAGGCCCTCAGTAACTCAGTGAGACCTTGTCTCAAAAAAAAAAAAAAAAAAAGAGGGGGGGGGTGCTGGGGATGTGGGTCAGTAGTTAAATGCCCCTGGGGGTTCAATTCCCAGTATCAATAAACAAATTTTACAAACTGAGGTTTAGCAATACTGAGTTAACCAGCCCCAAAGAGTTGAAAAATGGTGAGAAAATTCCAACTCAGCTATCTTTAATTCAGAAACTCCTGTTAGTTCTTAACCACAGCCCCTCCCAAGGTGAGTAAAACAATCTTTCCTTAGCTTTAAGTTACTTCCCATTTACGGGGAATGAGAGATAACTAATGTCTGACCAAGTGATGTTTTAAAAAATCATGAAGATAACTATTCGTTTGTATATGAACGATTAAAGCCTTAAGTTCCAAATGAAACATCCAGTCAGTTTTAAACTCCAAATGTAAAAACTTCTCAACGCCAATACACTTGGGACAAATAAATCTCCAAGTTGATCAGATAAATAATTAAGATTTCTAATATAAGATCCTCCAAAATTTAGCATAAAATGTCAGATTCTTTCACTTTTTAAAAATATGTATTTTTTTTAGTCACAGGTGGACATTATATCTTTATTTTATTTTTATGTGATGCTGAGGATCGAACCCGGAGTCTCACGCATACTAGGCAAGTGCTCTTCCACTGAGCCACAACCCCAGCCCCTCTTTCACCTTTGTTTAGAGAATATAACTCTGTAACACTAAAAAAAGGAGAGGGGGGGAGGAAAATTACAAATCATTTCAACAAATTATGCTTCAAATCATATTATATGGGTGACGTGCATTTTTTTTTTTTTTAGGTTTTAGAGTTGGACACAATACTTTTATTTATTTTTATGTGGTGCTGAAGATTAAACCCAGCGCCTTGCACATGCTAGGCGAGCGCTCTACCACTGAGCAACAACCCCAGCCCAGTGACATGCATTTTTACAACCAATATCACTCACTGCAGTGTCAGATACTATTCTAGACACTGGAGATAAAATAGTGCACAAAAACATAGCTGCTTCTTAAATTCTAGACAGTAAAAACACGTTATTGGTGATTTTATGTCTAGTAGATGATTCTGCTGACACCTACGCCCCTCAATGCCAACATCTTTTCCAATATAATTTCCAAACATCTTGTCTCCCTGCTCCTCCTCGGCCAGATCCAGCAGACCTTGTCATTATCAATCACCCAATTTTGAGAATCTCATTTGTTTTCTTTGACTCCAGGGAACCTACAATTAAATTGATTCTATCTGTCTCCAGTGCCCCCACCTCGAATTTCATTTTATGGTCACTGATCCCTTATTGTTTCCTTACACACATCTCCAATCTTTAGCAAAATGTTGACTGACCACGACCTATTCCTTACCTGTAGCCATTCAGGAGTGACTAGAAGAAAGCCCATGATGATAACAGATTTTACTTTAAATGCATTATCAGGTACCCAAGAGGATACTTAGTTTTTCCCAGAAACCAAGCAACCCTTAATACCTTTGTCCTCTTAGATGATTTTTTATTTCTCCATAAACCTACAACACTTTCTCCTCCACCTGACTTCAGAGTTCTTGCTTCCTATTTTCCTGAAACAGCTTGAAGCAATCAGAAAATAATTTCCCCAATCTTCCACCCATACCGCCTGCCTTCCCCTCTTTACTACTAATGCACTGTCCAAGATTCTAATGCCATCTGGGCTATTTGCTCCTGCAGTTATTAGATATATCTCAATTTCTTTGATGCATTGAATAAAACATTGGTTTTGTATCAGTTGCCTACAATGCCTCTGTTCTCACACCTCTAAAATAACTGAAATCTGTAAATAAAAACTTTGTCACTCTACCAAAACTGCTTTGGAAGTCACCAAAGACATTCTCAGTGCCACTCCAGGGATCACTTCTCAGATCCCATTTGTTGGACTATCAATCAATAACATGAAACACTTCTGTACTGGCTCCTAGAATATCACTGCTCCCGGGACCTCTAATCTACTTTACACTCCTCTGTACCCTTATAGCTTTTATACAAGTTTCAAACACATCAGGGCAGGGCACACTCTTGTCTCAGAACTCTTACAACTAGCTGTCCCCTTCCCCTCTATCTGGTACATTTTTTTTTTCTCTGTAGATATCAGTATGGCTTATTTTCTCATCCAAGTCTATAATCAAACTTCACCATTTTAGTGAACCACTTTCTAGATACTGCAAGTAAAAATCCAAGGGCTGGGATGTAGCTCAGTGTGGAGTGCTTGCTTAACATGTGTGAGGTCCTGGGTTCCATCCCTAGCACAAAACACAAAAAACTGCAACCTATCTACACAAGGCCCTCCTCGTCCCTAAACACACAGTCAACCCTCCGTATCCACAGTTCTGCATTCTCAGATTTGAACAGCTTATTGAAAATATTGGGGGGAGGGGGCATCTGTACTGACAATGTACAGACTTTTAAGTAACCTAGAGATGATTTAAAGTACATGGGAGGATGTACACAGGTTATATGCAAATAGCATACCATTATACAAAGAAACTTGAGCACTCTCAGATTTTTGATATCTGCAAGGGTAGAGAATCTTTAGAACCAATGTCCATAGATACTGAGAGGTGACTGTACTTGTTGGGTTAACACTCAACAAATATTTATTAGAATAAGATCCATACATATTAATTTAACATACATGTTAGACTATAATGATACCTATAGTTCTGTTGGCCTCATAGTTTCCTGAACTTATTTAGATATAAATTTCTTATTAATGGTCCAGAAGTGCCTATGGGTAGGTCTGTATGTTTTCAACACTGCTCCCTAATATTCTAACTTGGTGCCTGGCATGTAGTAAGAATTCAAGCACCTGATGACTGAATGTCATCCTAAAGTGCTTCCATTTTCCTCTGTAAAATGAGCTGTATTTATTGTTTCTCATTCACAGATGGTGAGAAGATTGAGTCAATCTCTAACACTTTATGCTTCTTAGTAGTAGTGATAATCAGCAGATTATAAATACAAAACATTTATTGTTATAAGAAAAACATTTTTAAAAATCTAACAAATCTCTGAGAATAAAAAATGTAAGGGTCTAAAAAAAACCCCATTCTAATAAAAATATTGTGTAAATAAAATATTTACACAAAGCAGGATTAAAATTAAATTTCAATTCTATATATATTTAAGTTTTTTAAAAAGAATAATCTTAGTTTTAATTCAAAGCCAACTACTTTAGGATAAAGACTAGAAGATGCGGGGGCCTAAGAAAAAGATTAAGTATAAAAAAAAAAAGAGGAAAAATTTATTAATTACAAGCCTCTCTGCATAGTAACTGTATCAATAGCAAAGTTTAAGATATCCTGCACCTTTGGCATTATGTTATCAACTTAATTTATGATCTATATATGTAAGTAAAATATTAACTAGCATAAAGTATGCAAAATGCAAATACCAATATCAGACACAATGAACTCCCAATATCATAAATCACCTCAGATACACAATAGAAAAATGCAAGTTAAAGATAAGGTGGCTAGTACTCACACAAGACAGCTGAGGTCTGCCAGATCATCGATGAAATCAAACAACTGACTTATATCATATGTGATAGAGGGGCTGTTGGGATTCATTCTCTTCAGATGTTCTTCATACATTTTACAAACTCCTGAAAGAGGAGGGAAAAAGAACTTACAACTGCATAAGCCTGTATATGAGTAGTTCTTTATGTAGATATCATATTTATTTTAGTAAAATTGGGCTGGGAAAAGAACTGTAGCTTGATCATTTTAATTACTGCCACTAGCAACTTTTCAAAAAAAAAAAAAAAAAAAAAACAAATTCACTAGAATGTTGGTAGCCATTTTGTGCCTTAATAATAAAATGATTACTTCAAACCATTGGAGCTAAATGTGCTTTAAAGGTTTGTCATCTGATGGTTCAAAAAAATTGTAACCTAGGGCTGAGGATATAGCTCACTGGTAGAGCACTTGCCTAGCATACATGGGTTTGATCCCCAGCATACACACACACACAAGGATAATACTGTGGTTCGTTAAGTCAGATTTTTCAATAAATCTTCCAAAAACTACAAAGTATGTAAAGAAAAACACCACACTTTGGAATAATGGTGACAAATGAATAGTTTGCCTTTGGATTTTGATGCAACAACAATAACAACAAAAATATCAATAAAAATTGGCAATAGGTCTATCTTAAGTTTTTTTTTTTTTTTGTACTAAGGATTAAAGTCCAGGGTACTCAACCACTAAGCCACTGAGCCATACATCCCCAGCCCCTTTTATTTTTGAGACAGGATCTCACTAAGTTGTTGAGGCTGGTCTTAAACTTGTGATCCTACTGTCTTAGCCTCCAGAGTCACTAGGATCACAGGCATGTGCCACCACACCCAGCTTGAAGCTTATCTTTTTTTTAAAAAAAAAAATTTTTTTAATGTTTATTTTTTAGTGAACACAATGTCTTTATTTTATTTTATATGGTGCTGAGGATCAAACCCAGTGCCTCACGCATGCTAGGCGAGCACGCTACCACTTGAGCCACATCCCAAGCCCCCAAAGCTTATCTTAATACGGTACTTAAGATCCTGAATCCTAGATTCCAACAGACCTGAATTCCAGCTCTACCTTTAGTAATTATGAAATCCTGGGCAAATGACTCTACCAGTAAGCCTTTCCTATCAAAGGGAGATAACAATAGTACCTTTTCATATGATTGTGAGGATTATGTGAAATAATGAAATAATAAAGCATTAGCACATGTAATACACTTCTCTACTCAAATATAATAAAGATACTAAAATAAGCAAAGTCACATCACTAACAATTGTCTACAGAGCACATTATCTGGAAAGGATATAAAACCAATAAAATAAACCCATTGTTCACTTTAAAAAGACATTGATTCATAGTTACCATTATGCTTAATGGTGAAAGACTGGATACTTTTCTGCTTAGATTAGGAAGAAGACTGAAATATCTACTCTCGCCACTTGCATTCAACACTGTACTACCTATTCTAGCAAGGGTGATTGGGCAAGAAAGAAAACAGGCATTTATACCTGCAAGGGAAGAAGTACAACTTTCTCCTAAGGAAACCACCAAAAATGTAACAGAACTAATGAATGAGTAGAGCAAACTTGCAGGATGTAAGATCAACATATGAAAATCAACTGAATTTCTAGACCTAACAATAAACCAACAGAAAATGAAATAAAAAAAAACCCACTCCATTTACAATGGTATAAAAAAGAATAAAGTTCTTGGGAGCAAATTTAACAAAAAAGAAGCACAAGACTTGTACACTGAAAACTACATAATGTCATTGAAAGTAAAGACTAAATATATGAAAAGGAATCCAAGTTCACGGATTGAAGATTTAATATGATGTACAGTGGACACACCTGTAATTCCAGCTACTGGGGAGGTGGAGACAGGAAGATTTCAAGTTTGAGGCTAGCTTGGGAAACTTAGTGAGACTCTGGCTCACAATAAAATTAAAAAAAAAAAAAAAAGGTTCAGTGGTAAGAGTGCTCACTTAGCATACGTGAGCCCCAGGGGGTTCAATCCTCAGTACTGCAAAAAAAAAAAGAGAGATGGTAATACTCCCTCCAAATGATCTATGTATTCAATGCAATACCTACACTGAGCTGGAAATAATTTGAAATAATGAAATAATAAATGGATCCTAAATTTGACATGGATATTCAAGAGATCCAGCATAACCAAACTATTTCAAAAAAGAACAAAGTTCTGATTTAAAACTTACAAAGCTATTGTAATTGAGAGAGTGATACTAGCATAAGGACAAGCACATACATCAGTGTAACAGAAAGGAATCCAGAAACAAACCTTCACATTTATAGCCAACTGCTTTTCACTAACAGTGTCTAGAGGGCTGGGGTTGTAGCTTGGTGGTAGAGCACTTGCCTCACACATGTAAGCCCCTGGGTTCAATCCTCAGCACCACATAAAAATAAATAAAAAATAAAGATATTGTGTCCATCTACAACTTAAAAAAAAAAAAACAGTGCCTGGAAAACTCAACAAAGAATTAATGATCTTCAACAAATGGTGCTAAGACAATTGAATAGTCTCGTGCAAAAAAATGAAGTTGGGTCCAATTCCTCACACCATAAATAAATAATCATTCAAAATGGACCAGAGACCTAAAAGTAATTGGTAAAATGATAGAAAGTCTTAGAAATCTGGGCTTCGTGGCACACACCAGCAGCTTGGGAGTGTAAGGCAGGATTCCAAGTTCAAAGCCAGCTTCAGCAAGATGGCAAGGCCCTAAGCAACCGAGCAAGACTTTGTCTCAAAAATAAAAAAAATTTTTTTTTTAAATGGGCTGGGGATGTCTCTCAGTGGTTTTTTGGGGGCTCCTGGGTTCAACCCAAGGACACACACACACAAAAAAAAAAGTCTTGGAAAAAAACATGAATATTTGATTAAACCAATGGTTTCTTAGATGACAAATCATAAGCAATGAAAGAAAAATCACATAAACCGGACTTCATGAAAATTAATATTCATGTTGCAAAGGACATTATTCAAGAAACAAATATGACAAAAAAATCACATTATGTGATAAAGGACTTGTATCCAAAATACATCAAGAACTTCTAAAACTCAGCAATATGCTCAATAAAAAAGTGAACTGATGATCTGAACAAAGAGCTCACCAAAGAAACAGATGGCAAATAAGTGTATAAAAAAAGGTCCAACATCGTATATCACTCACTGATCACCTCCAGACACTTATTAGATTTGCTTAAACCTGAAGTAATGACACCACCAAACACTGGCAAGGATGCAGAGAGTGAAAGGAGTGCTCATTCATTTCTGGTGGGGACATGAAATGGTATAGCCACTTCTAAAGACAGTTTGGCAGTTTCTTACTAAGTCAAACATAGTCTTAACCATATGATCCAATAATCACGGTACTAGGTTTTTACCCAAATGAGTTGAAAATGTACATCCATAAAAAAACTCATGTGGCTTTAATAATAATTGCCCCAAAAGAAGCAACAAAGGTGTTCTTTAATAGGTAACTAGATAACCAAACTGTGATATGTTAATACAACAGAATATTATTCAATAAAAAAAAAAAAAGAGCTAAAACACATGAAAAAAACAGGTGAAAGAAGCTAATCAGAAAATGCTATATACAATGTAATTCCAACATGACATTTTGGAAATGGCAAACCAGAGATAATAAAGCAGAGGTGGTGACTGCTAGCGGTTTGGAGGAGGAACATATAGGTAGGACACCGTATTTTCAGGATAGTGAAAATATTCTGTATAATAGAATAATGGTAGACACATGTCTTATACATACATTAAAGTCTATAAATGTTCAAAACAAAAAGTGAACCTTAATGTATAACTGTGAACTTTAATTAACATCAATATTGCTTCATCAAGTGAAATGTATCACATCAATACAAAATGTATTATTAAGGAAAACTGGGAGGGGACAGGGAAAGAAAGGTCTGTTGGGACTCTACTTTCCAATCTTTATATTTATTTATTTATTTTAATATTTTTGGTGGTGCTGGGGATTGAACCCAGGGCCTTATGCATGCAAGGCAAGCACTGTACCAACTGAGCTATATCCTCGGCTCTCCAATCCTACCTAAAGCTGCTCTAAAAAATAGTCCTCATTTTTAAAAAAAATTTTGGGGGGGAGTAAAAGTTCTGCTTTACAGGGAAATATTAAGTAACATAACAAAGAAAATAGACGAAGAAAATTATCATTTGAAAATCACCATGTAAGAACTGATTCGGTAATTTTGCTTTAACATTTTTAACCTCTTTTTTTTTTTTTAAACAGCTCTGGGAGCAGGGTGCAATGATGCATGCCTGTAATTTCAGTGGTTCAAGAGGAGAATCCCGACAGGAAATTCCCAAGTTCAAAGCCAGCTTGATCAAAAGCAAGGTGCTAAGAAACTTGGTGAGAATTTGTCTCTATGTAAAATATAAAATAGGGCCGGGGACATGGCTTAGTGGTTGAGTGCCTCTGAGTTCAATCACTGGTACCCCCCCCAATCCCATCAAAAAAAAAAAAAGAAAGTGGCACTGGGGATAGAGCCTAGGGTCTCATGCATGCTAGTTCAATGCTTTATCACTGATATCACTGAACTACACACTCGGATCCTCATTTTTTAACTTTTTAAAATGGAAAACATAGCACCATTTCTAATAAAAAAAAAAAAAGCGCTATCCAGTCATGACAAGACATGGAAGAACCTTAAATGCATATTGTTAAATGAAAGAAGCCAGCACAAGAAGGCTACATGTGATAATGATTTAAACCATTAAGTACAGTCAGCACTTCATGTACATAGATTTGGCATCCATTCATTCAACTATGAATTAAATACATATGAAGAAAGAAACTGCATTTGTACTGAACATACAATTTTCATGTCATTATTCTCTAAACAAAAAAGTAGAACAACTGTTTACATTGCATTTATACTATATTAAGTATTGTAAATGACTTAGATAAAGTATGCAGGAGGGTTTATGTAGGTTATATGCAAATACCACACCATTTTATATAAAGGACTTGAACATCTGCAGATTTTGGTATCTGTGAGGAGGTCCTGGAACCAATCATTCAAGGACAATGAAGAATGCCAAAATACGACATTCTAGAAAAGGCAAAACCAGCCCTGTTTTGTATTTTATTTAGAGACGGGGTCTCACAGAGTTAATCGGTGCCTTGCTTTTGCTGAGGCTGGCTTTGAACTCATGATCCTCCTGCCTCAGCCTCCTGAGCCACTGTGATTACAATTGTGAGCATTAAAGCATATCAGGGCAGAAAAAAAAACCTCAAAGATTTCTACTCCTTGATTAGATTACTTACCTTCCATGCATTCATTCACAGATTCATAGTCAGCATAAGTTCTGCCTTCTGGCCTCTTGGTTGGCTGTACCAGTAGAATGGTATGAGACTACAGGGGAAAAAGGAATTTCAATGTAAGTTTCAGACTTATATTTGAGAAATTCCCATTATGACATAAAATTCCCATTTATGCCAAAATACATGTCAGTTATTAAAATGTAATCGATCAGGCTGTTCATCGTACAATATTTAGGCCTTGGCCCAAGCGTGATATTAACAGCTGTATTCACCTCTCTCCTGTAAGGTCTCCCGGGTCCTAATGACTCTTTCTTAAAGGTGGAGTTCACTTATTGGCTGCAGGTACTCAGCAAAAGTTCCTTTGTACTGCCTTTTCTTTCCACTAAATTATAAACCTACAAAGGTTTTCTGTCTCACTGATCACTTTTTATCTCCAGCCCTATTAAGTTCCTAATTAAAAACTTGGATAAAGAGAAAAATCATTGCAAGCACTGTATCACCAATGTTCTTTTTCCAACTTTAGCACAATGGTAGAATCATATTTTATATAGGGGTTACAGTCTAACATCAAGGCATAAGATAAAACTGGCTGTAAAAAATTAGTATTGCCCTAAAAAAATCCATTAAACTATTCACCTGGTAGATGACTACCCTTCAGGAGCTATCTTATAGCAAAATCAATTATTTTTAAACACTGGATTCATGAAATTGCTAGACTGATTTAAAAGAGTAAGAAATAAGAATATGCCTGAAGAACAGCAGATAGATTTATGGCTTCCCTCTCATGCTTACTGGGGAGCATGTTTCTGTTGGTGGGTCAATTTCAGGGTTTCTCATTCTCTATTACATTTTGGGAGAGATGATTCTCTGGGCATTGTAGGATATTTTGCATCATCCCTGGCCCATACCCACTAGATTCCACATTTTCCTCCCAAAGTTGTGAAAACCAAAAATGTTTCTAGATATTACCAAATGTCCCTGGAGTTTGGGAGATTCTTGCTCAGTTGAGAATCACTACTTTATTGAAATTATCCCCTTGCCACCCCCCCCCTTTTTAATCATGCAGGGATGATTAATTAAATACTAACATAAAGCTCTGGGTTCACTTGCCTAGTGTGTGTGAGTGGGGGTGGGGGGAAATTTCTGTATCATTTGCCATACTATTGCACTCTGCAACAGGGCTTGTGTTATACACTAGCTATAAAGTTGCTAATATATTCACTTTGTTCTAGTTCTAATACAAATTAAAGGCTAATTTATTTCAAAGAATAACATACGGAAATAGTTATATTGTACATTGCTTTTCCTATCTACTCTTAAAGTCAACCAGGGGGCAAAGTTTATATCCCCCCCAAAAAGGATTAAAAACTACTAGAATGAAATATGACTATATTTTAGAAGTCATGAAAAATTCCCTTAATAAAAACCTTATTCTGATAGCCAAACAACAGTGATTCATTTTGATGAATAGTTAACCTGGCTTTGAAAAGCAAAGTTCCACACATATGAACCCGAAATAGAGTCATTCTGTTATTGCAGAATTATTACAATACATAGTTTGCTAATTAGTTACAAACGCTTTCCCCAAACTTAAAACAAAAAAGAGAAACAAACTGAAGCTATCACTGACAATTGTCTATTGAAAATGGATTGATATTTGTTGCTGTCACTTTCTCAGAATTTAAATATTTTAATACAATGCCAAATAGTGATTTACAAGTAGAGAAAGAAGGAAACTCAGGTAGATGACTTAGGTAAGGTCACATGGCTAGTTATGGCAAAATGGGAACTAAAACCTGGCCTTCAATTCTCAGTCCTCCTTAGAAGACTACATTGGGTCAAACACTGAAGCAACTCAGAAAGTACAACCTAGAAAAGTTAGCTTGTTAACAATAACTGCAACAACCAGAAAAAGAAAGAGTAAATGTAGAAAAACCGTGCGCCCCTGTAATCCCTGTTGCCATCTCCCTTTTGATTTAAAAGCAAAGCAAACGAAAATATCCAACCACTTCGCTATCACCCTAATCAGATTCTAAAAGGCCTGGACTCCGAGCTGAGCCTATCTTTTCAGAAGAGTACAAGGATAAGAATGGGGATTGAGGTTGATTGAAACGCTAAATGATGCACCCACAGATCTTAGAAAACACAAAATTCTTTTTTTAAAAAAGGCCAAGTGCAGGAAAACAATAGGGAATGGTTGAAGAAGCACACTACAAAGCAAATATGACTCCGCCTGGCCCACATGCGGGGTACAGTAAACTGACAAATCTGTCAGTTTCGGAAACATCCCCTAGGCCATTGTTCCTACAAGTAAGCTGGACTATTTGGAGGCAAAAAGCACCACCACCACGCCTTCCTCCACCAACTAGCACTCGGGAGAGAGGGCGTTCTTAGGCCCACGGCACGCTTTGATCCAAAAACCAGGCGGGCGCGCAACGGCAGGGCGGACCCGGGTCCGGGGCCTAAAGCCAGGCCCGGCGTCTCCACGGCGGGAAGAGGAAAAAGGGTCGACCCGCGAACTGCAGGGGCCGGGAGCAGCAAGCTGGCGAAAGATGGTTGCGGGTGGGAAGGCCGGGAAGATGTATGGGGCAGAGGTTGCCCCGAAGGCTGGGGGATTCGGGTAGCCGCTGAGGCCTTTCTCACCATCGCGCCAAACTCTTCTTTGCTGCAGCTGCTGTCGATACTGCCGCCGCACACGAGCTCAGCCACAACGCCGCCAACAGCCAATCCCCGCGAGAGAAGCCGCAGGAAGTCGTCGGAAGCGCGACGCAAAAAAGCCTTTTGGACCATAGAGGTGTACTCATTTCCGGCAGCTAGAGGAGATACTGACTCTTCTACAGCCATCTTTTATAAGGGCGATGAACTATGTAAGTGAAGGTTTCGGAGCTTTGAAAAGAAGTTTTTCTTTCGTTATGCTGTCTCCCTTACTCTATGCTTTAAACATACAGGTAAAGTGATCACCAGTTTAGACAGTAACAACAGAGATCTTTTATTAGCCCTACTTAAAAATGGCGGCAATATAAGTATACCGGGCTATAGATCGGTTGTAACCCGGAAGTGGCCCCTAAGGAGGGGGCGGTGAGACAATCCGGAAGAGGGTGTAATGAAGAGGTGCCACTTGGCGGCCATGGCCGCTGTAGTATCTGTGACTCCGGGTCAAGGCCCGGCGGAGCGGAGTACCATGGGCAGCATTGGGTATAGGGCAGAGACAGCTTTGTATCAGCTTTGCTGCTGAATCCCGAGGACCCAGCGTTTAAAACTTGCAAGACTCCTTTCCCCACTCTAGAATTGGAAGGGAGCTTGCTGGGACTGGTGGGCTGGTCCCAGTGCTGGTGGGGGGCGGATCACCAGCGGGGCCACCCTAGGGAAACAGGGGCGCGGAGGGAACGCACAGGTTCGCTTGGGTTTTCGTCCTCTTCCTGCTGCTACTTAGGACGTTGTCTGTAGCGGGAGTGGGCCCTTGTGCCACCTCCATTCCGACGGTTGAAGAAATCGCTCTTTCGCACAAATTTCCCATATCGCTTAACCCACGAGAATCCAGGGACTGAGACCTAAGATTGCTCAAAGTTTTCTCCGGTGCTAGTGTCAACAAAAGGGGGCTGTTTATAAGAAAGTTCAAGAGAAAGAGGTGCCTCGTGAACACATCTGCTAGTGGGGAGGCCGAAAGAACTGGAAAGCCCACTTTGTTCTCTTGGAACCACCACACGTTAAGCACCTTTGAAGCCTCTGGAATTTTGAAGTCTGATATTGGTGGATGAGGGCAGAATGGATGATTTCATCTCCATTAGTCTGCTGTCTTTGGCTATGTTGGTGGGATGTTACGTGGCTGGAATCATTCCCTTGGCTGTTAATTTCTCAGAGGTAAGAAAGTCTCAATTTTCTGCCAGTTTATCGGGATGCTAGGAAGCAGTGATAGCTGCAGAGGGAAGCTGCTTCCCTAGTTAATCTCAGAGCTAAAGGTCTTGTTGAGGAAGACTCATTGTGAAAGATACAGAGCATTCAATGGTAGGAACAAACCTCATATTCAGCATTAGAGTTCTTATCCTGGGGTGAGTGGATATTCCACTGTAGACCTGGAGTATTCTGAATCCCTTGAAATTGCCTAAAATATTTGGGGCTCTGTGCAATTTCCTGGAGAGAGGAGCTATCGCATTTCTGTTGATTCCTAGAGGTTTCATGAATTAAGGTGCCAGATTCTTATCAAGAAAACAAATGGAAAATATTTGTCCATAAGTTTAAATCAATGTGATAATTTCTCTTTTTGGGAAAATCATGCATACTTTTTTGATAATTTCTCTTTTTAGGAAACTCAAGCTAAGTCATTCTTTTATTTTCAGATGCTGTACTACAGTAAATATGAGAATAAACCTAAATTACGTTTTTGGCTTTTTTTTTTTTTTTTTTTTTTGGTACTGAGGATTGAACACAGAGGTGCTTTACCACTGAGCTACATCCCCAGCCTTTTTTATTTTGAGACAGGCTGTTACTGAGTTGCCTAGGCCTTGTTAAGTTGCTGAGACTGGCTTTGAACTTTTGATCCTCCTGCTTCAACCTCCCAGTCACTGGGATTACACTGTGCCTGGCTTAAATTATATTATTCTTAACTCACATTTCCTTTCAAAGAAGAAGAACATTAAAGTGAATGTTCTGAGTTTGTTTTCAAGACTGCTTAGAAATGAACCTTTGTTAATGTTTTGCTATTTTGGTTAATTTGTTAGGTTATCGTTTCTTAAATATTAATGGGGAAGGATAGATGAAAGTGTTCAATGAAATGCAGATAGGTTCTTTAAGGTTGTTATAGAGAATTCAAAAAGTGCACAGTGTTCAAAGATTGAGGAAGAAAAACTTCAGAGGGAATGGGATTTAATGAATTTGTCCTGGAGATAAGCAGTGAAATAGGCTCTTGCCTCAATGACAATCTTGTTTATGCTTTTAAAGGAAAGGGAAGGTATAGATGAAGTATGAGGTAGGCCCTGAAGAAACTAAAGAAGAAGAGGCATTGCTGGTGAAGAAAATTTTCTGTGGGTGGAAAAAAAGGAAGGACGAAGGATTTAAAGCTTGAGAAAAGTAAAGCCCATAGCCAGAGGGAAAAGAGCCTTGAATTGTTACTGCACCTTTTCTGTTTCCTTTTTTAATCTGTATTACTCAGTATCTAATGATAACACTACCCTTCATTATTCCTGTTACTTTGCTTCACTTAAACTCACCGAGGAACTGATGAGGAAACCAACAGACAGGTTATGAAACTTGGACAAATTGATGAAGTATATTGGAATGAGGTTTATATGTTCTTTGTTTATATCTTTATGGCAGGTTCTTCTGACTCAGAGCAAGTCTTAGCCACTCTGTCCATTTCAGCGAAAGTCCATAGGGCATGTACAAGTTAGCCTATGTACAAATCCAGCCCGCAGACTTTGTTAAATAGTAGAATGTTTAGTGTTGCTATTTTTTGCTTGTATTCTCTCAAGGCCGCAATTGGGCAGAACTGGGTTGCAGCTGATTGTCAGTCGTTAGTGGCCTATGAAGCCCACTTTACTCTCCTGGGTACCTGCCTGCCTAATACTTTATGAGCCTGCCGTATACCCTCTAATATTTAAAAAATCTTCTTTTAACTACATTAGAGTTGAGTTGACATTATTAGGTTTAGCATTTGTGAGATTTGGGTTGGTGTGCATATTTAAAGACTTGCTGAGGTAACTTTTATGAAGAATATAATTAATAAGCAACTGGAAAACATTGTGTGTGTTGTTTTGTTCTTGGGTACTGGGATTGAACTCAGGGGCACTCAACCACTGAGCCTCATCCCCAGCCCTATTTTGCATTTGATTTAGAGACAGGGTCTCACTGAGGTGCTTAGCACCTCACTTTTGCTGAGGCTGGTTTTGAACTCACCATCCTCCTGCCTCAGCCTCATTAGTTGCTGGGATTACAGGCAGTGAGCCACTGTGCCCTGCCTGGCTTTTTGTTGTTGTTGTGTTTTTGGTTTTTTTGTTTGTTTTTTTTTTGAGATGGTTATACATGTTCCCTGGGTTGACCTCCAACCCCTTGGCTCAATTGATCCCTCTGCCTCAGCCTCCCAAGTAACTGGGACCACAGGTGTGCACCCTCATATCCTGCCAAAATCTTTTTAAATTTCTATACAATGCTTAGAATTTTTCCAATTGTAGTTTCTCAAACTTTTTTGAATGACCCTTGTAATATGCAATTACATGCTATTTTCTTTTTACTGAAAGGAAACGTCTACATGAGTGGTGTTGTTAACCAGGCCATTAATAAAAAATAGTAACCCATGGCATTCATGGCTTTCCAGATTGATAATCACGTGGTCTTTTCAAGCTGTAGGACTTAAAACGCTATAAATTAGCATTCACAATATTTGTTTATTATTATGGAAGGAGCAAGCTTTTTGATCTGTTTAAATAAAAATAGAAGTTATATAGAACTTAGTCAAAAACATTTTAAAATTCAAGTGGAGTTTTTCATCTCCTTGGAGCTAAACATTTTTTTTCTAGACAAGTTATGCTGCTATTATTGATATGTCATAAAACCAACAAGATAATAAATTTGTAAAAAATAAGCTTCATTCATGGGGGAACTGGGAAGCACAGTTACTACCCTTAGGAAATAACTCCCTAAACTCCTAAATTGGTTAAAAGACTTCCCTTTTTAAGGCTGTCTAACTTTTTCTTAGGGTCCAGTGTTATTTATGAATAAGAGAAGAGGAGCAGGTAAACCTGCTTTGTTTTATATTCACTGTCATTTGTATGAAAAGATAGGCCTTTTTTGTTTGTTCATGTTCTTAATCTTGCTTCTTGTTCAGTACTTTCTTCAGAATTTCTCAGAGCCGTAATAATGTCAGATGACCAGTCAAACTATCAATTATGGCAGGATTAGTATTTACAATTGAGTTAAAAATCAAGTAGTTTGAAGTTACTATAGCAGAGTCACAGCAAGAGGTGTGTGTGACATAATTTCTCTTTCACTTTCTCCAACATGCCTCACCCCAAAACCACCTTACTTTTGTGATCTTCTTTGCTGTTGGACCTAGCAACTGAACCGTCATGCCTAAACAATTTATAAAACAAAAGGGGAAAAAAAAACTCTGACTCTCAAATGCTGTTATGAATGACTGTGATAATTAAGATGCTATTTTTTTTTCCAGCTTATCAGAAGGAGAAAAGCTAAACTTGTAAAGGAGACCAAAAATGAGGTCCTGTCTGGTAAAGGAGTTGGATGCCATCTGATATTTTAGATTCAGTCGCAAATGAGCAGTTTTCTTTGGCTCTTAATAACAATGCTACATAAATAGGTTGAGAACCTACATTACCTCTACAAACTCAGCAGCTGCTCTGATTGATGAATGAATTTAGATACAGATGGCTAAATTCTGATTTTTAGGTTCAGTGCTTAAGGATTATTTTTGTTTTAAATTTCTGTTCTAATCCAGACCAGTACATTTGTAAAAATGAAATGAAGTAGGAAAAAAAGACACATAAATTGTAAGTCCATGTGTATTGTTACTATATTCTACATACATAAAATTATTCCTATAATTGTAATGGTCATTGTAGCAGAGCACTTTGGGTTATAATGCCACATTTGTCATCTGTTAAAACAGCCTAAGTCCATTAAGCAGGTAAACAAAGTAGTGCTACTCTCAGGACGATTTTAAAATTTAGTATGATTAAGAATGCACTAATTTCAAAAGGAACTGCCTGAGACAGTGTAGTTCCCTACTTGAGTAAGCTGTTTAACATCCAAATCTCTTCTGTTAGAAAGCCTAGAGGATCTTTGTGAAGATGAAATGAAAAGATGTAAGCACAGGGCTTGACACTATGTGCAGAACATAAGTGAACTTTTTAAAATATTGAAGAGGATGCTCAGCACTGATAATAAAAACTTTTTTTTAGGAGTTTCATCTTTATAACTGTTTAGATTTTTTGTTTTTAAACCTTTTATTTGGGAACAGACTTCTAATGATGGGGAAACTCCTCCCTCCTCTTCATTCTCCTCCCAGTCACAGAAACTGCTCAGAAATTTGTTTGGAATTCAAAGGTCTTGTTTTGGGATTGGCATTCCTGTTCACTGTGAATGTTCCACGTGGAGAGGCCTGGCTTCTCCTGTAGCCTCCCTGTTTTATATTATTTTTCTTAATATTTAACTGTCTTTTTTTTTTCATTATATTTATTTCCATTTTAAGCTTTGTTCTTTCACATTTTAAAGTTTTGTTTTGTGTTCAATTATAATAATCGATTCTCATAATCATTATCTTTGGGGTGTCACCACCAAATCAAAGCTTACTGTGTTTGAAGAACAAATTTGTTTATGTGTTTTTCCTCCTCCTAGTGTGTTTGTTCCCTGTGAAGTAGGATTGACAAAAATTGCATTTTTAAGAACTTTTGCATTGTCTAGTGTAATTGACCTTTTTTCTCTTATGGTAATACAGTAGCTTTTACCCGTTGGGAATTTTATTTCTTTTTTTTTTTTTCTTTTAGAGAGAGAGAGAGAGAATTTTTTAATATTTATTTTTTAGTTTTCAGTGGACACAACATCTTTGTATGTGGTGCTGAGGATCGAACCAGGGCCGCACGCATGCCAGGCAAGCGCGCTACTGCTTGAGCCACATCCCCAGCCCCGGGAATTTTATTTCTAACTTCAAAATTTTAAACTTTGCAATCTCAGTAATTTATTCATCTCTAGAAAGCAATCAGTAACTTGTCTTTCCTCAGATTGAACTGCAGATTATTGTTTCATAAGGATCTTTGTTGTTAAAACTACATTTAGATAAAATAAAATCTGGACATGATCTAATTTGGTACTATTTTTCTGAAAAACTTTTAGGGGATACTATATGAAAAAATCATAATTAAGACTTACCTGCATAATAATAGTAATAGCTAATGTTTATTGAGTGCTTTCTGTATATCAGACATGTATATGTATTATTTTATTTAATCCTTTAGATAAGACAAGGAGATACTGTTAATCCTCAATTTACAAATACACATACATAAGCTTGGAAAGGTCTCAAACTTCGGTAGAGGTGAGATTTGAAATTAAGTCAGTTTGATTCCCAGGGCCAAAGCACTTAACCACTAGATGACATTGCCTGATGGTCACTGTGTAAAGAAGAAATAAAACTCTGATCCATCTAAATTAGTACTTTTAGCTCCTTAAATTAGGAACATCTTTAACAGCACTAATATGTATCATGCCTTGTGCTAGTTGGTGTCACAGAACATAAAATTCCAGAGGTAAACAATCTCCAAAGACTGAAACATGTAAGAAAGAATCAGATATGTTGTAAATGCCCTTTAAATTAACACCTGCTGAATTTGACTCTGAAGTAATTCCCATTTTGAGCTATCCAAGATTAATTTCACACTTGACATCTTCACAGTTCAGACAGATCTAAAATGGACTATTTAAGAAGTGATTTCCTTTTTTGAGGGAAGAAGACTTGAAATGAATTCAGAATATTTCTGTATGTGACAGTCTTAATCTCTCCCCTAATTGGAGAATTTGGAGATGTGACTGTTGTTGAATGATAATGAGATTTAAGATCTCCCGTTTGGGTTTGGAATTCCAGGTAACAAATAGTAGTGCTAAGTATGATTATTGGTATTTTTGGAAGCCTATGACAGAATTATAGAAACTAGTCTTCCTTGAATACTTGTATTTGATTTCTAATTTTATTGAACTGGAAATAATACTAGTTGGGCTGGAAATTCTTCTGTCTTAATTATATGGGTTTTAAAGTGACAGGGTCTTGAGGCTGATTACTAGGTAATTACATCAAACTATCCATTGCAAGCCCTGTATTTATGTAGGGCTCAATTTTCTATTTAAAATACTATGCCCCAGCTTCTACACTTTATTGCGTATTTTTTTATTTTGTGGTACCTAGGCATCTAGCCGAGGGCCTCATGCATGCTAAATGTAAGCTCTACCACTTAGCTTACCCTCAGTCACTCTTCTTTTTTTTTTTTTTTTTCTTTTTTAGTGATGGGATTGAATCCTTGTGCATGTGAGGCATGTATCTACTACTGAGCTCTATCCCCAGCCCCCACGTTTATTCTTGAAGCATTTGACAGAGGCAAATTAGGGAAAGAAAGACAGATGCTAAAAGCAAAACTAAACATTAAACAATGGAATGGATTTGATCAGAAGCAATTTAACATACTGCTTAAGAGTATAGATTCTGGGGCTAGACTTCTTAGGTCATATCATGGCTCTGGCTTTGTGAACCTGGGCAAATTGCTTTCAAGGCCTCTGTTTCCTCTCTGTATGGTGGAGATAACAGGAGTACCTATCTCATGGGATTGTTGTAAGAATTAAAAGAGCAATAGTAGTAGAACAGGAATGGCATACTGCATACTTAATAAATGTTATAATAATGATGAAGGAGAAGAATATTGGTAGCACCTCTCTTGTACAGAACTTGGCCATCTAGAAATCTCATTAAAGGACCAGAAAAGTTTTTAATTAGTCAAATAGCATAAAGAGTAAGGATTTTCTTTGCTAAAGTGCCAATTATCAATTTATTGCCTCTCAAGTCCAAATTCACTCTTCATTGACTGCTCTGCAAAAAAATGTATCTGGGCCTGGTAAATATCTTTCTTCTGCCAGTTGGCAGGATGTTCAGCCTTGTTAATAGAGGGTACTGGAGAGAAATTCTAGAAGGAAGGGGTTTTCCCTCTGGGTTTCAGCGTGTTTCTTATCACTCTCCTGGGCAGCTTCTCTGGCACTGAGTCTTATAGCGAAGCAACCTCCCCTGCCCAGTTTCCTGCTCCTACAGTGCACCCAGCTTTCTGGGTGCAGGCACGAGGAGTCTTCATTCTCCAGGGAGGCTCCCAGGAGACAGCTTCTGCACTGTGGGCAGCCATTTAAGCCCCAGACTCCTGCTGTACACACATCCACTACCCCTCCCAGAAGTTGGTAGTTTCCGCTGGCCCCCCTCTTGGGTGGTTTCATAGGAGCATCTCCAGTGTAACAACTTTTCCATCAACAGCTTTTCCCAATACCCTGGAGTGCAAATTTTTGGCGCACTGTGTGTGCCAAACAACCCGTGAGTTGCTAGTCTAGAACCTCTGGAGAAGATTGTCTGATTCCTAAGCCATCTGCAAACCAGTAACAGCAAACTAGGAGGGTGTGGGAGCCAGCAGAGGAAATAAGTCACAGAATGACATCCAGGTGGGAAGAGGCTAAAAAACATTTCCATTATCACAAAACCTCAAGGTGCAGTTTTGAGTTCAGTGTTCCACTTAATAAAGAAGAAAACATCTCTATGCTCAAGTTAAGGACATTGTGCGCTCTAATTCGACCACAATGCCACAGTGTCAATTTACGTGTCAGAGTCTATGTTGATTTTAACAATAACCTTGAAAAGGAAGAATTCTTACCTCTTTGTAATACGAAGAAACTGAGTCTCAAAGTTTAGTAGGTACAAATCAACTGTTTATTTGGCCTTCAGTTAAATTAACAATTTTTGAAAGGCCTGACTATATATAACAGAGACAGTTTGTGGAAAATTTTTAAAATATGGTAATATACAATAGGAAAATAAAATCACAAAGAAATCATAATGTATTAAAAACTCTACTGTATAGTTAATTACTAGTAACATTTTTTCTTCTTTTTTGTTTGCATTTAACATGGTTGATTATGTGATGTGTGTGTGTGTGTACAGATATACATACATACTTTTGTGTGTGTGTGTGTGTACATACATGAGTACATTCTCTTTTCTTTGACCTGGCAGTATATCACAAGCATTTTTCTTTATTGTTAAAAACTTGTTCAAGGCATTTTAAAATGTCTTCAGTACGTTTAGTTATCTTGAGTACTGAAATTCTTATGTATTTAGTTTGTTTTCAAGTTTCTGTCATAATAATACTATTGAATTGATTTTTTGGTGGGGGTACCAGGGATTGAACCCAGGGGCAATCATCCACTGAGTCACATCCCCAGACTTTTTTTGTATTTTGGGGTCTCACTGAGTGCTTAGCGCCTCACTATTGCTGAGGCTAACTTTGAACTCACAATCCTCCTGCCTCAGCCTCCGGAGCTGCTGGCATTATAGGCATGCACCTCTGGGCTTGAATGGATCTTTTTGAATCTAAAACTATGGCCATATTTCAGATTGTTTAGAATGATAGGGTCAAAGGGTATAAATGTTCTCTTTTTACTTTAATTGTATATTTGGAGGGTTCTGGGAACCAAACCCAGGGCTTCATGTTTGTTAAGCAAGTGCTATGTTATAGCCCCAACCCAATAAATGGTCTTTTTTTTTTTTTTTTTTTTTTTTTTTATTTTGAGACAGGGTCTCACTAAGTTGCTGAATATTACTTAATTGCTGAGGCTGGCCTTGACCTTGGGATCCTCCTGCCTCAGCCTCCAAATTGGTGGGATGACAACCATGCCCAGCTCCGTATTTCTAAGAGAGTTCTCAATCTATCTATTGCTGGTTTTTAAAAATGCATTTTCCAGTCAATGCAAATGATAGCATATCCTTACAAACATTGAGCATTATTCATATTAAAAAGTTTACTGACTTGAGCTGGGTGCAGTGACGTATGCCTTTGATCCCAGTGATTCAGGAAGCTGAGGCTGGAGGATGGCAAGCTTTAGGTAGCCTCAGCAATTTAGCAAGACCCTGTTTCCAAAAATATAAAAAAGAAAGAAAGAAAGAACTGGAGATGTACTCAGTAGTAAAACACCACTGGATTCAATCCCCAGTATTTCCCACCACCACCAAAAAGATTACTTATTTGGTAAAGAAAATATTTTTATCAGTTTGCTCAGTTCAGTTAGACACCTTTTATTTCACTTGCTTGTCATTACCTCCTCTAGGAGGTAACCAGCTAGGCCTGGTGGCACATTTCTATAATCCCAATGACTAAGAAGGCTGAAGCCCGGAGGATTAAAAGTTTGTGGACAGGCTTGGCAATTTAGCAAGACCCTGTCTGAGAAAATAAAAACAGGTCTGCAAATGTAACTCAGTGGTAAACCACCCTTGGGTTCAATTCCCAGTGACCCCCCCCCCCCCGCACACACACACACACACAAAGGAGTTACGTAACCTTTATAAAGTTCAGTGAATCAGGAAAGGGGACATCTATATGTCACAGGCCAAATGGCATATGTTGAAGCATTTCACTTGAAATGTTTCCCAAATGCCTGGGTGGTTTTCTTATTCTTGAAGTGGAAGTGCTTAGGAGCTTTTTCTGCATACAGCTGATGATGTTGAAGTCATACAGTATTTACTCTGTGCCAGGTGTGCTAATATCCTACTGCTACACAATAATTGTAATGGTAGCACCTTTAGAGGAGGGTGCTGAAACACAGGAGGGTTAAAGAACTTGGTCAGCTTCACACAGCTGCTGCTTAGAGCTAGGGAGATTTTGAGCATATTTTCCGGTTACAAGGACTTGAATAAAATGCAGATCTGTGTTTTTTTTTTTTTTTTTTTTTTTTTATTAATTGCCTGTTACTAACACTTAACAGCAGATATTGTAGTGTCTAAATTAATATTAGGAACTAACTCCTTGAAGTAGGCTTGTTTTGCCAAGCCTGGTGACACACGACTAATCCCAGTGGCTTGGGAAGCTGAGGCCAGGGGACTGCAAGTTCCGATGTAGCCTCAGCAATTTAACAAGGCCCTATGCAACTTAGCGAGACCCTGCCTCAAAATAAAAAATATAGAGGACTGGGGATGTAGCTCAGTGGTTAAGCACCCTCCCACCCCACCCCGGGTTCAATCCCTGGTACCAAAAAAATGGTAGGCTTGTTTTTAAAAATATGCAGAAAACCTTTATTGCCTCTTCAGTGCTCAGAAGTTTGGAGGAATTAGTCTTGCAATAAGAGATGCTTTTCAATATCATGAGCTTTTTAAATTGTTGGCTTATATTTAGTTGAGCCAAATAATTTCCTGACTGTTTCTATGAGCAGGAAAAGAAAAACCATTTAACTACTTTGGTGTCTGCCAAGAAAATTAAACTGACTTCAAAGCTTTGTGCTGATAGTTAATGGCATCGAGTGCAAGCTGTTGTTTTAATTAATACAGCTGGTCGATCCTTTGGCTCAGTCAGGTTACAACTATGAAGTTCTAAAATGGGATAACATAAAACCAATGGCATTGCACAGTTCATGCCTCTCTTGAGGAAATATTTCATCACTCTTGACAGAAACTATTGCTTTGGGAACTCTCTTTTCATCTTGAACTACACTTGGAATTTGTAGTTCTTCATTTAAATATACCCTTTTAGTGATTTACCACAAACAAAGGAGAGACCTGCCAGCATTTTGTTAACTTTGATAAGCGCGCAATTTGAGATTGAATCCCAAGTTGTAAAGTTGTATGAGAGAATACAGTTATACAAATAACATGGAACCACATCTTCAGGCTTGAAATACATCAGATTGAGTCTAAAATGAGTTAGGTCGTTAAGATTTTTTTTTTTTCCAAATAAAAATTGAAACTGCAATACTCATCAGTGAGCTTGGTTGTTGGTTTTTTTGTTTGTTTGGACCACAGTTCTTTCCATCAGAAGTCTTGCCTCTGTAATATTGGTAACCATTGAAAGAATTAGAGACATTTATCAAGCTGATAAAAGTTTTGTAGTACAATCTTTGTATTGCTTTGCCATATGAAGAAATATGTATATAATACATATATTTGGAATAATGACTGAACATGATTTTTAATTCCTTGGGAAAAAATAGATGCCATTGAAGATACTTCCATTAATTAGATGATAGTTTTGTGTCACTTTTACTATGTTGAAATCCTATTGTGGTCCTTCATTAAATATATGTGTATTCCCCTTGAGCCAAGTCACAAATTCTGAACCAACAAATTAGTCTTCATATATTTTTAAGGAATAAGTTAAAATTATTTCATGACATAGGTACTCTAAAGAGGTTCCACTGCGTTCGTGAAGTGGCAGCTACCAAGTCTCCAGTGCCTTGCATGGTGCTGGGCATTTAATCCATTCTTTCAGTTTAGGGAGAGACATTTATGTGCAAGATACTGCCTGCAAACTGAGAACTAAGCAGTAAATAAAAAACAAAAATTGTATGGATAGAACTTATAGAATTTTGAAGAAAAGGGACAAATAGTAAGTGTGAAATGAATGTTTAACTTCATCTGGTAAGTAAATGTGCCTTACTTAATTTCAAACTGAACTATAAACCTGACACAGTAATTTTACCCCACACTCCCTTTCTCCCAAGGGAAAATTGCAAAACTAGACAATTCACTCAGGTTTACTAGGTTGATCTCTTTCTATAAATTCTCAAATTCTTTGTTTCTAGATTTTTTTATGATACAATCTCATGTGTGCACTTAAATCAATATTTTCCAGGTTTTTGGTTTTCACAGGCAAGTAATATTTTCGAAATTTGAGAAGAATTGGTACAGGATTGCTTGCTTTTAATTTTGGTGAGTAAGGACACTAAAAATAAAGACAAAAGCTATCACCACCAATATTTCTTAAAAGAAAGGGCATTTTAACACCAAAAAGTAGGTAAGACAATCTCAGAATAAAGAATAGTACTCATTATTTTTCTTCTTTTGTTATGTATCTTTAGAAACTATCAATAGAGAACAATTATAACTAATTATGGTTTAGATTTTCCACTTGATGTTGCTAAGAAATTTTGCTGATTCACACCATTTTAAGAGATCATACGACTGTCATTTTTTTTTCCCCCAGAGGTAAATTGTATATAATGGACTATGGGTTTTGTGCTGTCTGGTGGACATTGTCTTAGAAAGGTACAGGGCATCAGAGTGCAACATCTATTTATCTAACGTTTACTGGTTTCACCATGTGCTAGTGGGTGAATCATTTCTCATCTGTAGCCTTTGATTTTCAATCTTTGTATTGAAAGAGGATTACATTTTTTTCCAATTCTTAAACTTGGACTTTAGAAAACTTAGGTAGCTAGTTTCCTTCTTTTAAAAATATGTGTCCTGTATCTCTAAAGATTAATAAAAAGCTTTACTGTGTATTCATAAAAGATTTGGACCAAGCTTTGGTTCATATTCCTTCAGCTGAGAGCTTTCTATCGTTCACACATGATTAACATAAGGGTTTAATTTTATGTCTGTGCTTCAGAGATTTACCATGATATTTTTTTGTAATGGCACTAACTACACAGAGATTCAGCTGTTTTCTAGCTTGCTAGTACTTTTGGGAAATTCTTATAAAATTTCTGTTGCAACAGATACTATTCAGAAATTTGGTCCATGTAAATAAGCTAATGGAATTATGGTAATTTGTCTTTGGAAAAAAGAATATCTAAATATTAGGTTATTCTGAATCATAAAATAAAAGGCAGAATTTAGGAAAATACCGTTTACTTAGTTTGAAATTGTTGTTTGTAGTCCTCATGGATATCTTAAGTTATCGTGTGCAATATTTATCTCAATTATCTTTTTTCACCCCCAGTTATCTTCAATGGTCCAACTTATAATTCATGTCTAGGACACCTCAAAAACTCACCTCTGCTCCTGCCTTTAAGACTTTGTCTCCATGAAGTCCTTCATGTGACACAATGTGCAGTACTATAAAGCACTGGGTAAGGGCCTAGAGAATTATGGATTGATTCAGAATTGTGAACACCACTGGTTTCCCCACAGACTTATTGACACAAAAAAAATTGTTGTGGAGAGCGGTGACAGTGACTGGAGATTAGAGTCCCTGATAACTTCATGGCTGTGGCATACTTGGTGACTGGGAAAGTTTCTTGCAAAGGCATAGGGTGCCCAGTTGCTATGGAGATGTCCTCCATGCTAGAGTCTTATCAGCCTTGACCTTATTCTCAGGAACAGTAGCTCCTGGGAATGAAGGAACTTCCTTGCTAAGACAGTGGTTCACCAGTTCTGCTGCTCCTGAATCTGCCCGCCAATTAGTAACTTTAAACAATGGACTTTCTTGAGAGCTGCCCAGTGCTCCTAACAAATTGTGATGGATTATTTTTAAGGAATATATGAATGTCAGGTGTGATTGCTTAAGGACAAAATTTGAAAGTGCCTTTTGGTATTTTTCATAGACTTTTGGCCTTGGTTTCAGAGAGCTGCCTTGAAGAAGTCTTGTTAAAATTGACTAGTTCCAAAATGAATCAATCCTTTCTGAGATCCTGGCTGAGTCAATTATTGCCAGTTCATTTTTTTTATAAATATGTAATTTTATAGAATGAAAAGTATAGATCTTAATATAATTAGACCAGTTTAGCAATTGTATCCAAATGTTACCACATTCTAATCAAGATTTAGAGAATTTCCATCATCCTAGAAAGTAACCTGGTTGCTCCCTGCCTCACTCACCAGAGGCAGCCATTGTTTTGATTTCTGTTACCATAGGTTAGTTTGGTCTGTTTTAAAACTTCGTAGAAATACATATTTATTTTGGGTAGAGCTTCTTTCACTCAATATCAGGAAAATGCTTCTGAGATTGATTCATGTTGCTGTATGTAGCAGCAGTTTTTGCCTCTTGATTGTTGAGTTGTATTCAGTTGCTTAAGGACTCCACTACATATTTATCCAGTCTCCTTTTGCTATACATCCAGTCTAGATTGTGACTCTTATTTAGGCTTTTATGAACATTCTTGTACCAGTTTGATGTGGACATGAGTTTTTCTCGTGAGTAAATACCCAAAAGGGGAATGTTGGTTTAAATTTACAAGAGACTGCCAATTTCCAAAAGTAGGTTGTAGCAGTTTATGCTCCCAAGTGTTCCAGTTGCTCTACATCCTTGTCATTATTTAGCATTGTCAGTTGCTCTAATTTTGGCCATTTTTAAGTAGGTATGACCATTGGTGGGATTGTAAATTAATACAACCACTATGGGAATCACTACATCACTTCCTCAAAAGACTAGGAATGGAACCACCGTATGACCCAGCTATACCACTAAAGAATTAAAGTCAGCAAACTATAGGGATACAGCCATACCCATACAATTTACAATAGCTACATTATGGGATCAACCTAGATGTCCATCAGTGGATGAGTAGAGAAAGAAAATGTGTGTATATATAACAATGAGTTTTACTCAGCCATAAAGAGAATGAAATTATGGCATTTTGAGGAAAATGAATGGAACTCAAGAGCATAATCAAGGAAAATAAGCCAAACCCAGAAAGTTAAGGATTGTATGTTTTCTCTCATGTGGAAGTTAGAGAAAAGGGAAAATGAGGTTCGTGGTGGGGAAGTCTAATGAAAATAGATGGGAGATCAGTAGAGCAGGGGGAAGGAGGAGGGGAAGGCCAGGCAAGGTACTAGGGAATGATATTGGCCAAATTATATTGTTATATTGTATGCATGTACAAATATGTTAATAGTGAATTCCATTATTGTGTATAATTATAATGCATCAATTTAAAATCTGGAAAAAAATTAGAAAATATGAAAAAGTATATTACATTGTTTTGATTTGCATTTTTTTCTGCGGACTAAATTTTGTTGAGCATCTTTTCATGGGTTTATTGACTAGCTCATATCTTTTGTGAAATAACCTGGTTAGTATTTTACCCATTTTTTGTTGGGCTGTTTGTTTCTTGGTCTTGAATTGTAGAAGTTCTTTATATTTCTAATACAAGTCCTATGTCAGTGTCTTAGGGTGGGTTCTCCAGAAAACCAGCAGAGATTTGCATGCAGGAACTTTATTGGGGCGTGCTTCTGGGAATAACACCTGTGAGAAAATGAGCAGGATTTGGCAGAGGGAGAAGGTAAAGGGTAATTCAGTTGCAGTTGAATTCCAGAGTCCTCAGCTCACCTCACAGCAGGCTCTGAAGCTGGATAGCTCTCTGCGATAGCCTGACCTTTGAGGCAAAGGGGTCAGACTTTCTGCCTCTCTCCCACACAGCTCCACGGCTAGTTACTGGATGTGGACTGCCCTGGGAGAAGGGCTTGAACCTCACGTTGGTCATTTGGCTTATTTCCTCAAAGGGATTTGGCTGTGAGCCTTAGGTAGGCAACATTCCTAGCAGCCTGGGGAACAGGTGACTCCAGCCAGAAGGGGACCAAAGAGGACAGTAACACCACAGCATTCATCACAGATATATGTATCTCCACTACAGAAACATGCATTGTGAATATTTTCCACTTTGTAGCTTGTCTGTGCATTTTCTTAATGAGTCAGCAAACATTTTAAACTTTGACGTTGATTTTTTTTCTTTTATGGTTCATTTTTTTGTGTGTCCTTGCTGAGAAATTTCTGCCAGTCCTAAAATTGCAAAGATATTCTTCTACATTTTCTTCTAGAAGCTTTTGAGTTTGGGGTATATATTTAGGAATATAGTCCATCATGAATTTTTTTGTATGATGTGAGCTACCACCCAAATAATTGTTGCAAGCAATCAGCTCTTCCTCTTTTAGTACATTCCTCTCATCACTTCTCATCTTCTCTTAATTTGTAAAGCAGGGGCATCTTTCATATCTGTTTCTCAGAGTGGTGCACTGTAAAAATGCTGTCAGGACAGTTTTCTTCTCTAGCAATTTATTCATTGATTTGAATTATGGAGTTACAAAACTAAGTCCCTAAAAGGAATTAACATAATGGGTCCAGTTCAATTTTACCCTGATTTTTTTTAAATTTTTTATTTTGGTTGTAGATAGACACATAACTTTATTTTATTTGTTTATTTTTATATGGTGCTGAAAATCAAACCCAATGCCTCAGACATGCCGGGCAAGCGCTCTACCACTAAGCCACAACCCCAGCCCCCTGAGTTTTGTTCTTCTTTAAGAATAATACTTTTAAATTAAGATGACATTTATACATTGGTTAGAATACTGAAAAGACCAATTATCATGTCGCAGTTTAGGTAGCACAGACCTGTTTTTTCCTCTTGTGTTCCCATTCTCACAGTTTGTCTCATTGAATACTGTGATTAGGAATGTTTTGAGGAGTTTAATAACATGGAAAAGAATCTTAGAATAACTTAATATTAAATAGTAAAAGAGTGATAGATACCATTTGTTCAGTTCCCAGAATGCTTCAATCACTTTTTTCTGTTGCCCCCTATATCTTCACAAAATAGTAGACATACTCTAAGCTGGGTGTGTAACGCCTGTAATCCCAGCAGCTCAGGAGGCTGAGGCAAGAGGATCGTAAGTTTAAAGCCAGCCTCAGCAATTTAGCAATGCCAAAAGCAACACAGCAAGACCCAGTTTCTAAATAAAATATAGAAAAGGGCTGGGGATATAACTCAATTGTTAAGTGCTTCTGGGTCCAATCCCTGGTACAAAAAAAAAGAAAGAAAGAAAAAGAAAAAAAGAAATACTCTAACTGGGTGTGGTGGCACATGCTTGTAATCCCAGTTACTCCAGAAGCTGGAGCAAGAGGATTGCAAATTTGAGGCCGTCCTCAGCAGTTTTGTGAGGATTTGTCTCAAAATAAAGGCCTGGGGAGTTCATTCAGTGGTAGAGTGCTATGTTCAGTCCCCGGTACCACAAAACAAAATACGTAGAACTATTCTTATTTCACAGAAGAAAAATTGAGATACTGAATTGTTAATGGATTAGGTCATGGATTCAGTGCAGGCTCCTCAACCAGTGCCCCAGCCCCTGGATACATTCAGACTGCTCCTTTCAGCTAATGGCCAAGTTGAATGTATGAAGAGCTGGCCTGGCTTGTGTACTGGGAATGGGGGACCTCTTGCCACAAGGCAAGTAGAAGTTGGTGTTGACATTGCAGCAGTATTTCCCCTTTTTTCAATAGATGCAATGAGACATAGACCTGCCTAAACAAGGAGTCAGCAACATTTCAATCAGTCTTTCAACTAAGAACCTATTTTCCTGTATAAATAGTATTTATAAGTTAGGAGCCGGATATAGTCCCAGTGATTTGTGAGGCTGAGATAGAAGGGATCACAAGTTTGAGACCAGCCTGGACAACTTGTGCTTGGATGGATGGATGGATGGATAGATAGACAGATCCGTCTGGAGGGGTAGAGTAGTGGTAGAGTACCCCCAGGTTCAATCCTTGGTATTGCAAAAAGAATATGAAAAAGCTAGTCAGGCCTCTAGCCTCACAATTCAGTAGACTATCAGAGGTAATGTAGCTACTGTTACTTTTGCTAATCTCCTCCAGGAAACTGAAATGGAAAGATTAAATATATAATGTACCATTAAATTACTGAAACTTCTTTATAAGCACATATATAAACACCCCTTGTACTTTTGTTTTGGGTACTGGGGATGAAACCTAAGGCCTCGTGCACACTAAATGTGCTCTATTAATGAGCCTCATCCCCCGACTGCAATTTATAGGATCATTTTTTATACTTCCAAGATACATGGAAGCCATATTAGGATACACTGCTGCTTCAACATACTTTGAAACCTGAATTTTTTTATTTTGTTTGGCAGGAAACAGTCTCTCAGACAAGCCAGGGTAAAAAGAAAATAATTGGAATTAAGTTGGATTAAAACCACAGAACAATTTTAGTATTGACATCTAAATGCATTTTTTAATTGCCGCAGTCTGGCTGGGCACAATCAGGAGCCACTTGTCAAAAGAAACTAACTTTATTTTTAGAACCACACACGCCAAACAAAACAGCCTCTCAGGAAAAACCCTCAGAGCCTCAACTGCCACCACCGGCTTTCCACAAGCCTCTCTCTCCCCCCAAGCTTCTTTCTCTCCACCTCCCACAATCCTCCTGCTCTTGAGGCCGATTGGCTGGGTCACGTGGGCGGAGCCAAAAAAGTCCCCCAATGAGCAGCTCCGTGGTCTGAAAGGGCAGGGAAACAGCCCAATGAGCATCACCGCAGAGGAGCCAATCAGCTAGATGTTGCTGGGGCCGAGGAGCCAATCAGCTAGATGTTGCTGGGGCCGCTGTGAGCCAATCATCAGCCAGCAGCTGGAAGTTTGCTGGCAGCTGGAAGTTTGCTGGGGCCCCTTTGGCTGTGGCTCTCAACATTTAATCATATGAATAATACATGTTAATTGTAGATAGGTCACAAATGTTTATAAATTATATATTATGTTAGGTATCATATGCTTATAAAGAAAAATTTGTTATGTTGAATGTGTGCTTGTTCAACATTTATGTATTCTTTTAAAATAAATATGAAATTATCAATACATATTGTTTACCATCAGCTTTTTCCACAAAGCAGCACATAATGACTTTGTATATCGATGAATAGACATTGAGATATATTATAATTTTTCTGGATGAGTGCTGTGGTACTGTGATGAAGTGCTACACTTTAGTTAGCTAATCTCCTTTCTTGGATATTTAAGTTCTCTTAGATTTGCACTCTTAATAAGTGTGGTGGTCATCTTTGATTAGTTCTTCCTCATGATCAATTTCAAGAAGTGAAATTTCTGAATCAAAAAATTCACTTTTACCTTAAACTTTGGGGAAGGATGAGGCATAGGAAGGAGAAGGGGAGAGAGCACCAACAAGATTTCACATTTTTGTGGCTTTAATTATTTTCTTTTCTTTTGGAGTACTGGGGATTGAACCCAGCATCTCGCCCATGCTATGCAAACTTGCCCACTATACCATGTGGGATCCTCCTGTCTCAACCTCCTGAATAGCTGGGGCTACAGGTGTGCACCAATGTGTCCAGCCCCTCAGTGCTTTAATTGGCATTAATTATTCATTAAGCTGACCTTTTTTCATGTTTACTGGCCATTGTAGGTATGGGTCTCACAAATACAGAGTTCATAGTCTTGATGATAGATACTTCACAGACTGTTACCCATTCATTAATCAGTCTCTTATGTGGTTTCTCTTGTTTTCTTTCCAGGAGCGACTGAAACTGGTGACTGTTTTGGGTGCTGGCCTTCTCTGTGGAACTGCTCTGGCTGTCATTGTGCCTGAAGGAGTACATGCACTTTATGAAGATATTCTGGAGGGTGAGAAAAGAGAAGGCCCTTATTTGAGATATGTTATTGATTTGGGAGGTTGGCAGGAAAAAAAGGAAGCTTAATGGTATTTTTTCTGAACACAGTTCAGGTTTACCCTAGAATTCAACCCTAAGAAGAGTTCTTAACAGCTATGGTTTAACACTTTTGACATTGAACACATCCTTAGCAGTTTGTGAATTGAGTACTCTGGTTCATGAATACCCACTTTACAATAATCAGTAACATCCAGTCCTTTATGACAGTTCTTTTTCTTTTTTTAATACCTTTATTTCATTTACTTATGTTCATGTGGTGCTGAGGATCAAACCCACTTCCTCACATGTGCTTGACAGGTGCTCTACTGCTGAGCTACAACCCCAACCCCTGATAGTTATTTTCAGTGCCACTCAAAAACTCCCCAAATCCCACATGGTAGTGGTTATGATTTTAGTGATCTTTAATTCAAAAATACATATTTGTATTTACATTAATCTTTGTCTGTAATTGGGGAAGACCAAATTGAGGAGGATAACTAAAAAATTAAAAGAGGCCTTTCCTGACTTTCATAGTAATGAGCATAAAGAACAGTATAGTTTGGTTAGCTTGGTGTACTCATCATCTAAGTGATTTGGTCCTTCATACCAGCTCAGAAGTCTCTTTGATTCACATTTGTGACTCAGTAAAATCAGATTATCATACTCATGAAACTTTATAGTTACCTCTGAAGGATTGAAATTACAACTAAGTAAGAGAACTGAGTTCTCAAATGCCAGTTAGATATCTACTCAACATTAGGAATAGTGTAAAGAAATGGGCATGGTGGTGCACACCTGTAATCCCAGCTGTGCACGCTGAGGCAGTAGGATCAAAAATTCAAGGCCAGCCTCGGCTGCTTAGCAAGACCCTATCTCAAAATAAAAAGGCTGGGGATGTGGCCCATTGATACAGAGTGCTTGCCTAGTTGCCTAGTATGCACAAGGCTCTGGGTTCAATACCACCACCAATAATAATAATAATAATAATAATAAAAAAAGAGGTAAGCACCTTCCAGGTTTCTTTCTAAAGATAATATAACACATACTTTTTTGGCTCTTGGTAGAGGAAAAGAACTGTGTCCCTGTGTCCTTTCTCTAGAATGATGATGCTTTTATGCCTGGGATGTGAATATGGGCATCATGGTGTTTGGTAGCCAGAATGGTAGGGAGATTATATATGAAGATTGTGGGGGTCTTGTTGTGAAATAGGACAGAGGCTGAGGATTGGTCAGCTTTAGGGGAAACAATCGTAAATCAGGAGCCCTAGAGCACTGGTTTCTACTTTTTTTTGTTATACATCCTACCATGAGGGAAAAATTTTTTACATGCCCTATTGCACCAATTTACTGTGTACATTATAAAACGTATTCCTAAAATAGAAAACTTTTGAAGTGGGCTAGGGTTGTACCTCAGTGGTAGAGCACTTGCCTAGGATGTGTGAGTCACTGGGTTCTATTCTCAGCACCATGTATAAATAAATGAATAAAATAAAGGTCCATCAACAACTAAATATGTACACACACACACACACATATATATACAAAAAATTTTTAAAAAATAAGGAGGGGCTAGGGTTGTGGCTCAGTGATAAGACCGTTTGCCTAGCATGTGTGAGGCACTCGGTTCGATTCTCAGCACCACCTATAAATAAATAAAATAAAGGTCCATTGACAACTAAAAAAAATTTTTTAAAAAAGGAAAAACTTTTGAGATTTAAAGTAAATATTATAGAAAATCAGTATTTTTTCTTTCATATTCCAGTGAATCATCTTGAATTTTTCTGGAATATGATTACTTCACTATAGAAATGACCATCCTAGTATACTAGAGAACATTCAGAACATAACTAAATAGACCATTAAAAATGTTTTTGCTTGATGTTGAAACTAAGAAAGAATTATGAATGGTGGTTGAAAACTTGTCTAAACTTGTCTGATAATAAAAGTTCCTTGAGGAAGAGGTACATTTTACAAGCAACTTTCTCTCTCCCAGCCTAGACCATTGAATTAAAATCTCCAGAGAAAGGACCTGGGAATATTTATTTTCAAAAAATTTTGTCTTTGGTTCTTATTAGACAAGTTTGGGAAACACTGGAGAAATTAAGTTCTTCAGGTAATTTGGTGGTGTATGTGTGTCTGTGTATGAGAGGGAGAATGCCTACACCTTAATAAGGGTTTGAGATATATCCTATGATCCATTTTGATATAATTTTGCATGTAGTATGAAGGTTTATATTTTGGCATATCGATGGATGTTCAATAGTTCCACCATCATTTGTTGAAAGGAGCATCCTTTGTCTTATTGAATCGTCTGCAACATTGTCAATAATCATTGACCAGATTTGTGTTGATCTATTTCTGGATTCGCTATTCTGTTTTTCTTTGATCTGTATGTCTATCCTTTGTCAATACTACATTGTCTTGATGAATGTAGCATTATAGCAGATCTTAAAATCAAGTGATGAGTTCTTCTGACTTTATTCTTATTTTTCAAATTTGTTTTGGCCTTCCATGTATCCTTTTGCTTTTCCATAAAAACTTCAGATTCAGCTGTGATTCTGGTAGATACTGAGTTGAATCTATTAATTTGAGGGAAAACCAATATTTTAAAATACTGTGTCTTCTGGTTCCTGAGCACATGTATCTTTCTATTTATTTAGGTCTTCTTTGATTTCTTTCATTAGTATTATTTTTAGCATATAGATATGTACATATTTTATTAGATTTATATTAAATAGTGCCTGTATTGAAATTATAAATGACACTTTTAATTTTTTTTAATTTCTAATATTCTGCTATGTAGAAATTTGCTAAATTCACTTATTAGAGATGCTTTTTGTTGATTCCTTGGGATTTGCTGCATAAAAACTCACATAATCTGTGAATTGAGGTGGCTCAATGTTTTCCTTTCCTATCCACCTTATTTTTCTTTTCTTATCACATTGAGTGGACCATCCAGCAAGAGACTGAGTAGGAATGAAAGCTGGCATTCCTTGTTCTCATTCAGTCTTTCACCATTAAGCATGATAATCTGACATTAGCTGTGGGTAAGATTTTTGTTTTTTACTCTTTTTTTTATCCTCCACTTTTTTAAAAGTTTATTTTTTTTATTCTACTTTGCTGTATATGACAGCAGAATGCATTACAATTTATATTACACATATAGAGCACACTTTTTCATATCTCTGGTTGTATACAAAGTATATTCACCCATTTGTGTCTTTATACGTGTGCTTAGGATAATGATATCCATCTCATTCCATCATCTTTTTTACCCTTTTTTACCTCCCTTTCCCTCTGTACCTTTCTGCTATCTAGAGTTTGTTTAATCCTTCTATGCTCCCCCTCCCAACCTCACTATGAATCAGCCCTCCTTATATCAGAGAATACATTCAGCATTTGGTTTGGGGGGATTGGCTAACTTCACGTAGCATTATCTTCTCTAACTCCATCCATTTACCTGCAAATGCCATGAGTTTATTCTCTTTTATTGCGGAGTAATATTCCATTGTGTATATATATCACATTTTCTTTATCCATTCATCTACTGAAGGACGTCTAAGTTTGCTTCCACAGTTTAGCTATTGCGAATTGTGCTGCTATAAACATTGATGTGGCTGTGTCTCTGTAGTATGCTATGCTATGTTTAAATCCTTTGGGTATAGACCACCAAGAAGAGGGATAGCTGGGACAAATGGAGGTTCCATTCCCAGCTTTCCAAGGAATCTCCATACTGCTTTCCATATTGACTGCACCAATTTGCAGTCCCTCCAGCAGTGTAGGAGTGTGCCTTTTTCCCCACATCCTTGCCAACACTCACTGTTGTTTTATTCTTAATAGCTGCCATTCAGACTGGAATGAGATGAAATGTTAGAGTAGTTTTGATTTGCATTTCTCTAATTGCTAGAGATATTGAACATTTTTTCATATATTTGTTGATTGATTGATTGTATATCATCTTATGAGAGGTTTCTGTTCAGTTCCTTGGTCTTTTTATTGATTGGGCTGTGTGTGTCTGTGTGTGTGTGTGTGTTTAGCTTTTTGAGTTCTTTATATACCTTCAGCAGATTCCATTTTTCAGGTTAAGGAAGTTCCTTTCTATTCCTTGTTTGCTTAGTGTTTATCTTGGATGGATATTAAATTGCATCTGATGCTTGTTTCAATCTGTTAATGTGATTTACAGAGATTGATTTTCATATATTGAACTCCATTTACATATGCCCCCTCCCCTTGGTGGTTATAGAGTATCTTTTTATATATTGCTGGACCAACTTTGCTGGTTGATTGTTAAGGAGATTTTTATCTCCATTCATGAAGAATATTGGTCTGTGATTTTATTTGCTAATGTCTTTGTACAGTTTCACTATCAGGACTGGGAAGTGTTCTCACTTATATTCTGGAAGATACTTACAGAATTGATAATAGTTTCTCAATTAAGTATTGGGTAAGCTTTCTGTATTGGGAGGTATATAACTATAAATTCAGTTTCCTTGGTAGATATAAGACTGTTCCAGTTTCTTGTTTCTTCTTGAGTATGCTTTGGAAGTTTGTGCCTTTCAAAGAATTGATTTTTTATTTTTCCAGATTGAAGAATTTAAGAGCATAAAGTTGTTGGTAGTAATTCCTTAATTGTAATGAGGTCTTCTCTTTCATTCCTGACATTGATAATTTGTCTTCTCTCTTTTTTACTTTGTTATTGTAACTAGAGGCTTATCTGTTTTATTTTTTTTCCCAAAAAGTTGTTTGATTTCATTGATGTTTTTTCCTATTGATTTTTCTGCTTTCTGCTTCATTGATTTCTGTGCCTTTTATCTTCCTTTTGCTTGCCTTGGGCTTTTCTTGATTGTCTTTTTTCAAATTTCTTTAGGTTAGAAGGTTATTGATTTGAGATCTTTCTAATGTAATATTTTTTTAAATTGTAGATGGACACACTACCTTTATTTTATTTATTTATTTTCATGTGGTGCTGAGGATTGAATCCAGTGCCTCACAAGCACTGTGCTACTGAGCTACAATTCCAGCCCTAATTAAGAATTTAAGGGCTGGGTTGTGGCTCAGCAGTAGAGCACTCGTCTAGCACATGCAAGACCCTGGGTTTGATCCTCAGCACCACATAAAAATAAATAAATAAAATAAAGGTATTGTGTCCAACTACAACTAAAAAATAAAAATATTTTTTTAAAAAAAGAATTTAATGCTATAAGTTTCCCTCTAAGCACTGCCTTAATTTTAATGTGCTATGTTTTAAATCTTCATTCATTTTCTAATTTTCTTTGCAACTTCATCTTTTACCTATATGCTATGTAGAAGTGTTGTGTCATTACATTTGGGCAATGTCCTGCTCCCCATCCCACACTCTCTCCATGGCATTCTTTTTATTTCTGATTTCTAGTTTAATTTCATTTTGGTTAGAGGACAAATTTAGTATGATTTGAATGCTTATAAATTTGTGTATATTTTAAATAGTCTAGAATATGGTTTATCTTGTTAAATGCTCAAGGTTCACTTGAAAAAAATGTGTTCTGTTATTACTTGGTTGAGTAATGTATAAATGTCAATTAGGTTGATCCCCAATATTGAAAAAAAAAAGAGAGAAAAAGTCAAGTTCCTTGATGATGTTGATCTTCTATATACTTGCTGATTTTCTGCTTATTCCATCTCAAATTGAGGTAGAATATTAAAGTACGATCATAGATTTGTCTATTTGATCTTTCATTTCTATCAGTTTTTGCTTTATGTATAATGAAGCTCTTTGGTCAGGTGCCTACACATTTAAGATTGCTATGCCTTGGCGAACTGGCCTTTTTAATCATATGTAATATCCCCTTTTATTCCCAGTAATATTTTTAATGTAGCCACTCAAGTTTCTTTACATTTTGTACCAGCATATTTCATAGTATATCTTTTCCCGCCCTTTTACTTTTAGCCTATATCATTAATTATATTTAAAGTGGATTTTTTTTATGAATAGCATATAGTTTGATAATTTTTTAAAATCCAGTTTGACGATTTCAGTCTTCTGATTGATGTGTTTAAACCAGGGGTCAACAAACTTTTTCTGTAAAGCATCAGATAGTAAATATTTTAGGCATTGGGAGCCATAGGATCTCATTGGTACTGCTTAACTCTGCTGTTGTAGCCAAGTTCACAGATTCTTTCCTCAGTCATCTTTGTTCTACTATTGATCCTATCCAGTATCTTTACTATTTCAGATATTTTTCAGTTCTAAAATTTCCACTTGGTTCCTTTTTATAGTTTCTGTTTCTCTGCTGAGGACTTCCATTCATATGAAATGTCTTTACCTTTACCTCAGAGAGCCTAGTTAACAGTAGCTGCTTTTAAGTCTTTGCTTATTCCAATGTTTGTCACGGTAAGGTTGAGTTGATTGTTTTCTTCCTTTATTAATTGACCAGATTTTCCTGTTTCTTTCTTTTTGATTTGTATCCCACACATTTTGAATATTATAGTTTGAAACTCTGGGTTCTTTCAAAATCCTCCAGGCAATGTTTATTTATTTTATTTTAGCAGGCAGTTAACCTGTTTGGATTCAAATTGCAAGTTCTGTCTTGCCTTTTTTGGCTGATGATTCCAATTTTATTCCATTTTAAAGATTTTGTAATGCAATTTTGAGTGTGTACTATCCATGCAGAATACAGGTATGAGCCTGGGACTTGTGAGCTTATACACAGGATTAGGGGACCCCTCTCAGCTCTTTGCTCTTCACGGTAATTCTTTCATACTCTGGCTCCTGAGGACTCTTTTTCCTGGTCCTTTGGCCAGAATGAGTTTTAGCTTTCTGTACTGACACAGCTGCTGATGATACAACAGGATAACCAGGTCTCACCCCACTCTATACTCTTCAGACCACTGGTTGTTAGGTTGAGTTTCTTTATCTGGGCAGAAAAAAAAATGAGGGGTGGTTAATTGCTCATGTTGCTGCCATAAAGTTCTACAACTGGGCCTGCCTTCAAGGCAGGACCAGAAAAGGAAAAAAGGAAAGAAAAGAAAAAAAAGGTCCAGGGATATAGCTCTGTGGCAGATCACCTGCCTAGCATATGCAAGGCCCTGAGTTCCATCTCTCCAGTGTCACTGAAAAATTAGAGGAGCTTCCCTCTACCTCTTAGCAGCCCATTTTCCTGGCCCTCTGTTCAAGTAGAACAGAATTTTTCTTGAAGTATTTTGCTGCCCTCATTTTGGTAGTATTTAATTTTTGTAGCCTTTAAGTATTTGATTTCTGTGTGTTTTGTCCAGAATTCTTGTAGTAATCAGTGGGTGAATGAAGTTAAATTGGGTTCATTTCGTCTTGGCCAGCACCAGATATCTCCCTTTAAAAAGTAAAATATTAATATTCCTTTATTTAGATCAAGCCAACTTTTCTCCATACTTTAAAGGACTTTGTTTGCATGTTATTGCAGCCTTTGGTTTTGTTCTTCTATAGACCTTATAATTATGATAATTAACAGATATTTTTTTCAGAGCTCTGTATCCTGAGTTAACTAAGCACTCTGACACCTTTGTAAGCATTATTTAATGCTGCTTAATATAAAAAGGAACCTCTCAAGTACTTTCCTATAATAATAGCTTTAAAATCACTGGAATTAGATGATTATTAGCTTTAGTTTTCGTGTCAGAAAACTTTCTATACAAATAGGTTTTAAGAACTTGAAAATTGCATGGCTTGTTTACTGTGGAGCTAAAATTTGAAACCTTTATAATTCTTTGGATTTTTAAAATCTGTGTTCGAAGACAAGCTTTCGGGTGAAAGACCTAAATAATGTGTTGTATTCATAGCTCTCTGGTTAATTATCAAAACTGCTGTTGTCAGGAATGATTCAACAAAGATGATCCCAGTAATTTTTACCTTCTTCTAAGAATGCCATATATCATATTCTTTAGCAAGGTATGATTTTCTGTGTCTTTCTCTGTCATTTTGCTCTACAATTAAATAAAATTAACAAAAATATAAGGGAGTCTCCGGCCAGAGCAGTTAGGCAAGAAAAAGAGATAAAAGCATCTAAGAAGGAAGAAGTAAAATGGTCTCTGTTTGCAGATGAAGTGATCTAATATGTGGAAAACCCTAAAGACTTCACCAAAAAACTAATAAAATAATTCAAAATTCACATACAAAAATCAATTAGAAGTTATGAATAGAAGTTAAGAAATATAAAACAGTCAACAAAGGCCAACAATATAAAAATTAAAACTAGAATCACTTTAAAAAAAATGAAGCCAGATTACCTGAATGTTTGATTTGGGGAATACTTTGTACTGTACCTATTAGTCTGAAGGAAAAGCTCTGTGGAATCTTTTCAAAGAGTAAGTTAATTCTATTACATTGAATTTAGCATATTTATAACATGGGAAGGTTACATCCTATACTGATAGAATTTACAGGAAGAAATCCTGTATGAATATTTAGGGAAAGAATTGAAACCACAATGATTTGCTGAACACTCTCAGTTAGTGGAATGAGAAGTATATGGCTGATGTGCAGTATCTGCTGATAACACCATTTTTTAATGTACTTTGTATTATGGAGTGTGACGTTGAACATAAATTGTCTAAAGAATTATCAGCCAGTACTTCCTGTGAAACAGAAATAATAACCTAGAAGTTCTTGCATGAATGAGTTAACATATATTCACAACTTAATGTATTTTAAGTAAATAGCTTATATTTACTTAAGATAGTATTTTAAGTAAATTTTTGCTAGGTTGAGTTCCATGTCCTAGAGTAGAGGGAAGGATGGTTAGATTAATATTGAATATTTGGATTCATTAACTAATCTGTTTATGTACTTTGCTAGTTGTCATGTGATTATAACTCTTTAAAGTTTTTTAATTGGAGGGATTGGTTTTTGAGGTGTGTGTGTGTGTGTGTGTGTGTGTGTGTGTGAATTCTAACAAAGCCATAATAATATCTACCATTGTATATTACCCAATAAGTATTTCATATGCTTATATAAAGTTTAATTACACTTAATGCTAAGCACTCAGATCTTTTTACAAAAGTCTCAACCTGTAGTCTACTTCTTTCAAGAAATTTGTATATGTTGCTGTTTTTCTTGCCAAAATTTTCCATCAAGATAAATCAATAACCCCTTCACAATTATAACTTAAGAAATCATATACTTATCCGAGTGATTGCTTTAAAAATGTTGGGACTTTTTCTTTATCTGCAGTGTGCGCAGCATACTTAATGAAATTGTCAGTTTTGATAGAAGCCTTCCTGAAAGTAGTTTCAGTTTGAAGAAATAAAAAATTTACTCAGTACCAATCTCTTTAATAAGTGAGATAATCAGTTTATTCAATACCATTTTAGATATAAAGCTGGTATACTTAAGATTCGTAACTTGATTCTGAAGGCAATGCCAAAAATGGAATTCTAGGGTTATTTAGCTACATCTTATTCAAGAAAGGATTGGAAGGATCTTATATTTCTAAACTCTGATACAGTTGTCTTTGTTAACTGCCTTCTGGAAGTTATTGTAATTAGGCTTGGCGTTTAGTTTCAAAGCTATAGGCACCCCAGAAATAATTGTCTTTAAAAATTACTGTGCAGCTGTTCACAAATAATAGCATGACCAATAGCCTTTAACAAGCACTAACCCATACTCTTACCTAAACTCTTAGCCTAACCTCTCACCCAAGTTAGCACATACCTGTGTTACTTAGTAAAGACAGATTTTATTTATAAAGAGGCATATGCATAATTTTCCTGAAACACAGACTAAAAATTATATTTTATTCCATTTTGAAATATCTTTTTGGCTAGGAAATAATTAAATGCCACAACTTATAAAATATCACATTAAAATTTATAGAAGTGAAAGCTAGTTTTTGCCTTCAGCACCCATTTGTTGAGTATCTACTAGAATTTGGCCTTAAGTAGTTAGAAGTTCAGAAACCTAAGAAGGGTCAGGCAAGCTTTTTCTGTAAAAGGCCAGATAATAAATATCTTGGGCTTTGTCAGATATGTAGTTTCTACTCAATTCTGCCATTGTAGCATGAAAGCAGCCATAGATGGTTCATGAACAAATGAGCATGGTTGTGGCTCTATTAAAACTTTTATTTGTAAAGATCGCACCAGCCCTTGTACCACTGTTTGTTGATCTCTGAATTCTGGTACAATGAGGTAAGGCTTATGAAAGAAACATATCTAATATGCTGTGTGCACATGAGGAGAGGAAGACACAGAGAAAATCTCAAGGAGGAGGGGACTTGTGAGTTGAGCATTGAAAAATGGGTGGTCCAGGAGAAGAGGCATGGAAAACCCTTAGGTCCATTTATTCAGAGTAGGCAGAGGCTGTGATGGGAGCCTAGTTTGTTGAAAAAGTGGTTGTCTTATGAAAAGATGTCATTCAGATCCTCTCCAACAGCATCTTTATAAATATTGAAATTGTAGCTACTAAAATTCTGTTTGTTTTGTTAGGTTGAACCCAAGGGTTGTCTACAACTGAGCTATACCCCTACCCCTTTTTATTTCTTGAGACAGGATCTCACTAGGTTTGGCTTGAACTTATGATCCTCCTGCCTCAGTCTCCTGAGTAGATGGGAAAACAGGCATAAGCCATGCCCAGCTAAAGGTAGCTTCTTAATATCCATACATAAGAAGATAAGTCATGGTATTTCATATTAAAATGGAAGCATATTTTAAACTGTCTTGTCCCTAGAGGAAATCTAGTGTTTTACTTGAATCATTTCACATCCTGGAACGTGAAACTCTGCTGAACTATTTTCCCTGTCTATAAAAAAGATCCTACTTGAAAAATGGAGTCTATCATCTCAGTATTAGGTATCAAAATACTGCTTTTGAGTTTATAAACCTTTTATTGAAATACCATATACCAAAAAAATATAGATTCATGGGCTGGGGATATAGCTCAGTTGGTAGAGTGCTTGTCTCACACGCATAAGGCCCTGGGTTCAATCCCCAGTACCACCTTAAAAAAAAAAAAAAAGTATATATTCCTAGGCATGGCGGTGACATCTGTACTCCCAGCCACTAGGGAGGGAGGCTGAAGCAAGGGGATTACATGAACCTAGGAGTTTGAGAACAACTTCCCATCTCAGAAAAACACCCCCCCCCAAACAAAACAAAAACAACCAAGAAAAGTATATACCATACACATAGGAGAGTATATTTATTGACAATATATAACTGAATGATTTTTCACAAACTAAACATACTTATATTACCATGAAGCTACATTTTAATTGTTCACCATCACTGATTCAAGACTCTTAGATTGTTATTCTTTCTTAGTCATTTTTCATCTCTCAGCTTCCAGTCAGCTGTTTGACTTAAAATCCTATTCTGATAATAATTTGCTTGGGTGAAAGACAAGGTGGGTACAGACTACCTGTTCACCTTTTTCTTTAAGGACCTTCTCACATTCAGCTAGCTTTGGTGGCTGCTGCAGTGTAGGCTTCTATTTTCTTAATCCAAAATCATCCATTTCTTCCTCTTATTATTGGCAGCCTAGCCAAGGATTCTGACTGGCAGGATTCAGCCACCTGCTTGCATAAGAAATAGGCAAACAGTAGAAAAGGAAAGATGAATTTTATATATTTTGATCAAACTGGGGAGAAGCAGCTAGATTGTTTATCACCCAGTCCCATAGAAGTGGTTACAATTGAGGGTCTGGGGTTGTGGCTCAGAGGTAGAGCACTTGCCTACCATGCGTGAGGCACTGGGTTCGATCCTCAGCACCACATAAAAATAAAATAAGGATATTATGTTCATCTATAACTAAAAAAATAAATATTAAAAAAGTGGTTACAATTGATAGAAGCAAAGGCCGGGTGATATACATATCTAGAGCTAGCTAGCCAGAGAATATGTCCATCTTAAGTTTCTTGGTTTCCTTCCTCAGTGGGCAGTAGTATAGGATTCAGAAAAATAGTTTTTAATTTTAATTTCAAAGGGACCCTTAATTTCAGTGTTTCATTCTGACATTCTCTCTTTACCTACAATAGTGCTTTCACACTGAAGGTAGCAATTTGGTGATCTTGACATCAATTTAGTGAGTTGAACTTATGACTAGCATTTAAAAAGAGACCAAGGAGCTGGGCATTGTGGTGCAAGCTTGTAATTTCACTGACATGGGAGGCTGAGATAGGAAGATCACAAATTCAGGCCAGGCTCAGCAGTTTAGTGAGACTGCGTCTCAAATTTTAAAAAAATAAATAAAGAGATAGGGATGTAACTCAGTAAAGTACCCCTGGGATTCAAACCTGAGTACAAAAAGAGACAGAAAGAGAAAGAAAGAAAATATAATGGTGTATTGTAAGTTGAGTATTTTGTGAAACTTCTGACTTGGTTTTTTTTATGTACTTATATGTTCACTAGATTATGATATAAATTTTATTTTTATATTGAGTCTTAAAAGTTAAAAAAAAAAAAAATGGGCATGGTGGCACACTTCTATAACCCCAGCAACTCAGGAGGTTGAAGCAGGAGGATCACAAGTTCAAGGTCAGCCTCAGTAACTTAGCAAGGCCCTAAACAACTTAGTGAGACCCTGTCTTAAAATAAAAAGGGCTGGGTATGTAGCTCAGTGGTTAAGTGCCCCAGCTTTCAATCCCCAGTACCCCCAAAAAAAGTTTAAAAAACATTGTCATAAATCTTATTTCAGCAATTTCAAATACCACCTAATAGTTTTTTTTTTTTTTTAGAGAGAGAGAGAGAGAATTTTTTTAATATTTATTTTTTAGTTTTTCGGCGGACCCAATATCTTTGTTTGTATATGGTGCTGAGGATCGAACCCGGGCCGCACACATGCCAGGCGAGCGCGCTACCACTTGAGCCACATCCCCAGCCCCAACCTAATAGTTTTAAGACTTTATTAGCTAACATTATGAATCAATGAAATGGAAACTTATTGTCTAGAGGAGCTTTTCTATCTCTTGGGAAGTACAATCCATGTCATTTTAAGGTGCCAGTATAACTCAAAGATATTACATACAACAGCCCTTCTTTACCAAATATTAATAAGTGGAGTTCAGCAGTATATGAAGGGATATACATTTGGACCTGATAGTGTTTATCCCAGGAAGGTAAAGCAAGGGTTGGATTAGTATACAAAAGTCAATTCAATTTATTAAATCAAGTACAATAGAAAAACCATTTGATTATCCTTAAAAGTTTCGAAAAGCATTTAGCAAAATTAAATCTCTATGGTGAAAAAACTTTTCAGCAAACTAGGGAAGAAGAAAAAATTTCTACAGCTGAGAAAAAATATGTTCAAATAACATTAAGAACAAAGTAGGGTTGTCTCTTCTCAACCACATCTATTGAATTATCTCAGGATCCCGCAGATTCTAGCATTCAATAAGGCCTTTTTATAGGCATAAAGATTGAAAAGAGTAAAGCTGTTTGCAAATGACATGATCGTGTATATAAACTTGTTTAAAAAATTTTTTTCAAACAGATACAACATTTTTTATACCTTTATTTTATTTATTCACTTTATGTGGTGCCAAGGATTGAACCTAGTGTCTCACACATGCTAGGCAAGCGCTCAACCACTGAGCTACAATCCCAGCCCAAAATTTATGTTTTAAAGGTGTCAAATATGTGACTATAAATTAGGAGTAGCAAAATGTCAATGTAAATATCAAAATGTATCATCACATAGTATCAAATATGTGGATATAAATTAGGAGTGGCCAGTGTCATTTACTATAATTCAGTGTCCCAATAACCTTGATATTTCTAGAACTGAATGTAGACTGAAGGATGTGCTTCTTCAATTGCTCTATCCTTTTGGTTTCTTGTTAATGATTGTCCACCGATATTTTTTACAGCTAAAAATTTTATATTTAATTTGTTCTTTGTTTATAATTTTTATATTACCCTAGGTGTAAAACTAGATGAATCTGTAGTTACTTTCATTGTTCCTGCTCTTCATTCACCTAGATTATTCAGAATAAAACTTCATGTAGTTCCTAAGGAGATTGACATGAATATCAGAGACAAAAAGAAAGATTTGCAGATGATGTCCCTTTGGGAATACAACTGCTTTCTTGCATGGTGATTTGCTTCCACTTCCCAGGTTTTGAGCATGATAGGCAGTCTGCATGTCAAAAGCAGAATGTTTTCATCATTAACTTAAGTTGAGGGAGTTTATGATTGGCTGGATTACAATGTAGAAAGTGAATAGCTTTACAGTGAAGTATGTAGAGTTTGAAATTATTTAGGATGTCCACATCTTGAGGGGGGGAACATTAGGTAGTAGTTGGCAATGAGCAGTGAAATGTAAACCAGTAACATAGCAGGGTCACAGGGTTTCTTTGAAATTGGCTTTAATGAATAGTTAAGTAACTTCTAGAGCAATAGCAGGTGTACCAACTCTCTAGAATAAATAGGTGGAGACAAAGGGAGTCAATTAAGAAATATATCAGGAAAGCAAGATCAATTAATTGGATTAACTCTTGATAGAATCTCAGAGGTCATTGTAGAGTCAGGATTTATGGCCAGAGGTTTCTCAATTTCAGAAGAGAAATTTTTTTGGTAGTGCAGGTGCACTAAGGTAAGTTCTGTCTGGCCACTGACTGCAGTACCCACATTAACATAGGTTTAACTTGTAGATGAAGCCCCCCTGAATAGGATGACCACCATGACTGTTCCAGAGAGAACCAACTAGGGTCAAAAACTACTGCTCAACACGAAGGAGAAATTAAACATCTGATTGGTGAAGAGGGCAGCAGTTGGACCCCAGTACTCTAGGCAAACTTTGAACAGCAATAAATTTGAAAACAGCACTCTTTGTCATTATCCTCTCAGAGACTACCCACTGTCCCTCTTCAGAGCTCTTTTTGCTTGAGCCTTACTTTACTTTCACTTACAATAAAGTTTTGTTGCTTTGCTTTTCATGTCTGACTTTCAAGTTTCTTTCATTGGAACACTAGAATCGAGGAATGGAGCTTAAGCTCCCTACTCCTGTGACAGAAATACCAAAGAAGGAAGCTTCTACATGAAAATGTTTTTAAGGGAAAAACGTATCCTCATCATGGTTTATTTTGCTCTAGGGAAACACCACCAAGCCAGTGAAACACAGAATGTGATTGCATCAGACAAAGCCGAAATGTCAGCTGTGCATGAACATGAGCACAGCCACAACCACACGCAGCTGCACGCCTACATCGGTGTGTCCCTTGTACTGGGCTTCGTTTTTATGCTGCTGGTGGACCAGATTGGCAACTCCCATGTTCATGCTAGTGAAGGTGAGTGGCTCCAGGGCTTCCTGGACAGTATGATAAATTTGCAGTTTGAAAGCTTACTAACAATTGAATATTCAATCCGCGTTATTGGTCTTACTTAAGTACTAAAACCAACTGCCTCTGGTGCCAGGGAACATTTTTTATTCAGTTGGGGGAGCTAGTGAGTTGTAGTATGGCTTTCGGTTGAGAGTCTAGGACAGAGGTTCTTAACCTATTTTATGCTGGGACCCCTTAAACAGTTTAAAGCTGATGGACCTTTTATTGGAATATTGGGTTTTTAAAAAATATTTATTTTTTAGTTGTAGTCGGACACAATACCTTTATTTTATTTATTTTTATGTGGTGTTGAGGCTTGAACCCAGGGCCTCGCACGTGCTAGGCAAGCGCTTTACCACTGAGCCACATCCCCAGGTCTGTAATATTGTTTTTAAATGCAAAAAGCGTAGTACTTAAGACTAGAGAGAAAATCAGTTATGCTGGAAAATAGTTACTAAACCTTTGGAACAAATTCATAATATAGAGTTGTGTATCTTCTTTCTCAGTGCACTAAATAATGAGATTATACATTGAAATCCTGACTAAGCAAGTTCAATTTTTAAAAATATTTTTATTTTTTGTGGTACTGAGGATTGAACCCAGGTACTCTGCCACTGAGCCATCCCATCCCTTTTTCTATTTTATTTTGAAATAGGGTCTCACTAAGTTGCCCAGGCTGCCCTCAAATTTTCAATCTTCCTGCCTCGGCCTCCTGAGTAGCTGAATTTACAATTGTGCGTCACCATGTCCATCAGTTTAATTTTGGGTTTTTTTTGGACATTAGTATGATAGCTAATAGCTATAATAAGCAATAGCTGGATTAAGAACATTAAATGGTGAGGTGATCGTTATCAGGGCAGTGTGTTTGTCAAGTTGAACATCCAGTTGATTTTGTGTTTTCATTTTAGTGGTTGCTAATATAGAAAATCCTGGTTTACAAAGTACTTTCTTACAAATGTACTTAAATACATTCTTTACAAGGAAAGATAAACTTCTCTTAAGGACAACTAGAATTTGCAAAAATTTTGTAAATTTAATTCCACCCGTAGTAACTTTTTTTTGTTAAGATCAATGAATTCATCTTTGACTAAATCAGCATCTTTGATATGGTTTATATTAAATAAAAAGAGAGGGCTGGGGATATAGTTCAGTTGGTAGAGTGCCTGCCTTGCATGCACAAGGCCCTGGGTTCAATCCTTAGCACCACAAAAAAAGGTGGGGGGGATTCTGATGCATAATAATTTGACCACTAAAATAAAGAACAATAATGAAATATAAGCCGTCAAAAAAAAAAAAAAATAGGAATCTGTGAACCCCATCTGCATAATAGATCAAAGGAGAAGAGAGTGTACTAGCTTGCAGTAGATTGCTGAATGCCAATTGGTAAATTTGGAAAAGGTGCTGGAATTGGAAAAACTATCATTTTTGTAACCTTCATTGTAAAAGCTGACTCAAGTAAGAATCATCAATGAATGTTAAATCTAGGAGGTGAATTTTGATTTGCTTATTAGTTACAAGGGGAAAGTAGTAACTAAGTGAAGAAATCAAACAATACTTTGACCAGATAATCAAAATAGTATCACCAGCATTCTCCTTTTTGGTGTAGCTGAGTAAGCTATCAGACCTGCTTCCTTATAAATAACCATAAAGTATAAACTCTAGACAAAATTTATAAAATCACAGCCTTAAACACTTTGGAGCCAGGCATGGAGGCTGAGGCAGGAGGATCATAAGTTCAAGGACAATATCAGCAATTTAGCAAGACCCTGTCTTAAAATTTAAAATAAAAAAGACTAGGTTATAGCTCAGTGATAAAGTATCCCTGGATTCAATCCCTAGTACCAAAAAATAAATAATAAAAAAAAACATTAGTGAATATCCTAAAGCAGGTACATTTTGGAGGAAAGTAGAGTCAACACTTAGAATAAGTTTACTATTTTTACTACTTTTAACAGCATCCTGTGAGGCAGCTAAAATTCTAATAGAAAACTCAATCATTCTGGCCTACAGAACTAGAGGACAGAATTCAAGACAACCACAAGCACGGGAAAAAAAAGAGAGAATACTAGAAAGGTGAGAACCAAAGAAATTCATCCTCAAATTCTGTATATATAAACTGTTCAAGTTTCTGGCTGACCACTGAACCATTCTTACATGGGCAGGACTCCCAGCAGCTGAGCTAAAGATCAAAGAACTAAACTGTTATTTGAACAGCTGCTCAAAAGACAGTATTTGCAGTTTGAGCCAAATCAGGTTACTTAAAATGAAACAAAAATTCTTTAGAGGAATATAACAAAATCCAGAGTGTACATGAGATAATACCAACAGTGTCTGATCTACAATCCAAAATTAACACTACAAGTGCACAGCAGGTGTACATCCTGCTTTAGACTAATACCCTGAGAAGCCTCACCTATGTAGTATTCTATCTAAGAATATAGATTCAAAGAACACATCAGGGGGCTGGGGTTATGGCTCAATGGTAGAGCACTTGCTTTGCAGGTGTGAGGCACTGGGTTCAATCCTCAGCACCACATAAAAATAAAGATATTGTGTCCATCTACAAATAAAAATATTTTTTTAAAAAAAGAACACATCAGACAAATCTAAAAGAAGGGTTATTCTGTTACATACAAGAAAGGTACTAGGGCTGGGGTTGTGGCTCAGTGGTAGAGTACTTGCCTAGCATGTGTGAGGCCCTGGGTTAATTGTCAGCACCACATATAAATAAATGAATAAAATAGAGGTTCTTCAACACCTAAAAAAAATTTTTTTTAAAAGTACAAGAAGAGTAATGTATTTTCTTGAAATGTATGTTCCAGAAATGTCAGTATCACATAAATGCAATATGTAATTCTAGACAGGATCCTTCCTGGAAAGGAAGAATGTCCTGAAGGACATCATTGGGCAACTGACAAAATTAGAATATGCAAGAGACTTTCTAAAAAGTATCAATGTTAAACTTGCTAAGGTTGTATAAGATAATATCCTTCCTCTCTCAAAATACACTTTGAAGTATCTGGGGATAGAGGGTTATGGTATATGCAACTTTCTCTTAAATGGTACAGAAAAGATTTGTGTATATGAGCAAACACAAAAGTAATAAAGCAAGTGGTCAAGCTGAGAAAGGGTTCTATGGATATATATTAAATTACTCTCACAACTTTTCTAAAAGTTTAAAGTTAATTTTCAAATAAAGATTTTTAAAAGTCAAGGTGGAGCTGGGAATGTAGCTTAGTGGTAGAGTGAGTACATGCTTATTAGCATACAAGAGGTCCTGACTTCAATCCCCAATATTAAGCAACGTAAAACAAAAAGCACCTTTGGTCTAAAAAGGTTTTCAATCTTTTTGTTCTCACTATTCCTGTTTTTGCCATAGACATATTTAAAAATAAAATATTAGCTGGGTGCAGTGGCTCATGCCTATAATCCCAATGACTTAGATGGCTAAGGCAGGAGGATTACAAGTTTGAGGCCAGCCTTGGCAACTTAGTGGGACCCTGTCTCAAAAAAAAAAAAAGGCTAGAGACATGACTCAGTGGTAAGGCACTATTGGATTCAATCCCCAAAATAAAGATAATAATAATAAATTAAAAATAAAATATTGTCTTAAAAAGTTGATTTAGTTTAAAATGGTTTTATTCATGTGCTTTATTTCAAATAGCAAATGAAAAGTACCCACTATTGGATGATGTCCGACTCTGACTACATTACGTATTTGCCCACAATGGCCACTGTGGTGTTTTTCTTATATTTCTTGACAGTTTCAGTTTAAAATTTATAAGCCTAGGAGTGTAAGGCAAATGTGGCCTCTGTGATACAGATAAATACTTGCAACTTTTGTGTACCCAGTGCTGTGCCACATTCTGTGAGACATGTTAAAAAGAGAAAGAAGTAGAAAATATGTTCTTTATTAGTTACAGTCAATCTGGGGATGTAAAGACATATTTAAGTGAAAGTGGTCTTGGGTGTCTGAGTGGGGATACAGAAAAACCTCTGAAGTCACATGTGGATCTGGGCTGCGTAGAACCTTAGGTAGGAGCCAGAGGAAAGTTGCTTTGAGTTGTAACTAATCTTTTGTCCTTTCTTGAAGGAGGTGGTCTTAGAATTAGACTTGGAATGTGTCTATGTTTTGGGTTGACAAGAGTATATGTCCAGAATTAAGGGTGAGGCTGGGTGCGGTGGCACATGCCTGTAATCCCAGCAGCTCAGGAGACTGAGGCTGGAGGAGGATCACAAGTTCAAAGCCAGCCTCAGCAACTTAGCAAGGGCCTCAGCAACCCAGTGAGGCCCTGTATCTAAATAAAATATAAAAAAGAGCCGGGGATGTAGTTCAGTGATGAAGCACCCCTGAGTTCAGTCCCTTGTGCCAAAAAAGGGGGGGGGGGTGAGGAGATTTGGGGAAGGAGAATGTTTTGTTAGAGGGTGTTAAAGACATTGGTTTAACTGGTCTGGAGTGAGAAATATGGTGGCATTGGTTGGTAAATGGCTTAAGAGCCTACCTAATAGAACACTTCAAACAGCTTTAAAAAACAGATTCTTAGAGTATGTGGCGCAGTGATGGTGACAGTTGCAGTGATCCTTGGGCGGGCCACATAGAAGACACCTCAGAGCTGATCTGTCCCAAAGAGTTCAGAACAGCCAAGACTGGTCTAAATTCATTTGCTTCTGGAGCATCAAAAGCAACAGAATGAAGGCTGGGGCTGTAGCTCAATGGCAGAGCGCTTGCCTAAGCATGCTTGAGGCACTGGATTCGATCCTCAGCACCACATAAAAATAAACAAATAAAATAAAGGCATTCTCTCCATCTACAATTACAAATAAATTAAAAAAAAAAGAACGAGAGTGCAGAGGGTGAGTAGGTACTCTGAGGAGTCTTCATGAAAACTTTAAATTACACTTCCTGTCTCAGTAATTTCAAAAACAGAAAGACCAATGCCAGTGTCTGTAGCTTGCTGTTCCAGAAAAAGCTATATAAGTGTGAGTTGGTTTGTTTGGCCAACTTTTGTCCGGAGACTGCTGAGGATTCCAAGGCTCTTATCCCAAGCCTGGTGGGGCAATTTGAAGATGAAGAACTGGAACAGGTTCTTGAAGATATCCAGCACAGTTTTCAATATTAGTCTCCTAACTTCACCTAGCTTCTCAGGGGAATCATTTCCCCAGCACACCATCCTCCCAGGGGCTGAGTCTGCCTTGCACAGAAACTTGATTGCAAAAGACATCTGGGCTTCCTTGGAGTGGACAGCCCATCTTGGTGTGGGTTTAGGTGGCTTTTTCACATGTGACTGTTAGACCATAATGACCATGTAAATCTGGAGCAGCCTTGCAGTGACTCCCTAAGCATGCTGCTGGGAAGGATGAGGTGGGGTGTTATATAAGCCACTCTGTTGACTATCTCATACTGTGGTTTTTGGACCCCACATTATTTTTTATTAATGTCATTTCATATTTTAATTTCAATGTGTTTGTAGTTTTTGAAACCAAAGTAGAAAAAAGAAAACTTGAATAGGGAAAGAATAGTCTTACCTAGATGCAAAAGGAAGAATTAAGCCAGATCAGTGTCTTTGTTTTAAATTATTAAAGAAAGGGTGAGAGTGCTAATTACTGTGAGAGAGCTTGGCATCCTTGTGCTTAACCCAGGAGACAGGGAGGAAGCATGCCACGGGAAGCAGTTACACCTGGGTATGACTGTGCTGTGCGGTGCACCCTTTAGCATGGAGATGTCAATAATTTGCCTTTTCTGTCCTTGAGCTGTTTTGCAGAATATGGATATGTAGCAGCCCCAAAGCACTCATTTTGTCACATTCAAATTAAGATTTTTTTTTTAGCTGGACATGGTGACACACACCTGTAGTTCCAGCCATTTGGGAGGCAGAGGCAGGAGGACCACTTGAGTGCAGGAGTTTGAGACCAGCCTAGGCAATATAGTAAGACCTTGTCTCGAGAGAAATTGGGGGACTAGGGATGTAGCTCAGTGGTAGAGTACTCACTAACACGTGAAAAGCCCTGATTCCAGCCCCCAGCACAGCAAAAATAATATTTTCTTTCACAGAGTTCAGAGGTTGGAATGCTTTCAGAGTCTTCTTTTATGGGGCATCCAGTCCAAACCTCTGGCTTGCTACTTGGCAACAGGTGTTCTGTGATGGGGTTGATTTGGAATGAGGGAGGCTGACCCTTCCTGAGCCACTGCAGTGAAGCTACCCAACCTAAGGATAGGTAGGGAACAGTTTAATATTTTCACATTTAGCTGATCTTTCTGAAGGGAAATATTCTTGTTTTCTTCACAATTTTTTTTTGTTCTTTCTGACACTTTATATATGAATTCATGATCCAAAGAACAAGTTTGGGAAATAACAAAGTTGGTTCTAAAAGTCAAGATAGTTTTGCCAGGTGAGTGGTGCGTGCCTGTAATCCCAATGACTCAGGAGGCTAGGGTAAGAGAATCACAAAATCAAGGACAGCGTTAGCAACTTGGTGAGACCCTGACTCATTTTTTTTTTAAGTGAGAATACCTAGCATGTGGGATGCTCTGCTTTTAATTCCCAATACTACAGAAATAACAACAAAAACCCCTACTGAAACCCATGGGAAATATGGGTGGTATAAGATTTTTTTTTTTCAAGTTTTACCCAACTATTGACATGTGGGGTGTGGCGGAGACATGGGTGGAAACTCTTCAGCAGGAGTTTAGAGTTTTGGCTGAGGAGAGAGTGACTGAGAAAAGCCTAAAAGTACTAGAAACCTATGAAGTGAAGAAGTGGAGGAGAGACATTCTAGTTCTGTGGTGCTGCAGACCAAACTCAGGCATCTGTTCTACCACTAGGCTCTACCCCTGGCCCCTATATTTATTTTTAAAAGCTCTCTATAAAACAATTTCAATAAATAAAACACTATAAAAAATAAACAATTTCACCTTTGCTATAAAAGTTAAAACCCAGCATGTTCTTAAATAATTAATGGACACAACATAATATTTTTCAAAAGATGATTCTGAAATAAAATGTTTGAGATAAATTTGATGAGGGGGAAATGAAAGGAAGGGAAAACCAGTGGGAGCCTATTGCATATGTAGGTTTGAGTTGATGAAAATTTAGGTTAGGGTGGTGGTGATAAAATAGAGCAAATGTGACAATGTAATAGTGAAGATAAAGTTGTAGAAGGCCCGGGAAGATGAAGTGGCAAACAATGACAGTTAGATGGTTGTGGAAAGAAGCCATCAGAGGTCACAGAGCGCTTTCCATGGAGTAGTGGAGATTTAAAGGAGTGTGAAGAAGTTTGGGCAGTTGGGGGAAACCTCCAGGTGTTTGAAGCAGGAAGAAAGAAGACAGTTGTAAGGATTATAACTTATGACTTCAAAAGCTTTCAAAAAAATTCATCCACCCCCAGACTAGTGTTTGGGTAGTTTCTGTCTCTCATTATTTAATGTTGTCCTTCTCATTTTCACTACAGATCCAGAAACAGGAAGGCCTAGCAGTTCCAAAATCACCACCACACTTGGTCTGGTCGTCCATGCTGCAGGTAGGGTTGGACTGCAGCGGGACCTCTCTCCTTCTTGTTTCAGGGGAAGCCTTAGTGTTTACTGGGCCCATCTGTACTCAGTGCTCTTGGGCTGGCCTTCAGGGATGGGGTTGCTTAATGAAGTCCTCCAGCACAAGTATGAGCCCTGGTCTGTCCTGTGTTGGTTTTGCAAGCTAAGAATGATTTCTCAAATGTTTTTTTAATGGTTAAAAAGGAAAGAGTATTTCATGGCATATGAAAATTATATAATTCAAATTAATAAAGTTGTATTAGAACACAGCCATGCCTTCATGTTTATGTATTTTCTGTGGCAATTTTTGCGCAGCGCTAACAGGGTTGAGTAGTTACAAGAAACCAAATGACTGGCAAAGCCTAAGACATTTATTCTCTGGCCCTTTATGAAGTTTGCTGACCTCTGCCTTAGGATCTTTTCTGGAAAAGAGCCTTGACACTAAAGTACTGAGTAACCCTGCTGCCCAGTGTATATCCAAAGTACCAGTGTAGGCAGAGGTGGTAGGTGGCATGCAGAAGTCACAGCATTGCTACTGGGCACACTTCAGAACCATAACCCAAACCTAGCCCTAGTGGTAGGATTCTGTCAACAACAAATACAGGAATGTGAAAATATCTAGGTGTTTCTGGTATGACATACTTTTCTAATAAAATTCATCCACTAGCCAGTATACCCATGTTTAAATCATCTAGGTCAAGTTTGAAGGTCTTTATCTATAAGATGAAGAGATGCATCCTTTGAAATTCTTCTTGCATTTTTGTTATTGCAGTTAATAGATACTTGAATACTCTGGACCCAAAGTTAAGCTTTGTACATATATTCACTCATTTAACTTTGTGAAAATCCCGAGAAATACATGCTTTATTAAACCCATTTTTAAAGATGAGAAGGTTAAAGAAAGGTTAGGTTAAGTAATCTTCCTAGAGTCAAATCCAGCTTTATAACTAAAGACCACACACTCAGCCTCTAGCTGTTATTGATGTTTTTTATAGCATTTTATGTTTCATTGTTTCCAAATTTAGCTGATGGTGTTGCTTTGGGAGCAGCAGCTTCTACTTCACAGACTAGTGTCCAGTTAATTGTGTTTGTGGCAATAATGCTACATAAGGTAAGCCAAGATTTGATTTTGAATATATGCATAGTTAAAATTTCTCTTGGTCTTTAATGTTTCGTTGAAGTGGGGAAATGTTTTTTATTTAGTTTCCTAACTTCAAAATTCTTTTTTAGTTTCCTAACTAAATATTTTTTGAGCGAGTTTCATTTTGGAGAATTGAATAAATCTATTTAAACCTATTTTTTTGGCTACCATTTTTTAAAAAGTCTTACTTATAGGGTTTTATGTTTTTGTGACCATATACACAAACTATTAAATTCTCTATAGATCTCTATATTTCATAGAATTTTTTAAATTTTTTAATATATATTTTTAGTTAATGGACCTTTAATTTTTTTTTAGTTGCTGATAGACCTTTATTTAATTTATTTATATGCAGTGCTGATAATCAAACCCAGTGCCTCACACATGACAGGCAAGTGTGTTACCACTGAGCCACAGGCCCAGCCCCAGACCTTTATTTTTATTCATTTGTTTATATGTGGTTCTGAGAATCGAACCCAGTGCCTCACATATGCTAGTCAAGCACTCTACCACTGAACCACAACCCCAGCCCATATTTCATAGAATTTTGTTCGTATTTTTTTTTTTTTTTTTTTTTTGTAGGATCTTTTCTTAGCTTAGAATGTTAATTCCTAAAAGGCAGAGCTCAGGTACTCTGCCCAGGCTTTTGGTAAGAGACTTCCTAGACGATGGCAATGTACTTTTTTTTTTTTTTTTAATATACCAAGGATTGAACCTTATATACTGAACTTTATCCCTGAGCTTCATCCCTAGCCCTTTTTATTTTTTGAGACATGGATCTTCTCTAAACTGCTAAGGGTCTGATTAAGTTGCTGAGACTGGTCTTGAAATTGCAATCCTCCTGCCTCAGAGTCCTGAGAGACTGGGATTACAGGCTTGAACCACCATCTCACTCCTCTGTGCTTTTTTTTTTTGTGTGTGTGTGTGTGTGTGTTTCACAGCTTTTTTATTTTTTATGTTGAAACAGGATATCACTAAATTGCTTAGAGCCTCACTAAATTGCTAAAGTTGGTCTTGAACTTGCAATCCTCCTGCCTCAGCCTCCTGAGTAGCTGGGGTTATAGGCATGTGCCACTGTGCCCAGCTGGCATGTACTTTTTGATGGAGAAGCAATCCACATTTCCAGAAAAATAATAAGGGATAATCTTTCATTTCTAGGCACCAGCAGCTTTTGGACTGGTTTCCTTCTTAATGCATGCTGGTCTGGAACGGAATCGAATCAGAAAGCACTTGCTGGTCTTTGCACTGGCAGCCCCAGTTATGTCCATGGTGACATACTTAGGCCTAAGCAAGGTAAGTTTGACCATTCCTAGATTTTTCTAGACAAGTGTCTGGTTCCCTTATGATCTACTAGAAACTTATGGTCTCTTATGTCAAAATTTTCAAATAATTACCTTCTCCAACTAAAGATAAAAATTAGGAATAAAAACCTATATAAGGTAAAGTGTCTTAATTCCAAGTCAGTCCTCTTTTTAAGTTTAACATTTCCTTATTGGTTCACTTTGAAGACTTCTTTTGTAAGTTCTAAGAATATTTGCACAGATATATGAAAGAACTTCAAGACTATGGCCATAGCAAGATGGCTGTAGTCAGCAAACACTCAAGATTCTTCTACTCCTGCTCTCAGATACTCAATAGTAAATATCTAGTCCTTTCTCATTCAGACCTGCAGTGACCTGTGTCATTTGTCAGCTCAGAGTCTAGACACCCTTCCATTTCCAAGCTGCACCTTTCTGTGCCTCATAATTCTGTCTACTTGGGCTACAGTTCTTAACAACAACCCTCCCTGCTTCACCTAAATAATATAATAAAAATAATATAACTTGGGGCTGAGGTTGTGGCTCAGCGATAGAGTGCTTGCCGGGCATGTGCGAGACACTGGGTTCGATCCTCAGCACCACATAAAAATAAAAACAAATAAAAATAAAGGTAAAAAAAATAAATAATATAACTTAACCAGCCATACCTGTTTTATTTTTAGATGTACAGTAAGTCATAACCATCTACAATGAATGTTGAAGTACCTCAATGAATGTTGAGGTTGGCACATTACATTAAGATGGAACCAAGACTAGTTTAGTTTCTTCAGGGCAGGGGATTTAATCATTTTGTAAAAATGTTTTATATGACACATAAGCCAGCATGCCTGTGATCTCTTTTTCTTTCTTTCTTCCTTTTTTTTTTTTTTTAATTTCTTTTTTACTTCTTTCCTAGATTTGTCACTGGGTCAGCAGCCATGGAATTAAACTTGTGAGTCCTCTGCTGGCTTCAGTGAAGAAAGTAGCCTAAGTAGGATAGGGTTTTGTATAGTGGGCTGGCAGCCATTGCATACAGTGTTAAAATCTGGGAGCGGGTAGAGTAGGGAAGGGCTGGGGGACTCTCCCGATGAGATATGATAGCAGCTGGCTTTGGAGAGGCCCAGGGTCTCATCTGGTCCTTCCAGAGTATGGCTGCTGTGATTCTCTTTGAAAATCAGAGATCAAACAAACAGTAGATTGCTCTTTCTGGTTTGGATGGAAATAATTTCTGTTATATCATTGTGTGACAAGCCATGTGGCAGCCCTTAAAAGAGCAGAGGGTGAGCAAGATGGCTACAGTCAGCAAACACTCAGATTCTTCTACTCCCACTCTCAGATCACTCAATAGTAAATAGCTAGTCCTTTCTCGTTCAGACCTGCGGTGACCTATGTCATTTGTCAGCTCAGAGTCTGGACACCCTTCCATTTCCAAGCTGCACCTTTCTGTGCCTCATAATTCTTTCTAGTTGGGCTATAGTTCTTAGCAACAACCCTCCCTGCTTCACCCAAAAGTCAACTGGCAGGCTACAGGTGAAAGTCTCAGAACTAGACTGGGCCAGGACTTGTTGAGGGAAACTGCTTTTCTCCATGCCCTCTCTGAAGGTCATTGATTCTGTATTTAATATATTAAAACCTGTATTAAAAGGAACATGAAAAATGAGATGGTTAAAAAATGGTTAAGTTTCTATTCATTGAGGATTTGTTGACCTCAGTTGCTAACAAATGAGTCATTATTAAACTTCTTTCCATTCACCTGAAGAACCTTATTTTTTTAGCCAATGAACAATACATAGTTCCTTTAATTATATTTTATTTGTTATAATTATTATTGTTATTATTATTGGTTGGTACTGGGAATTGGACCAGGGACACTCTACTATTAAGCTACATCCCCAGTTCTTTTTCTTTTTTATTTTGAGGGAAGGTCTAACTAAGTGCCCAAACTGGCCTTGAACTTGTGATATTCATGCCTCAGCCTTCTGAACTGATGGGATTATAGGCATGTGATGTGTCTGGCTACATGGTTCCTTCTAAAATATGACTATCACTTCATCGATCAATATGAGCTCTGAACTTTTTATAAGAAGGTACTGATAATTCTGAAGGGATGGAGTTAAATGCTGAATCTGTGGCAGGTTCTTTTCTTACAATTTTAATTAATCATTTTTAACCTATAGGTCCTTTTTCATAGAAAAGGTTGAAATCAGTTATATGAAGTTAGGTAAATGAGACCATTCTAAGCTGGGTGAAGGTGTCTCCTGCGTCTTAATGGCCACTTTATCTCAAGCACCTGGCCCAGAGCCTGACACACAGAGAATACTTGTTAAATATTAGTAGAATGAACAAATAATAATAATAAAAATATTAATAAAATGAACAAATGTCTGAAACTTAATATCTACATTAACTTCTTGTTGGTTCTGTCTCAAGAATAATGCAGGCAAAACCTGGTAATCAGCACTTGATGTTTGTTTTGAAAAGCAGTCATAGTGGATTTAGCTAATAATAGAATGCTTCCATAATCACTAGTAAATTTCAAGTATTCTCACTACAAAAAAAGTATTTTTGAGGGCTGAGATTGTTGCTCAGTGGTAGAGTGCTTGCCTAGCATATGTGAGGCACTGGCTTCAAGTCTCAGCACCACATAAAAATAAATAAATAAAATACAGGCATTGTGTCCATCTACAACTAAAAAAAATATATTTAAAAAAAATTTTTAAAGTATTTGAGGTAATGGATATGATAATCAGCTTGATTTAAGTTTTCCACAATGTACTCATAAATACTAACATTACTTTGTATCTTGTAAATATTTATAATTATAAATTGTCAGGCTGAGGTTGTGGCTCAGTGGTAGAACACTTGCCTTCATGCATGAGGCACTGGGTTTGATCCTCAGCACCACATAAATATAAAATAAAGATATTGTGTCCATCTAAAACTAAAAAAACAAATATTTAAAAAAAACAAATTGTGAATTTATAATAAATTTTTTAAAATAATTATTTACTGGGCTGGGGATGTGGCTCAAGCAGTAGCGTGCTTGCCTGCATGCGCGGAGCACTGGGTTCGATCCTCAGCACCACATAAAAATAAAATAAAGATGTTGTGTCCACCGAAAACTAAAAAATAAATATTAAAAAATTCTCTCTCTCTCTAAAAAAAATTATTATTATTATTATTTACACCATTGATCTTACTATTACTAAACCCTTATTTGGAAGCTCCTTATAAATGAGATAGAGTTACTTTGCTCTCAAGATGTCCCCAGTGTCCTAGGAGCACCAGACATGAATTTTGAATGTTTTTTAATTGGGACGTTTTCCTGACTCTGAATTTTACTTAATTTTGCCTCTCTGTTTTAATTCACAGAGCAGTAAAGAAGCCCTTTCAGAGGTCAATGCCACCGGAGTGGCCATGCTTTTCTCTGCTGGGACATTTCTTTATGTTGCCACAGTACACGTCCTCCCTGAGGTGGGCGGAATGGGGCATAGCCACAAGCCTGATGCCACTGGAGGGAGAGGCCTCAGCCGCCTGGAGGTGGCAGCCTTGGTTCTGGGTTGCATCATCCCACTCATCCTATCAGTAGGACACCAGCATTAAATATTCAGGTTCCAGCCTCAGTCAGCGGCCATTTGCCATCCAGTGAGATCAGCGGGAACATGACAGCTACTCACTTCCTCAGTCTCTTGTCTCGCCTTGCCCATCTCCACCTGTGTTCCTAGAGTCCGGAGGGAGGTGAGATTCCATCCTGGGGTAATGGAAAAGCTTTTAAGTAGGAACAACACATTGTGGCTAGGTAATAGGCTTGTGTTGTGTTTTAAAGGGCCCTTGGCATATTGAGTTTTGATGTTTCTCTTAACCCTACTCTCAGGGAAGATGAAATTTAGTTTTAAGGAAAAGTGGAGAACTTCATACTCATAATGAAATAGTAAATATGAGAACACAGTGTTCTGTAATTAAGCTTAATCTCTTAGTTAGAGGCTCTGCCACTTTACCCCTTGATTTTTCACATGGTTTTCACCGTGTACGAATGGTGCTTTAGCATCTATGCCACATGCCTTGATAGGAACTCATAGCACCCACTGTCTTAGATGCTAAAGGTGATTGTAGTTAATTTGAGATTAGAGTAAGGAAAGTAAGGGCAAAACACATTGAAAGCTGACCTTATCCTAGAAAGAGATATCCTTTGAGAAGGTACTTCTAGAGAGACTTAAACACCTCCTTTGCACGTGCCTCTAAATACAGCCTGCCATTCCATCCAGTGGAGCTGCAAAGGTGAGACTAGCTTTTTAAGGGTGACTGGTATTTTGTAGCATTTTGAAGTTTCTTTTGCAGAATACCTGTCTCCAGCACATTCCTATAGAGAGGTGAAGTTCTAGTAAGTTCAGGTATAGCCTGTCCTTCAAGAACAGTCTGATCACAAAGGATCTTTGGAAATTAAGAGATGCTACATTTTAAGTGAATTTGAATAATTGTTGACATCTTTGTAGTGAACTTTTGAAAAGTAAGACTACCAAAATCTGTGTTGTCCTTTCTTTCTTTCTTTAAGTATTTCTTTTAGCAGGTCAGCAATCCCTCTGGCTAAGCCTTTGTCCAGCGTGGAGAGCGGTATGTCTGCTCACATAAGCACCTGTAGCGTGAAGAAAGTCTAGCTGACTCATGAGTGGGAAGTGTCTGCCTGTTTAAAGGTTATTGAAATCATGTCTTGTGTCTTCATCTTTCCCGTGCTTTTCTCCTAACTTTTTCCTCCAGACCCTCCTCCCCACAGTTTGCTGCTTACTGCTGGTGGCGATGTTAATACTTGTGTGAAATGAGTTCTCATCAGGACAACCACTTCTTGAACTGTGATGATGAAGATAATATTGTCTCTATTTTTAATTCCCTTCAAAGATGTTACCTTTGTGTCAAATGCAGCTTTGTTAAACCTCAAAATAGCACTTCCTCATGTGAATTGACACAATCACTAATATTCTGATAATTTAAACAACTGAAATGATGAAAGTGTTTAACAAACTAAGGTTATTTTCCATATTTGCCAAAATCTGCATAAACCGTTTTGTCAAATGAGTGTATAATACTGTATTATTAATTTATTTTGATTTTCTGTACCATTTCAAAATATTACATTAAGACGGAACCAAGACTAGTTTCTTCAGGGCAGGGGATTTAATCATTTCGTAAAAATGTTTTATATGACACATAAGCCAGCATGCCTGTGATCTTTTTTCTTTTTCTTTCTTTTTTTTTTTTTTTAATTTCTTTCCTAGATTTGTCACTGAGTCAGCAGCCATGGAATTAAACTTGTGAGTCCTCTGCTGGCTTCAGTGAAGAAAGTAGCCTATGTAGGATAGGGTTTTGTGTAGTGGCTGGCAGCCATTGCATACAGTGTTAAAATCTGGGAGCGGGTAGAGTAGGGAAGGGCTGGGGGACTTTCCCAATGAGATATGATAGCAGCTGGCTTGGGAAAGGCCCAGGGTCTCATCTGGTCCTTCCAAAGTATGGCTGCTGTGATTTTCTCTAGAAAATTAGAGATCAAATAAATAGTAGATTCCTGTGTCTGATTTGGATGTAAATGATTCCTATCATATTGTGTGCAATGGTCTGAAATTTGTTCTGCTGGCCAAAGCCTTTCGCAGTGCCTTGCCATCATGCTTAAAAGTTTGGCTAGACTATCTTGCTCGATAGGGCCTTGAACTATGGCAAGGGTTGAACCATTGAACTTCCAGATTTGCCTTCCCCTCTGGATCTCCACATTAACAAGCTCTCAGAAGCCGTGAGCTTTCCCAGATCCTAAAGCTGCTGCCTCAGGAACTACTCATTTCTCTCCTGGGCAGCAGGCAAAAATAGCCATATGAATTTATAGGGCTCAAATGCATCTTCAGGCAGCAGAGAACCAAGAAGCATTGCAGAGGCTTCCTTCACTGGAGGAAGAGCTCGCTCCTGTGGTAGGCAGAGTCCCAGGAGAGGCCATCTCAGTGCTCACTTTTCACCACATTTCAGTCCCCTTTTCCTCCTATTTAAAACTGCCTCCTTAGATGTGGATGCCTTAATGCTTTAATACATTTGAAAACATTGGCGATACTTAAGCTGCTGCCATGATTACAAATGGAATTATTGGCAACCAAAGAGATGCAATTGATGATGAAAAGCATAGTCCATCCTTCCTCGTAACCAAAGTCAATCTTAATGCAATTTGAGTCCCTTTCCTTAGTAGGGATAGACTTTCTTCAGATTCCACCTGCTCTCTTAAGTGGCAAATTAGGTTGAAAAACACTAATCCCCCTCACTTGGCCTCCAGTTACTTGCTTAATTCCAATATCACCAAAGCAGTGATGTGCCAGGTTTGAATCGGTTTTCCTGTGAATTCTGTTGTCAGATTATTATTATTTTTTTTTTTTAAAGGCAGAGGTTCTGCACTGGAACATAGGAATTTGGAAGCAGTACTACCTACAGAGGCTGTGTGTTCTCTCCTCACCCTTCACTTTTTTTTCCCCCCAATTCAAAACAGCCAAGTTAGCCTGTTCTAGTATTTTGAATCATTAGAGAAAAGAAAGGGAATGGCTGTTTTGAGGTGTCATTTCTTGTAGAAAGGAGAAAGTGTAATTGTGTTGTTTTTTTTTTTTTTTTTTTAACCAGCCTATTTCTAAGTGTCACTGCCTGGTTTTCCTCTTTTTCAATAGAACTAGGAGGACTCACCAACATTGTTTATTAAGCCCCTGACACTTGGTAGCTAGGTACTGAACATGGGAACTGTATGTTAATAGCACAAGCCCCCACTGTGGCAGAACGCTCCTGCCTCTTGGTCCCTGAGCCCTTTGGGAGACTGAGAATAATAATCACATCCATCTCAAACTGCTGCAAATTAAGATGAGAGCCCTTGGTAGTTGTTCTACAAGGGACCCTTCCTTGCATCAGAGAATTTGTTCAGTACAGGATGGTCCGCATCTCCCTAAGAGTGCTCTTGGAGATGCTATGAAATTAAAACCAATGATGTAACCTCTTTGTACCTGAGACATCTCAGAATCACCTCAGGAGCTCTGAAGAAGACTTGTGACTTGTGGGAAAAGACTAGCCAACCACTTAGGGATTCTCTAGATATGCTTAGCCTAACACAGTTGCTTAACACAGGGAAATTGGCTTTGATTTTTGTCTGGTGGCATCTTCTGCAAGCTGGAAGTCTCATGGGATAACACTGCAGTTCCCCTGGTTTGGTGGCCTAAACAGAGATTTTAAATATCCCTTTTTCTGGATCCTTTGTACACATGAAATCATTCCATGGATGGCTGCCTTATAATTTTGTCTCTTTCCATTTTAATTGTGAATGGTTTTAAAAAAAAAAATGCTGTTTTCTGGTTTGTTTATGATATTAAATTTTTATTAGTGCATACTTTATGTGAGTGGCTCATTACTTACCTGACAACAGTGTTTCTGTTTGACAGCCAGGCTTGATTTGAACATCAAAAAAGTAATGAAAAGCTATGAAGGACAGTGGAAAGATCTATCTGCTGTATGCACATCCTCTAGGCAAGGTGGGAGGTGGGTAGAGACGCAGTATACCACCTGCTCCAAAAGGCACAGCTTCACTGATGCAGTGTTTTGCCTTCTGCCATTGTTAGCAAATGTGATTTATGAAGATAGCTCTCTACTCCCAGAAAAGAGAAGCAAGAACACATGAAGTGTATCACTGAAATGTATTATTTGTGTGTCATTAGATTTCATTAGTTATTACTGGTGCATTTTGTGCTGGTATATGTGTGTGTATATATATAATATATATACACATCTCAAAATGTGTGTGGTGTGCTAGTTACAGAGATTGTGCCCAGAGTGTTCCATGTTTCTCAAAAACCTCTCCTCATGAGGAAAACCAGCAAAGAAGACATGCTGTTTACGATTCCTGTCATCTCTACAGGAGTCACCAGGTGAAGTGCTCTGTCCCTCCTCTGCCTTGAGCAGTGGAGTTTGAAATTCTTAGGAAGTCAGCATTATGCCCCTTTCACACTGCTGTCCTGAGATGAAAGTGTGTTGGGGGGAGGGGCGGCGGCAAGGAAGGGTTTGCATAGCCAAAATAGCCAGCCATCCTTAGGTTTGTGTTGTTTTTAATCCTAAAAGCTAGAATTGCATCCTATGGTGTAATTTTTATAGTAATAAATTAGAAATAAGCAGCTTTTGTTTATGTTGTCCCTGTGTCTGGATGCTTTTCCCCAGCCTCCTCACCTTCTTGATGCAGTGTCCCCTTCTCTTAGCCTACTGTGATCTCTTAGTAAATACTGTAACCTACACCATCCCATGTTCCTCACCTTTTTTTTTTTTTTTTTTTGGTTCCTAGTACTAGGGATTGAACCCAGGGGTGCTTAACCACTGAGCCACACACACCCCCAGCCTTTTTTATTTTGAGACAGGGTCTTACTAAGTTGCTTAGGGCCTTGCAAAGTTGCTGAGGCTGACTTTGAACTTGTGGTCCTCCCTCCTCAGACTCCTGAGTTGCAGGGATTACAGGTATGCACCACAATGCCTGGCAAATCAATCTTCTTCTAATGTGCTCTATGATACATGTCTTTACTTTGTCCCTTTTGCCTACTAGAAATCAAGGTCCAGGCAGGTAGATTCTCATGTACTTGTTCAATGAATTGGTCTTGCTGGATAGTGGGGTGCTTTTCTTTTCATTTACAACACCCCACCATCATCAGGAACTGGAGGCGTGATCCCTGAGAGAACCAGCTGTGACCTTACGTGTTGCTCCAGTTTTGCCTCACATTTGGGGAGTTAGCAATGAAAAAGGGAATCAGAAGGATATTATCAGGGTTCACGTTACTAATACAGTACTAACCTTAGGAAGGTGCTGTATGACTGACTCGGGGATGGGGAAATGTAGGTCCCGTTCCCAGCTTGGCTACTGATCCCCATTGCAGTGCTAGTCATTGCCCAGTTTTATGATCTGGGGCTTGCAATGAGAGTCAAAGTGTGTGCCTCACTCTGTTTGCCATGCTTATGGAGGGGTCCTGACAAATTCAGGAGCTGTCAGATGAGGGAGCCCAGGGGAAAGGGGGATGAGAGACCATTTGAGGAAGACAAACTGGATTGTTGGCCTGTACCTGGGATGCTCTTGGGGGCCCAGCTCAATAACCAGATTCTTCAAGGGACACAGTGATCCTGTGTCCCACAGAGGGCAGGACCAGAAGCAGGTTGACTGTTCCTTTACTCACCACCTCATTCAGCGGCAGCATCCTATGAACCAAGCACTTCGAGGGAGCAAGAGTCAGTTCATACCCTTGAATAGTTTTGTGTTCCATCGAGGGTTTCAAACAGGAAAACACAATTACCAGTAGTGAGGTTGGCACAAGAAAGCAAGACCACGGGGGCCAGGAGGACACATGAAGCCAGCAACCCAGAATGGGGCTCTGGGAGGCCTCCAAAAAGCGGTGGTATCTGAGCTGAATCTGGAGGCAGAGCAGAGTGAGCTCGGGGAGAGTTGGGGAAGATCCCCTGGGCAGGAGAATGTTCTGGGCAGAGGCCTGCTGGCAACACAAGAGCATGAGCTCTGCGTAGAAGTCATTCTGGCTGAAAGGGGAGGTGTGAGGCAGGTATGGAGAAGCGTTAGTCCCTTAGAAGTCCTAATTTAAAAAACTACAGATATATGGGCCTAGCTAGGGTCTTTATACTTCATGCTTTCACTCCAACTGGTGTCCCTTCTCTGGTTGGCCTGAGTTCCTGTCACCATGCAGGTGACTTGTGAATGTGACAGTCAGTAGTTTCCAGGTCCTTGCACTTCAGTGACTAACTTTTCCTCTCCTTATCCCTGCTTATCTCCTCTACTTACTGGCCGGGGCCCAAAGATTCCTCTCCACTGCTGGGCACCTATGTCACAGTTCTGTGTAGAGGACCTACTCCTCCTGGCAGGCCATCTGCTCTGCCTTTGGTCTGTTCCTTCTCCCCCTCCAACACTCCTTTGCCTCTGCTCCCTGGTTTACTTAAGGGATCATGACCTGGAACAGAAGTGTTCTCGCCCACCACCTTCTGCATGCACAGGCTTCTACTACTGTCTCACCAAGGCCTCCCTCCCACACCTGGTGTTTCCTTCTCTCTCTGTAGCCCCTGACTTCCTGATTTCAGGTCTTCCCCTGGGCTAGGTGCAGAGGACAGGAGCTAGAGGAGAACCCATTTTATTCTCATCTCTGTCTCTGTCTTTGCCTTTGCTCAGAACTTTGAAAAACCAAAAAAGAACTTCCTGTTGGCCCCTGGGTAAAAAGTTCCAAATTAATATGCTGAGAGTTCAAAGGCTTCCTTTTTGATACACGAAGCCCAAAGGGGGTTTCAAAGTAATGTGCCTGTGGTCTTTACATTCAGTATAGATGGAGCTAACACTGGGGCCCAGCTTCTGGCATTTGGTTCCCTGAGTTACTAGTGTTCCAGTTTTAGATGAAAGACCAACACTCTGGCTCTCCCTCAGCTAGTCTGGGAGAGAGTGTGAGATTGTAACAATAAATAGCTTATAGGTTTATTGGCCAGACTCAACACATCCACCCCTTAGTCCAAATAAAATATTATACTTGCTCATAGAATCAAAATTAATGTGTACATTTTAATCCACACATCATCCTTGAGAGGGAGCACTTCCATGTTTTCTGAGCAGTGTGTTGCCCCTGGCAATGCCCTTGGGTGCCAAGAGCCCATGCTAGTGCTGTAAGTGGGTGGCAGGGCAGCAAGACATTCGGGCCACCCCCAGAAACAGTCTGCATTGGCAACCTTGGGTGTGAGCAATTACTGGGCAGTGAGAGAGCAGAGGCCTAGCGAGACATGACCCCTGCTGGTGAGAACAGAATTTGCATTCTAGTGCAAAGGAGTCAGAAATCTTGAAGAGGGATTGCCAGTGTGGCTTCAAGTGTGCTTCCCCATGAGGAGGTGAGACTTCCTGTGGGGGCCTGCTGGGTCCTGCTCACCCAGAGACAGTGCTGCTGGTCCTCAAATGCCCATCCAAGCCCCTCCCCAACCCAACCTCCTTAGCACTTTGGCCTATTGGCTGTGCCCCTGTGTGTGGCTCCCTGTCCCTCACCTCCCTCTCAGGTTCTCCTGGGAGCAGCCAGGACTTGCACAGGCAAAGGAGCCTAGGACCAATCCTGATCTTACAAAGTCCAATCAAAGTAGGAATAGGATTCAACAAAAAGGTGTTTTAATCCTTGCCAGGAGAGGAGGGAGTGATCAGAAAAGGAATCACAAGCGATAATTTAAGCTGAGTCTTGAAGTAGAATTTGGGGAAGAAGAAAAGCACTCAAGACCAAGGAAAGGACAAGTGAAAAGGGTACAAAAGAGCTTGCCAGCCTCTCAGAATGTCAGAAACAGTGTGGCTGGTGGGAGTGTTGAGGAGAACAGATGAGAAGGGGGCGCTGACCAGGAAGGGACTTCCAGCCAAAGGGAGTCAGGAACTGCAGTCGTGGCAAGGGAGCTCCAGCAGAGAGCTCAAAACAGACACATGGTCACTTTGAGCATGGAAAAGATCCTATGAGAGATACGTAAGCCTGGATTCTTTGAGGGTAGGGACAGTCATTTGGAAAGGCTACTGCAGAGTCCAGGTGAAAGCTGAGCATGAAGCTGGGAGCTGAGGAAGACGTGGGGTGAAAGAAACAGGCCAGAGAGCTACAGTGATCATCCTTAGTGCACAAGGCTATTGTTACAGCCTGGTGTCCAACCTGACTTAATGCCAAAAGTAGAGTCTGCCATCAAAAAATTGCTTTCAGAGGCTGGGATGTTCCTCTGGCAGAGCACTTGCCTGCCACGCACAAGGCTATGGGTTTGATCCCCAGCAACACACACAAGATTGCTTTCACATCCTTTCTCAGGCACCCCATAGATTCTATTCTATAGGGAAGTCAGAGTCTGAGAGGTCAGAATTCATTTGGTAAGCAAAGTAGAACAGGAAACTGCAACCCCTGGCCAGAGACCAAGCAAAGAGAATCAGTTCAGTGAGGTACTACATGTTCCACCGCCCCCCACCCCATCCTCAAGGAGTTCACAGTCTCCTTGACTATGAAGAGAAGCAAACACACAGAAAAACTCCAAACCAGGAGGACAGACATGGCTAGACCAGAAGAATCAGCAAAGATCCACAGCACCAAGAGAAGGGTGTAGTTACAGCTGAAATCAGTACCATGACTTTATCATGGACTCTAGAATGGGAGTCCGAGTGAGGAAATTGGGGTCCTAATGTCACCAGACAGGGGTGCAGGGAGTTCCCTCCAAAGAAAAGAATGGTACCTCATCCTGGCCCAGGCTCATTCTGGATTTTTGCCATTTGAAGTTCTAGGATGCATCAGAAGTAAGGCACAAGTGAAGATTTATTTAAGGACAGCAAAGGTGTATGTACCCAATAAGCACATGTCCTCTCAGAGAAGAGAGATGAGTGAGGTGCCCTCAATTGACTATATATGTGATTTTTCTGGGAAGAAATGTGCAGGTTCTCAGCAAGCTTCTCTGAAAATCAAGTTGTGTGACATTGATTTGATAATTGAGGTTCAGAATGTTCCTCTTAGGTTAAGATGTCTAGCCATATATCAGTTGTAGGCACACTGTATAAGTCTTCAAATCTGGTGACACTTAAATTAATTATGTTTTTATTCTAGTTGATCCATTCCAAACATATGCTATGTTCACCTAACTAGAAGGACAAGCATGACTGGTCATCTTGTTGCCATCTACTAAAAGTCTCTTTTCCTCTCTCCCTAAGAGCCCACCTACCTCAGAAGGAAGAAAGAGGTTCCGTAAAGGACACCTGATGCTGCTCCAGGGCCCAGCCTGGTGCCCAGATCTCCCACTTCTGCTACTTGGTCCTATAGGAAAGCTTGGGCCCAGCTCAGTCATCAAATTGACAATGGTGCTGGGACACCTTAGAGAAGCCAGAGTAGCAGCATTCCTGGGTCCTTCACTTGGCACCAGCCTGGAAACAAGTAGAAAAACCATAGCCTGCATACCTGAGGGTGGGGTCAAGGACCGAGGGGGCCGGGAGCAGTGGAAGTGGTGCTATGGAAGAGACATTTTTGTTCGTCCAGGGTTCTGGGAACTTTGGTAACCCAGTCAGGATGTGATTCCAGGAAGACCCTATCAACATTCCTGTCGGGGAATGTTCTGCTGCCCATTCCTGGCTTGAGTGAGCCTGTATCTGGCTCACTGTAGCTAAAGTATAAGATCAGGGCTGAGGTTGTAGCTCAGTGGCAGAGTGCTTGCCTAGCATGTGTGAGGCACTGGGTTTGATCCTTAGCACCATATTCAAATAAAATAAAGGCATTTTGCCATCTACAACTACAAAATTTTTTTTAATAAATAAAGTATAAGATCAGAGAGCTGAACCCCAGACAGTAGTCACATTATGCAAGTGTACACTCACTGTCGGGAGTCCCTTAGCTTCAGGGCTAGAATCTTATAGTGCAAGAAGAATTGTCTTTTTGGCTCTACAGGAACATTGATTCTTAGGTGAGTTGACAATTGAAAAAGTACTGGAAAAGAAAAAAAAGACTGAAAGGGATCTAGAATTTTTCCAGTCCAAACTTTAATTCACATGGCCCTATACTGCTGCGGGTAGGGTCTGGGCTTGGGATTCAAATCAAATCAAGGTGTTTGATTCTGCCAGTTTTCCTCATTCCACATGGATTTGTGAGCCTATCACATTCTAGGAAATGATCAGCTGTGTGACCTCAAGTAGACAACTTTTAAAAACTTGATTCTCATCTGGGAAATTAAAAATAATGTGTACCTCCTGGCCTATTGTCAAAATTAGATGAAATAGGTAAATCATAAACAGCCCACAGAGAATATCAACTCTGCACCTCAGCAGAGGAGGGGAGCACTTTAAGGGAACCTGCATTTCTGGACTGGTCTCACTGGTAAGATTGGGCATCCCTGACCCACTTGACCTGGGGCCCTGAACTTGCCTCTGACTTGTTTTGTTCTCCCCAGATTCTTGGCCAAGCATTCGGCACTTCTGGGCAGAGGACACAGCAAAAGCAGAAACAGCTCCTTCCACAGCTGACCTGGCATGACTTGGGCTGTTAGTTGAGGGGGACAGAAGTCACTCAAGTATCTAGTGATTGATCAAACTCATGTTATTTGTCTCCCAGTGGTATTTCCACACAGTCTTTGCCACTGTTAGTTACATCATGTCCAGATCTTATTTGCAAAGGAATGGGCAAAGATAGATTTCTCTCTGCTATTGAAAAAACCTGGGGTCCATTTCTTCCATTGAAGAAACTAAGCCCTTCCTAGGACCATCTGGGCTCACACAACTCATCTCCTTGAAGGATGTCTCAAAATGACTCCTGGTATCCTGACTTTATCTCCTAATGATGGCTCACAAACTCACCACTAGTGATCAAAACTTGAGAAGGGATGAATTTACTAAAAGAATATAAGAAGGGCCAAAAAGACAGGCAAAGCTTCCAAAACAATACTCAAAACCCTGCTGTACAGTGTGTGAGAAGGAAGCTTAATGCCACAGAACTCTCATGCAACTGTTGTGTGCTACCAGGAACTCACCTCCCCATGACCGCCACTACAGCCACATTGGACACCCAAAACAAGTCACAGGTCTCTGCATGCTTCTTCCTTGCATGTATCATCTATAATTCAAAGTCCTGTCTCTGCCCTGACCAGTGAACTACACACACAGGCAAGTTTTGATTGTTTGTTGATATTGGGACTTGAACCCAGGGACAATTTACTACTGAGTTACATTCTTTTATTTTCTATTTGGAGATAGGTTCTTGCTAAATTCCTTAGGGCCTCACTAAGATGCTGAGGCTGGCCACAGACTTGTGATCCTCTTGCCTCAGCCTCCCTAGTTGCTGGGATTACAGGCATGCACCACTGCACCAGGCCTAAGGCAAAGCCTTTAGTAGCCATCTTAGAAAAGTAAGACTTCTAATGTGGGAACATTTCCAGGTATTAAATGGGTCACAAACTCAAATACAGGGAGAAGCCAGGCAGGTCTCTGGAGAGTACCCCTTAGGCATTCAGGTCAAAAATGTTAAGATGATGTGAAAATGATGATAAGAGTAATAAGTGATTGTAGTGATGGTGCTGAGGAATTGACTACAAAGGGGCAAGAGGGAATTTTCTAGCATGAGGGAAATGTTCTGTGTCTTGCTTTGGTTGGTGGTTACATGATGTATGTAGTGTATACATTATTTGGTGTATACATTCACCAAATGAGTAGTTAAGATCTGTTCATTTTACAATATATTAAGTATACCTCATTTTTTTTAAACTTGGGGCAAGTTAATATGTCTGTCTATCTGTATATTAATTTGGCCATCAGGCTACCCATTTCCAAGTTTCTGTTACAATCTTTATCTCACATATGAGGAATCAGAGACCTTGAGTAGGGAAACAAGGGCACAAGTGAATGGTGACTTGTGGCCAGCTCCTCAGCCTGGGGAAGGTAGACTGTGCGGTCTAGGAGCTACGTCTAACTGCGCAAACTCCGTGCATTTGAAGAGTCAGTCGCAGTGCTAACCCAGCCTTTCCACCCGCTGGGAGGAAGGCGTTCCCCAGGGACTGGGCAATTGTCTGCCTGGCCAGAAAGTGAGACAGTCACTAAATACCTACCCCAAGGAAAGCCGAAATGAATGGAACACGCATCCCTAGGGAGTATTGGCCAGGCGCGCAGATAAATCACAAACTGCACTGACAGTTTGAGATTAGCATTGAGTGCCAAATGCCGACACAGGCAACCAAGTTCCAGGAAAAGAAATCCGATCTGAGAGAGGCGACCGCGGCGGTGCAAAGCGAAATCCACAAGAGAGGCCGGGCAGAGACCAAATCTTGATGGAGCCTCCTCTTGGGGCGAGCACCTAGGCACTTATCGAAGTCTTACCTGGTCACCGGTCTGCCCCAAAAGGTACCGCTATACAGGTGAAAAAAATCAAGGCTCCTGCAGTTTACAGTACTATCCAAAGTCTGAGTTGTAATCTCAAACCCAGTTCTTTGACTCCACGCCCGAGATCCTTCCTCTCCTCCGCCCACTGGGGAGTAGGTCTCTACAGAGTGACTCCCGCCCATCCCAAAGCGACTCGTCCCGTGATTCGATGCAGGTGCTGCACGCCAGAGGGAACTGGAGGAATGCTGGGCGCCCGGGGTGGGGGTGGGGAGGTTCTGTAGCCAAATCCTCGGCCGCACAACCCGCCGGGACCTTCCGGACGCCGGGAGCAGGGCCCTCCAGCCGGCGCCCGCCCTGATTGGCGCTCGGGGTCGGCCTCCAGCTGGCTCACCTGCCACTCTCAGCCAATCGAGGACACCAGAATTAGGGCTGTCACCGAGGGAGGGGGAGATGCTGCGGACGCGCGTCTGAGCTGCCCTCCCCGCGGAGTTCCCGCCAGGCCCGCGGCAATCCAGAGCCTAGTCCCAGCCGCCGGCTGCCAGCCCCGCGGCCCTCATCACCGAGCTCGGTGCCCCGCGCGCTTTAATGCAGCAGCTCCAGCCCGGGCCTGCTCGGCATCTCCGCTTGGTGGGACGCGCCCCGACGGTGCCCCGAGTCGTCTGCGAACGCCACCCCCATTGCCTCCCACCGTTCACCCGGTCCCTGTCGGCCCCCGGGGAGAGCGTGGGCCCGGCCGGGGTCAGCCCGACTGAGGCAGGATGTTCACGTCCAAGTCCAACTCCGTGTCCCCCTCGCCGTCCCTAGAGCAGGCCGACTCCGACGCGCTGGACATCAGTACCAAAGTGCAGCTCTACGGGGTGCTGTGGAAGCGGCCCTTCGGGAGGCCGTCAGCCAAGTGGTCCCGGAGGTGAGTGCGTCCCCAGAGCCCCACCACCACCACCACCGGGGAAGGGAGCTCCCGGTCTCAGGACACCTCCCATCACTTCCAGTCACTGTCCCGCCTCTGCCTTCCTCTGTGACCTTGATCTTGCTCCTTTTTACTCTGCACCGGCTCCGCATGAAAGATGTGGATCTTAGCTGCTAGAGCTGGAGTGGGACCACCCGCCTGGGGGAGGTAGTGGATTCTCTGTGAAATAAACTGAGTCCCTAGTGGGGAACCTGGGTGTGGGCTGAGATCAGGGCTGTAGCAGGTCAAGTTGTGCCAGACTCTGCCTCCAAAGAGAAGCCCCATCTTCAGCCACAAGACACCTTTCCGGATCTTTACTGGCAAACTCGTTTTCCACACCCAGGTCTAGAGTTGCTGGCTAGAGGTGGAACACTATTGAGCCAGGTTCTGACTTAGGCCAGGAGAGAGAGAGCAGGGCCTGGAAAAGTCTGTGCCATCCCCACCTGGATGGGGGGGGGGGGATACATTGGTTCTGCTCAAAGGACTGATCCTTTGGAAGTGGTGGTGGATGGAGAAATCCACAGCAGCCCCAGCTTCCTTCAGCACCAGCTTCCTCATCCTCCCTCAGAGAGTACTCCCCAGAAGTCAATAGCCACTTTCCACTAACAAATGGCCTGGGAGGTTTTGGTATTGGGACAAGGGGAATCTTATAGCTCTGGGCTTGCAGGAAGCTCCCAAAACTGGCCTCAGGTGCCATGGGCCATCTTCTGCACAGTTTTTATCCTCAAGCCAACTTTGGTTCTGAGATTTGCTACTTGTATGGCCTAGAGAACTTTAGACCCTGTCACAGCCCCTCCCTGGAGGTTGTGACCCTTCCAGGAAACTAGGGGTGCATTTATATACCCTTTCCCCATCCTATACCAAGAGTCTATCCTGAGCAGAGGGGCCTCAGATGTTCTTAGGATCACAGATCATATTCTGATGTTCAATTCTGATGAATAATTTAATATTCCTATAAAACTGCAGAACAAATGAAGCTGTGGACAGCATTTCACATTTTCCATACCCGGTTTTATGTATTTTTATTACTTTTGACAGATTTCTGAGATTTAATGTAATACGCACTCCTTGAGTTCCTCCAAAATTCTTACCTCTGGTGCTCTTAATGGAGGTTTGCAGCAGCACGAAGATTGTATGAGGGGGCTTCCAGGGTTGAACTGCTTGAGCTGTAGCCGCTGAGGGTGGGGAGCAGCTTGTCTCTGCTTGGGCTCTTGAGTGGGGGTGGGAAGTCTTCTTGAGATGCAAGTGCCATTAGCAGAATGTCCCCTCCCCTCTTCTGCCTCAGCTGCTCCAGGCAGCAGACACTCCTCTCCACTGGGTCTGGCTGCTGGCCCAGGTATTGCCTCTGAGTCTTGCCAGCCAAGACTTTTCTTGCCAGGTATTTTCACCTGATTGCATCCAGTAAATGCTAGGTGTCTGGGACCCCCAGCTCATGTCCCCTGGGCCCCCTTACCACTATAGTTACAGTAGGGACCTGGACCCACAGTTGATTTGGGGGCTGAGAAGCATTCAGGGTAGACTCCCCAATTTAACCACAGTGATATGTTTGGGGTACACAGAGAATCTCATCAGTGAACCCCACAGCCACCGTAAAAAACATCCAGTCTAAATCAGAACAATGCATGTGACCCACAAATACAGCTCCAAGTCTAGCCCTCTAACCCCCTTAGAGAAGATTTTCACTTCCTTCCTCTGGAGCTGCCACTGGGAAAAGACTCCCACTCCTCGGGGCTCAGGAAACCTGCCCACACTAGGCCTCTGTCCATGACCTCTGTTTCATGCTCTGGAACTCTCTCTCTCTCTCTCTCTCTCTCTTATATATATATATACACACACACACACACACACACACACACACACACCACAGATTTAGCCTTGAGTCGCAACAGCTAGCCTGGGTGGGTCTGGGGAGTGGGGGAGGCCTGATGATCCACTTAACCCCCTCTTGCTTCCCAGCAGGGCCCCCTGCGCCCCAGTTTGCCATTTGTGAGGTGGAGTCTCTGGACCTCAGCTAATTAGCAGCCAGGGGAAGCTTGGGAACAAGGCAGCTCTGGCCTGCCACTGCAGAGCGGTCGATGCCCTGGCGGGGCAGCTAAGGAGAGAGGGCTTGGGAAGGCTCTGTCAGTACTGCATAAATAATGAGTGGGCAGGATAGAACTGCCTGGGGCTGGCTGGGTTCTATAAACCCTCTTCCCCTGGGGCCTGCCTTAGGAAGCATGCCTCCAGCCCCCACTACCCAAGCAGCCCTTCCTTCCTGGGGTGGGAGGACACCCTGAGCTCAGTCCAATCCACATTCTATTCTCCCATAGGCAACAGAAGGGGAAGGGAATCAAAAGCATTAGTGCGCAGAGGGAAGGGAATCTGGGGAGGTATTTAGAGGGTGATTCAATAACTCTGTCCTCATCTTAAGCTGTGAGCAGTGGTGATGCAGGTGCCCAGATGTGGGAAGCTCTGAGACAAGGGGAACAGATTAGGGAGTCCCAGCCTCAGCCAGGGTCAGCTCAAATAGCCAGAGGCTTCTCAGATTCAATACTTCATCCAACACTCTAGTCTCTCTCCCAAATGAATGCCTCCTAAGACCAGAGCCCCTGATGAAGAGGGCCCAGCCAATTCTTTCCTGTGACAGTGCCCTCTTCCACCCTGCTGTAAGGTGGCCTTTGGGAACCAGCCCGGTAGCAATTCCCTATTGGGCAGAATGGTAGATCTCTGCCCCAGGGAGCGAAGACTCATGGTGCCCATCAGGTACCCAGAGTTCCACAGAAACAGCACCTACGTGTTGCAGATCCGCAATCTGCAGACATGGCTCAAGAATCTGCCACACCCACTCCCTCTTAATAATCAACCTGTATTCTCCAAACTTCTTTCAGAGTGGCAGCATGAGGGGGCGGAGGCTTGGCCAGGAGGCAGCTGGAAGGTCGGGATTCCTGCAAATATGTGTGGGTGGGAAGGATAGGGGGGAGGTGACAGAGCAGGGAATCTCTTTCAGCATTGGTGAAGGAGAGGGATTTGGAGGACAGTGTCTTCCCCAAGAAAATAAGTAGTGAGCGACTTACTTTATTCTAAAGATTTCATAGTGTTTTTCACTCTCTGGGAAAACATTACCTTCTCCTTATCCCAGGATTGCTATTCCCCATACCCACTTATAGGAAGGAAAATTGGAGCACAGAGGCAGGGGGAATGTGCCTTGTCAAGTCTCTCCAGATCCCTCTACCCATCATCAAGGAGATGGGCAAAGTCTCTGGACCACACAGCCATAAAATGAAATGACACACCTGTTAATTCAGGCTTCAATGGGGTCAGATTTGCCCAGAGAGACAGGTCTACTGGAGTCAAGTGAGTTAATTGTGCAAACAAACCTCACTTCTTTCCCACTCCTTCCCTTAGTGGCTGTTGATGTCCTGTTTGAAAATGAGTCTCAGCTGGGGGGGCAGGGCAGGTAGGGGGTGGGACAGACCCCAAGCTTGAAGGCACTTCAGCTTCCTACATCCGGGACTTGAACATAGAAAGTAGTTTTTCTGAGAGCAGCTGTGGGTATGGTGGAACTGGAAGCTAGGCTGAAAGGCTGGAGCTCTGAGTTCCAGTCCCTGCTCTGCCACTGACTAGCTGTGTGTCCCAGGCTGTGGTACACCTCCTAACTGGCTGCCCGTGTCTCATCTACAAAGTGAGGGTGAGGTGGGGTTTTTTTGTTTGTTTGTTTTGTTTTATTTTGGTACTGGATATTGAACCCAGGGGTGCTTAACACTGAGCCACATCCCCAGCCCTTTTAAATACTTTATTTAGAGACAGGGTCTCACTGAGTTGCTTAGGTCCTCACTAAGTTGCTGAGGCTGACTTTGAACTCATAATCCTCCTGCCTCAGCTTCCAGAGCTGCTAGGATCACAGGCGTGCACCACCACGCCCAGCTCAAATTGTGTTTTCTTAAACTGTGTTCCACAGATGATTCTAGAGGTGCTTTGAGTCTACCCCAGAGAGTGGAAACCAGGTGGTAGGGCACTATCAGCGCCTCCACAGTGGTGTGTGTTTGGTGCATTGAACATGCCTTTGCTATATTGTTTGAAGAGTTCTGATAAAAAATTGTTTGAACCTCTTTGAATTTGATCTCTCCAGGAGCCAACATGCTCCCCCTGCCAACCAACCTGCTGTCTCAGATGCAATGCTAGCCAAGCAGCCTTGGTCAGGATGAGCATCCCCTGAGCATACAGGCCCTTGGACAAGAAGGGACAAACACTGGGGGCTCTGCCACTTCTGTAAGAACACTTGATAAGCTGTCCTTTCCCAGCTTCAACCCCCAAACCCACTCTTAGGGTCTGAGGAACTCAGATTGAGGGGAGTAAGGGCTGGGCATATTCTGAAAGTCTGTGCGGCCAGACTGGATGTTCTGCCTTCCTGGGAAATGTAACCCACACCTAACTCCACAGGCTCTTGCCCTCCTGAAAGTGAGGTAACCTTGGCCCCAAGATCAAATGCCACAGGGAGTCTACATCCTGTACCCATGTTCCTGCTCCCACCTGGAGGCTCTAAACCCAGACTCCCTGAATGTAAATTGCTAGCTGGCTGGTGTAGGTGTCTCTGTTGCACTAGCAGAGGGGGGACTCAGTTCATTCCTCAGTCTCCTCTACCCTTTCCCACTGCCACACATGAACCCCAGCCTCTTGTACCAGGTGGTCATGGGTCTAGCAGGTTGAGCTGAAGGGCAGGTTTGGCACCAAGGAGGAAGAGGAACATTATGTTATAGAGGTGTAAACACCCTCATGCTGAGTCTTAGATGCCTTGTTTCTCAAGCCCACTGTGTCCACCACCCTCTCTTGACCCTGTAGGACTCTTGCTTCTTCTCGGGATCCTCCTCTGCACCTCCCCCCATTATTCCTCTACCCCATTGCCCTTCAATTTTTGCCCCAACATCAAATTTCTCTCACTCTTGTTATACAAAGTCCCTCCCAGATCCTACTCCCAAATTGGGCATTTGCATCTCGAAACCACAAGGAGCTCATCCAGTGGACTGACCTTTCTAACAGGACCCTCCCAACTGGGAAGGTGCTTGCATGTTCCTCGGCTCCAGGTGGATCTCGCAGGAACCCAATGTTAACCATAAAGCTCTGGTTGAGACCTTATTGAATTCAGAGCACAAGGGTGGGAGAAAGGAGGACCGAACTTAAGAAAATCCCTTCTGGGGGCTGGGGCTGTAGCTCAGTGGCAGAGCGCTTGCTTAGCATATGTGAGGGACTGGGTTCGATCCTCAGCACCACATGAAAATAAATACATAAGATAAAGGCATTATGTCCATTTACAACTACAAAACAATTAAAAAATAATAAAATAAAACCCCTCCTGGTTCCCCAGTTTACGCTAGATAGCTTCTATGTTCATCCTGTCAACCAAACTAGAATCCTGTGTGTCTCCCCAGATTCACATCACCTGCCCTGGTCTAATTGTTCAACAAGCCCTGCTAGTTTTTATCTCCTGTTAACTCTAAGTTGTCCCTTTATGTGGCCATGGTCTCCTCAAGACCCCACCCCACCCCACCCCACCCATGTCTAACACTACAATTTAACCTCACAGTACTTGCTTAAAACCCACTGCCAGCTTCCCTGTCGGCAAGAAGTCCCACTCTGCTCTGAGTCTCTGACCTTAGCTCCCTCCTTAGCTGCCCCACCCCCGCACACTGGCCACCCCTTTTGGACTTATCTGCCTATAATACCAGACATGTTTTGATGACCTGGATCACACTAGTTTCTGCTTATTCCCTTCTTTTCTGTCTGGACTCTCTCTCCCCACTCTACTTCCTCCCAAATTCCTAAGATATTTATATTTACTCATCAGAACCCTGCTCAGCTATGAAAGCCTCTCAGAGAACTCCCCTGGCTGGGCCCCTAAACCATTCAGTCCCCCTGCTGGGCACTCTTCCTGTACCCTGATACAAACAGACTCTGATGCCACATATTTTGGTGCTTGACAATGTCACAGTGATCCTCCTGGTGCTCTGTATTACCGCAGTGTACCCTGCTGTTTTACAATGTTGCCCTACATCCTTTACAAGTTTCCTAGCGTTTACCAGCTGTGTGATCTGGGGCATATTACTTAATTTCTCTGCGCTCTAGATTCCTCACCTAACTCTTGTAAGGAGTGAGTGAATTAACACCCATATGGAGCTTGATAGACATTAGTTATTTTTTAGATTATTGATTTCTATGTTCTCTCTCCTCATTCATTTCTTAGCTCCTTGAGGATAGGGATTCATTTGCCACAGGGTATAGCATAGCACCTGCCCATCGAGGTGATTCCTTAATGCTCTGTGAGCTGAGCTGAGCAGGAGTTTGCAGTTCCTTTGCCAAGATCAGCTCTAGGGATACATGTGAACAATTCCGGGTCATAAGTGATGAGGAAGCCTAGGGCACAGGCAGTTGAGCGCTTGGGCTTGGTCAGCAGAGACAACTAACTGGGTTCTAAGTTTGCCACTTACTAGTGGCTCAATCTCTCTGTGCCTCAGTGAAATAGAAACAACACACCTCCATCCCTTACAGTTTTGGTGAGAAATCTAAATAAGAGAATGTCAATGCTGGGCACGGTGGCACACACCTGTAATCCCAGCGGCTTGGGCAGCTGAGGCAGGAGGATCCAGAGTTCGAAGCCAGCCTCAGCAACTTAGCGAGGCCCAAAGCAACTCAGTGAGACACTGTCTCAAAATAAACTATAAAAAAGGGCTGGGGATGTGGCTCAGGGGTTAAATGCCCCTAAGTTCAATCCTTGGTACCAAAAAAAGGAACATCAATAAAACAACTGGCAAAGTGAGCATCTTGCTGCCTTCTAAATGTTCCTTAATCTATAGGTAAAAATTCTGTTCTTTAAGACCGAGAGAGGAGGCAGCCATGCTGACACACCCTTATCCACATTCACTGGGCTCCTCACAACCCAAAGGGGCAGGTGGGGAGGGTCCTAAGGACTAGGGTGGGCAGACAAGCCTCCCTCCAGCAGGGCTGTGTGAGCACAAATGGGAGAGGAGGTCAGAGGGGGACCCCAGCAGGAACCTCAGAAAATAAACACTAATAGTCATAAGAAAAGTAAACACGTCCTGAATCTTTCCACGGTCTTCTAAGCCTTTGTGTGACTTTACTTACCCTCGAGCTGCACTCAAGGGAACCGAGGCCTGAGTTTAGGATAGCTGCACACTCCCATCTTCTCGATCTTTTCTTGCCTTCTAATCATGCATGGCGGCAACTCTTACCACGTCCCCTTTTCTTTGCCCCCTCCCCCAAATCTGTCCTTGACACCACAGCCAGGTAAGCCTTTTGTACATCAGGCCACGTCATTTCTGCTCAAAGCCCTCCATGACTCAGAGAAAAACACAGCCTCTACCAAGTAGCCCTGTGACCTCCAGCAAGTCATGTCACCTCTCTGTTTAAAATGCAGGGAGCACCTGTTTCCTAGGGTAATTGTGAGTGTTCAAGGAGTTAACAGAGGTAATTGCTCACAGGAAAGCATGCTTTGTGGTAAGAGCTAAAGAAATGTAGGCTCACTCCTTAGTCTCAGTACCAGAGCCACAGGGCCTTACAAGACCTGGCCCAGCCATTTTTGGTCTTGCTCCCTCTGCTTCAGCCTTGCAGTTCCTGCCAGAGCCAGGCATGCTCCTGCCTCAGGACCTTGCATCTGCGGGTCTTCTGCCTGGAGCACCTCCCGTCTTCCCTCACCTTCTTCATTAAGCTTCTTCTGCCTACCTGCTTAGTATAACCCCTGCCCCACCCCATTACCCAGCAGAGTTGGGTTCTGGGAGGACCTCTTTCTGTTTCCCAGAGGGCCAACTCTCTGCACAGGGCAGTGGGGAGGGGAAATTGAAAAAGAGGGAGGAAGAGAGCCTGAGACAGAGAGGGAGGGAGAAAGGGAAAGGGAGAGGGAGAGGGCCAGAAAAAAAGGAGAGAACCTTCCTCTTTTTGTCAAGGCTCAGGCCTAGAGGAACAGGGCCCCTCCCTCTTAGCACATTTAACCTTAATTACCTTCCCACCTCAGATACAGTCACATTTGGGGTTAGGGCTTCAATGTGAATTGTGGGGTCAGGCAGCACACAGCAATATTTCAGAAGCTGTTGAGAGGGATAGAGGCAGCTTGTGCTGCTTGTCTCACCTTATATGGGGAGGTACATATTCATGCCAGGTGTCCTGGGTCCTCGCCAACTGGCAGAGTGATGAGCACAGGCTCATTTTGTTTCCCAATAATCACATAAGGTCAGTGTTCTCGCCCCAGCTCTATAGACAAAGAAACTAAGACTCAGAGCTGTGCTACCTCCCCAAGGGTCTCCCAACCCACCTGGAAAAGGGCAGGTCTGTTGCTTGCTGAAGCCCATGTTCTCACCTACTCTGTGAGGTCCCTTGGAAAAAGCAGGGCACACCCACTTCAGTCCATGGGACAGAAGTGGTGTGGCCCCACCCTCCAGGAAACTAGCAGCCCTCTCTGGACAAGCAGAGCATGCAGGCTGTGGCAGTGGGTGCCGAGTGCCAAGTACCCTGCAAGTGCAGGAGGGGCCCAGATGTCAGCATTGGGTGAGGAGCATGCAGCCAGATGAAGAGCGGACGGAGGGCATTTTGGGTAGAGCAGCATGATCTCTATTTGCAGGGTCATGCAAGGAGCGGGGAGGTAGCGGGCTCCACACTCCCCTGGAGCACAGAGACACTGAAGGGTAGAAGTGGTGGGAGAGCTGAGCACGGGCAGAGTCAGCTGTGGGAGGCCCAGAAGGTCACTGAAGTTCTGCAGTGGCTCTTGGTAAGGAGGGCAGGGAGGTTCTGATTTTTATTTTCATTGTATTTTCCCTGGCCAATGTCATGCCATTGATGCTGTGTCTCTGAATGCACAGCAGCTGAGAGTCATACTGTTGGCTACTGGGAGTCCATCTTAGCAGTCCAACATACCCCTGCTTTGAACTCTCCTCCATGCAGACACCCACACACACACTCAACAACTCAGAATCTTCCCTACTTTCTGCTCATATCATATCGCTACAACAGTGGCCCTGGAGGAAGGAGCCAGCACTTGGGGTGTCTCTGAGCCTCAGGAGCTTTGAGGCCAAACTGGATCTTCCCCTGTGGGGCATTTGGTGTCTTATCAAAGTTAGTTTCAATCATTAGTTTTATAAGAGTCCCCAGGACAGGGCCCTGGGGGTTGGCATTGAGGATGCACCTCCTCAAAATTCAGAAAGCATCAAGGTCCAGGGATCCTAAGTCCCAGAAGGAGGCTGTGGAGCAGTCTGAGACAAAAGGGAATACAGGTGTCCCACTGAGGGTGTCAGGCGCTGCAGATGTGGCCCCAACAACCTGTACCCATTCCCTTTGGTTGCACGCTCTCAAGATTACACCAGAAGATTCACCTTGGAGTCATGTGTCTTTTTATCCTCCTCCTATCCTACCTGGAGGAGACTCTAAGTAACTGGAGATGACAGTTCAAGGGGTGCAGGAACCTGAGGGGGAAGGACTTCAGGTGTCCTGCTGTACCTAGGATGGTGGGATGAGGGGATAGAGGCAGCCAGCCCTGAGGAGCAGAGGGAGGGCAATTTGGGTGAAGCAGCATGACCTCCATAATTAGGGTCATGCAAGGAGCATAAGCTGGTGGCCCCATGGGCTCCTCTGTGAGTCCAGGGCTACAAAGGCACTCTTGTTGTCCCCCAGGGCCTAACTGTTTCTCCCCTTCCTTCCCCCTCACCGCTGTAGGTTTTTCATTATCAAAGAGAGCTTTCTGCTTTACTACTCTGAGAGTGAAAAAAAGAGCTTTGAAACCAACAAATACTTCAATATACATCCTAAGGTGAGGTGTCCCCTCCCCAGGGCCACAGTGGGGGAGGGTCCCAAGGAGATGTCAGGGGATGTTGGAGGGCTGTCCTTTGTCTTGCAGTGGTCTAGCAGGGAGTCTGGAAAGCAAATTTTCTCTCAGGGCACAAGACCCCCTGCCCTGCCCCCCAGGCTCGACCCCAACTTTCCTGTACCCTGGAGCCTGCCCCAGCCCTTCTTCTTCCCTCTGAGAGTCAGTTCTGGCCTCTGCCCAGCAGCTACAAAGTCAGGTTCAGTAGCCTCAAGGTCAGGTCCACCCTGGAGGTCTTGGCAGAGCCTGGCTTTATCCCCAGAGGCCCCAAGTGACCTGAGCTGGGTGGGTGGGGCTGCCTGTTCTGGTTCTTCCACAGGGTGTCATACCCCTTGGGGGCTGCCTGGTGGAGGCCAAGGAAGAGCCCAGCATGCCCTATGTCATGAAGATCTCCCATCAGGACTTCCATGTAAGTGAAGCTCTCCCCTCGGCCTGGGAAAATCAGCCTGGCCCAGGGAGGTGTCCATGCCCAGGACTATGTTGTAGGGGAGCAGAGTGGGCCTCCATGACCCTCCAAGGGGCCATCTCTCAGCACACCCATGGCTCCTCTTCCTGGCAGGGGAATGTCTTGCTGGCTGCCGAGTCCGAGTTTGAACAGACACAGTGGCTGGAGATGCTCCAGGAGTCTGGAAAGGTGTAAGTGCTCGCAGCCAGAAGGGCATCTGGGGCTCCAGACTCGGGGGGCGGGGGACAGGCTGGGCCCACCATGTATTCCCTGACTCTCTGCTGGGATCCTCGTGGACACTGAGAGGGCTGTAGGAGTTGGCTAGGATGGGTGAGAGGAGGCAGCCAGCTCTTAGAGCATCTCTGAGGGTCCCCCAAGTGAGCTTGGAAAGTATTTACGGTCACAGGTAGCAGACATGAACACTGTGTGTCTCCAGCTCTTGGAAGTGAATCCAGCATCAATCACTCATTGTATTTGGTACTTGCTAATGTCGATCTCACCTCCTCCTATCAAGGACCAGAGTGAGTGCCCAACAATGTCCAATTGCACATAAATCCCTGTCCTAGCACCTGCCTATTTGAGCTGGATCACACTGTTGATCCAATAAACAATACTTGAGTCCCACCCTGCATGTGGCCTCGTGCTTGGTGACGGGTACTCAGGCGATAGGAAGCTGCCTGGGAAGAAATCTCTTCCCTGCTCTGAAAGTGCTCTTGGTCCCTGGTGGCCCACTTTGCAGCCTGGGCCAGTCTCCAGTTACTGTAAGTGATCCATACTGGTGGCGTGCCCAGAGCCCTGGGTGCTAGAGTGACAGTCAGCTGAGTTTCTGGATAGGCGAGTACAAAACACGCACTTGCTCTTTCTCCTAGATCCTCGTGGTCTAACGATCTTATTTCTTCCTCTTCTCTCCTCTGTGCCATCTGCCCTCACTCCCAGGACCTGGAAGAATGCCCAGCTGGGAGAAGCCATGATCAAAAGCCTGGAGGCCCAGGGGCTGCAGTTGGCTAAGGAAAAGCAAGAGTATTTAGGTTGGCTGGAGGGGTGGACTGGAACCTGAGGTTCCCTAGTGGGAGCACTTGGGGGCCTAAGCTGTAGCCAGGGGCTTGGTGGAGGACCCAGGGTGGGTGTCCAGGTGGGACTCAGCAGGCCATGAGGAACCAGAGACCAGCTCCACACCTGGAGGGCTTTATGGAGAGACAAATGTCCTTCTGGCCAGCATGGCTGGAGGGAGAACAGCCTGGTGGCCAGGAGTCGGGGGTCTGCACCTGGCCTTATCTTCTCCCTACCAGCTCTCTGTGTCTTTAGGTGGCTCGTCTCTCTAAACCTCAGTTTCCTCCTCCTTAAGATGGAGATAAGGATAGTCCCCAGCTTTCAGAGGTGGTATGGAGATCGGGTTCATTGGTCCCATGAGAAAATGCTGCAGATGCTCATGTAGGGCTTGCAGTGAGGGCTCCTTAAATGAAGATGCAGTTATCCTACCCTGGGCACCTGAGTCCCACATTTCACCCCAAACCCTCCCCACGCCAAGACCACCTTGAACTTGGCCACAGGGCTCCAGGCCCCTATGCCGAGAGAGAAGATGGGCAGACTTGGGGCTCAATGCTTTGCCTGGGACCCCTCCCCTTCTGCCCGCTTAGGCACTTGGGCCCCAGCATGGTTCCCCTTCCCACTAAGACTGCCCTCCCCACTAGCTGGACACCAGTGCAGGCAGTGGGGGGCGGGGGTGGAGCTGAGGACCAGCCCAGCCACAGCAGCCCTGGGGGATGCATGGGACTCACCTGAGCTCCCAAGGACAAGGCCCTGTCATGGCCCTCTGAATGCATGAAGCAGGAATGATACCCAGAAAGGAGGGAAGCGGGACCAGTCCTTGGCTAGCAGGGGTGCTGACCTCTTCCTGGGGAGATGCTGGGGATGATGGAGACCACCCTGGGCACCTGCCTCAGGACTTCCACTGTGAGAAAGCAGTCTATAAGGGTGTGCTTGCCTTGACAGACAAACTGATGGAAGAGACAGAAGAACTCTGCCTTCAGCGGGAGCAGAGAGAGGTAGGTGCACAGGGAGGCCACTGTCACTCTGTCACTGCCTCCCCTTAACACTTAATAGCCTCACTTGCTGTCTCCCAACACGTGCTTCCAGCATTAGGGAGAGACATGGGGGGCTGGGCACCCAGCGACTGGCTGGAACATCAGACGGGGCGGGGCCAGGAGCCCAGTGCAATGACAGTGCTTGCAACTGCTATAGATTCTTGGCAGGAAGTGCATTTCTCCCTGCCAACCCTCCAAAGGAAAGTAAAAAGGGAAGGTAACCATCTTCTAGGGAAGAAGTTCTCCAAAAATTTTATAAGCGGCTTGTCACAGAGATTCCCAGGAGGCTGTAGTGGCCTGAATTATCTATCAGGGGCTTCTGGCACTGTGAGGGTGATTGGATTTGATGATCTCAGAGGTTCCTTCATTCTCTGCCAACAATACAAGTCCTGAGCAGGCTCATTGCCAACTTGAAGCTGCCTGTGGTTCAGGAGACTCTTGGCCTCATGGGAGCCACTGAAGTTCACTTCATTTGAAACCTCTAGGCAGCACTGAGCCTCGCCTATCCTGAGGAGTCTTTCTGACACCTGAAAGGCAGGGGGTGAGTACTAGTTGGCTGTACAGAATCCAGACCCAGGCTATCTGTATTTGTATCTGCCCATCACACTTGTGGCTGTGTGACCTCAGACAAATTATTTAACCTCTTTGAACATCAATATTCTCATCTGAAAAATGACAATGATAATAGAACCCATCTTATTAAGGATGCTATAAAGATTAAAGGTGTTACCTATAACGCGATCGGCACATAAGACATGTTTATTGAATGTTTGTTGATATGCTCATGTTGTTATTAATTATGGGCCCACCCCACATGTGAACTGCCTGAGGCAGAAGCTATAGAGTGGCTTGTGCAGAGGAGCCCACAGAGAGAGGCACCATTGATTCTACTTCTCTTTGCCTTGTCACTTTTCCTCGCTCCCAGGCCAGTTGTGGAGCTTGGCACTGTGGGATGAATCAATGGGTGAATAACTTTGTTCTCCCGACTTTACATCTTGATTTTAATCCAGTAGGACAGTCCACCTTCATTTTTCTTCTTCCAAAAATTTGTCAGTTTTTCGTGCCCATTTATTCTTCCAACTGGACTTAAGAGCCATTTTGTTGGTTACAAAACAAACAGAAAAATCCACAGAGGATTTGTACTTAGAGGTACGGATTTGAGGACTGTCGTGTTGACTTCAGTGTCTCTTCCACCCCCCCAAGGGTGGGGGCCTCTGTATCCCAGGCTTTCATCTAGATTTCATTAGAATGTTGGTATTTTCTCCATTCAGTCCCACACCTTTTAAGTGGGAATTTGGTGTGTTGATGTCAGCACCTTGAAGACAGGTGAGCTGGGTGTGGTGGCTCACACCTGTAATCCTAAGTACACGGGAGCTGAGGCAGGAGGGTTGCCTGTTGAAGGTTCTGTCTCAAAAAACAAAACACAAAAAAATGTGATTTAGGAAGCCTGGGGTGGGGTGGGGTGACAGGCACGGCCTCCAGCAGGGAGAAGAGACTGATCCATCAGAGAGGCTAAATCTGGGGCAGCAGTCGGCCGGAGGAAAATTTAGACACTCTATCTAGGTCTTTAGCCAGGAAATTAGGACAGCGGGGACCCACTGCACACAGGCCTCACTGGGTGCCCAGCACACTGGAGGAAGGAGGCTGTCGGCAGTGAACTCTCTTTTTGGCGCACAATGGGTGTAAGCCCAGACCCGCTGGTGCCCACAGGAGAGGCTGCTCAGGCGGGCAGGGGAGAAAGAACTAGGAGAGCTGGATTCCTTGTCCGCAGCATGTCTAGAGAGGAATAGGATTCGGATTCTATTCCTGGCTTCACCACTGAGTCATTCTGTCCAAGTTTTTCTCTACTTTCTCATCTATAGGATGAGTCTGCCTGTCCCCTCTTCCTTCCCCATTTCATGGCAGGTCAGAGATTGGGGTGTGCTTTGGGCCACATAGAAAGGCCTTTGGTACAATGGCCCAGTGATAAGACGAAGGTTCTTCTGATTTGTGACATCTCAGGGGACAGCCTGCTCGAAAGGAAGTCTCAGGGTCTGGATTCAAGAGACCTGGATGAGAATCTCAGCTTTATGACTGACAGTGTGAACTTGGGAATGTCATTCGAAGCCTCTGATCTTCAGATTATCCATTTGTGATGTCTGATAAAAGAAATGCCAGCTCCTACCTTCCTCCCAGGTTGCAGTGAGGCTCAAGGGAACAGAATGTAGGTGCTTTGTGGAATGGAAAGGCCCAGTGTATGATGGCGGAGTCTGGCACCCTCCATGTACAGAAAGGTGGGAGGACCACGAGTTCAAAGCCAGCCTCGGCAAAGTGAGGCACTAAGCAACTAAGTGAGACCCTGTCTCCAAATAAAATACAAAATAGGGCTGGGGATGTGGCTCAGTGGTTAAGTGCCCCTGGGTTCAATCCCTGGTACTAAAAAAAAAAAAAAAAGTCATAGGTGAAATTAAAGTATAAAAGAACAGAGCAAGCAGGCAGCTTGGGGTTCACAGCAAAATTGGATAGAAAGTATGGAGTCCTGCTGCCCCCACCTCCCCCTCTCTCCATGTCCCACACCACGGTGACAGTCATGTTACGATTGAGGGTCCTACACTGACATGACATTATCACCCAAAATTCATACTTTACATTAGGGTTCACACTTTTTTGGGGTGGTGGGTACTGGGGATTGAACTCAGGGGAATTTGACCACTGTGCCACATCCCCAGCCCTATTTTGTATTTTATTTAGAGACAGGGTCTCACTGAGTTACTTACCAGCTCATCTTTGCTGAGGCTGGCTTTGAACTCACGATCCTCCTGTCTCAGCTTCCTGAGCTGTTGATTACAGGCATGCACCACCATGACCAATCATGTCAATGGACCTTCATTTTATTTATTTATATGAAGTGCTGAGAATCAAACCCAGTGCCTCACACATGCCAGGCAAGTGCTCTACCACGGAGTTACAGCCCCAGCCCTAGGGTTCACTCTTGGTGTTGTACATTCTGTGGATTTTGACAAATATGTAATGTCATGTATCCACCATTGTAATATCATATAGAATAGTTTTGATGCCCTAAACATCCTCCATGCTCCAGATATTCATCTCTCCCTCCCCAATAACCCCTGGCAATCACTCATCTTTTTACTGTCTCCATAGTTTTGCCTTCTCCAGAATGTCATACACTTGGAATTATATTCTATGTTGTTTTTTCAGATTGGCTTCTTTCATTTAGTAATATGCATTTAAGTTTCCTTCATGTCTTTTTATGGTTTGATAGCTCATTTCTTTTTAGTGCTGAATAATATTGTCTAAAGGACATCTCAGTTGCTTCCAAGTTTTGGCAATTATGAATAAAGCTGCTATAAACATCCATGCATAGGTTTTCTTGTGGACATACATTTTCAGCTCATTTGAATGAGTAACAAGGCGTGTGATTGCTGGATCATATGGAAAGAGTATGTAAGTTTTGTAAGAAGTGGCTAAACTGTCTTCCAAAGTGGCTGTGCCATTTGGCATTTCCATCAGAAGTGAATGAGAGTTCCTGTTGCTCCACACTTTGGCTAGTGTTCGGTGTTGCCAGTGTTTTGGATTGTGGCCATTCTCATAGATGTGTTGTGTTATTTCATTGTTGTTTGAATTTGCATTTACCTAATGACACAATAATGTTGAACATCTTTGCATATGCTGATTTGCCATCTGTAGATCTTCTTTGGTGTCAGTTAAGGTCTTTTGCTCATTTAAAAGAAATGGGTTATTCATTTTCATATTAAGGTTTTTTAAAAAGTATTTTTAATTGTAGATGAACACAATACCCAGTACCTCACACGTGCAAGGCAAGCATTCTACCACTGAGCCACAACCCCAGACCTTCATATTGAGTTTTAAGAGTTCTTTATGTATTTTGAGTAACAGTCATTTATCAGATGTGTTTGCAAATATTTTCTCCCACTCTGTGACTTGTCTTCTAAAAATCGTACAACCACTTTGGAAGATGGTTTGGCAGATTCTTACAAAACTGATATCCTTTTTCCTTATCATCCAGCAATCATATTTCTTGACATTATCTTTCACAGAGCAGGAATTTGTAATTTTAATGAAATCCAGCTCACTATTTATTTCATGAATTATGCCTTTGATGTTGTATCTAAAAACTCATTGCTAAACTCAAGGTCATCCAGATTTTCACCTATGCTGTCTTTTAGAAGTTTTATACTTTTATTAATTTTTGTAAAAGATTTAAAGGTTATTTTCTTTTTTTAATTTCTTGTTTCTTTCTTACCTTTTTTTTTTTTTTTTTGCATGTGTATGTCCAGTTGTTGCAGTGACATTTATTGAAAAGACTGTCTTTGCTCCGTTATATTACTTTTGCTCCTTTGTCATAGATAAGTTGACAATATTTATATGGGCCTATTTCTAGTCTCTTTATTCTGATCTATTGATTTGCCTATTTTTTTCCCAGTACCACATGGTTTTAGGTGTCATAGGTCTTCCAGTTCTTCTCTACTTTGTTCTCCTTCAATATTGAGTTGGGTATTCTGAGTTGCATACCTATTCATATAACATTTAGCATCAGTTTGCCAATATCCACAAAATGATGTGCTAATATTTTGATGGGATTGTGTTGAATCTATAGATCAAGTAGGGAAGAAATGACACATGACAATATAGAGTTTTCCTATCCATGAACATGGAATATCTCTCCATTCTTCTTCCATATTTTTCATTAGAGTTTTGTAGTTTTCCACATAAATCTTGTACATTTTTAAAATTTAGATCTAAGTATTTTATTTTCAGGGGATGCTAATATAAGTGGGTATATATTTTTAATTTTAAATTCCACTTATTCACTATTGGTATATTGGAAAGCAATCGACTGTTTTCATTTTTTTGGTATAGGGAATTGAATCCAAGGCTTCATATGTGCTAGGCAAATACTCTACCACTGCATTACATCCCTAGAATTTTTTATTTTATTTTAAGACAGGGTCTCACTATATTGTGCAGGCTGATCTCGAACTTGTGATTCTCCTGCCTCAGCTTCCCAAGTAGCTGGATTAAAGGTGTGTGCCACCATAACTGACAGCAATTGACTTGTATACATTAACCTTGTAACAATGCTACAATTGCTTATGAGTTCCAGGAATTTGTGTGAGTATCAATTTTCCTGGATTTCCTACGGAAATAATCATGTCATCTGTGAAAAAAGATGGAGTTATTCTCTCTTTCCAATCTGCATGCTATTTATTTCTTTTTCTTGTCTTACCAATTATCTAGGCCTTTTGGAACTTTGTTGTAAAGCAGTAATGAGAAGGAACATCTTTGCTTTATTACTGATCTTAGAGGAAATGCTTCTAGTTTATCACCATTAAATATGGTGTCAGCTATATTTTTTTTGTAGATATTCTTAATCAAGTTGAGAAAATTCCCTTCTATTCCTAGTTTGCTGAGAGATTTTATTGTCAGCAAGCACTGGACTTTGTCAAATGATTTTTCTGCATATGTTAATATGATCATGTGGTCTTTCTTCTTGAGCCTGTTGATGTGATGGATTACATCAATTTATTTTCAAACATTGAACTAACTTTGTATACCTGGTGTAAATCCCACTTGGACATGATGTATAATTCCTTTTATGCATTGTTTGATTCAATTTGCCAATACTTTGTTGAGGATTTTTACATTGATGTGAGTGATGATATTGGTTTGTATCCTCCTTTTCCTGTCATGTCTTTGTTGAGTTTTGGTACTAGGGTTATGCTAGCTTCATAAAATAAGTTATAAAGTATTTATACTGCTTCTATCTTCTGGAAGAGATTGTGGAAAACTGGCATAATTTCTCTCTTAAATGTTTGGTGAGATTCACTAGGAGACTCATCTGGGTCTGGTGTTTTCTGTTTTGGAAGATTATTAATTATTGATTCAATTTCCTCAACAGACATAGGTCTATTCAGATTGTCTGTTTCTTCTGGTGTGAATTTTGACAGATTCCCTTTAAGGAAGTGGTCCATTCATTTAGGTTATCAAATTTGTGGGCATAGAGTTGCTCATATATTCTATTATTATCATTTAAAAAATTTAGTTATACATGGACACAATACCTTTATTTTATTTATGTATTTTTTATGCAGTGTTAAGGATTAAACCCAGTGCCTCACATGCTAGGCAAGTGCTCTTATCATTGAGCTACAACCCCAGCCCCTTATTTATTTATTTATTTATTTGGGGGTACTGGGGATTGAACTCAGGGGCATTCGACCACTGAGCCACATCCCCAGCCCTATTGTGTGTTTTATTTAGAGACAGGGTCTCACTAGGTTGCTTAGCGCCTTGCTGTTGCTGAGGCTGGCTTTGAACTTGGGATTCTCCTGTCTCAGCCTCCCGTGTCACTGGGATTATAGGCATGGGTTACTGTGCCCAGCCCCAGCCCCTTTTATTATCCTTTTAATGTCTGTAGTGATATCTCCTTTTCCCCAATTCCACTTCTGATATTAGTAATTTGTGTCTTTGTATTTTTTCTTAATTAGCCCAGCTTATGGAGTTTATTGATCTTTTCAAAAACTCAGATTTTGGTTTTCTTGATTTCCTTTATTTATTTCCTATTTCCAATTTCACTGGGATTTTTTATTTGTTTTTTAGTAAGGGGGATTGAACCCAGGGTCTTACACATGCTAAGCAATTATCCTACTATTGAGCTAGCTACATTCCCATTTATTTTTATTTTTTGAGACAGGATCTCACCTTGTTGCCCAGGCTGGCCTTGAACTTGTGATTCTCCTATCGCAGCTTCTGCTGGGATTACAGGTGTGCATCACCTTGCTCAGTTTTTCATTATCCTTCTGTAATTTATTTCTAGTGCAATTCCATTGTGGCTTAATAGCAGACATTGGATGATTTTCTATTCTTTTAAATTTGTTAAGGGCTATCTTATGGCCTATTTCTCATAGTTCTAGATGCCCACAACACAGGTTTTATTCTGAGCCCTCTTCTATTGGTGTGTAGGCAGCTGCCATCTCACTGTGTGCTTCTTGTACAGACGCAAGGAGAAACAAAGAGCTAGCTCTGTAGTGTCTCTTGTATCATCAGGAGAGTCCTGATGATCTAATCCTACTTACTTCCAAAAGATCATATATTTACACAGTGGAAATTAGTGCTACCAAAATTCAACAAATAAATCTTTAAAGAACTCCAACATTCAGTGCATAACAGATGCCAATTATATCCAGTTGTTGACTTGAACTATGTCTGTACAAATTTTTTACCTACTTCCTCTGTCAATTTATGATAGATGGTGTCAAAGTCTCTAATTATATTGGTGGATCCATTTATTTCCACTTTCAATTTTATCAGTCTTTTTCTCATGTATTATATTTGATGCTCTGTTTGTGGGAGCGTACATATTAAATATTACTATATCTTCAGGACTATTGACCCCTTTATCATTACATAATGCCTCTTGCCTCTTACCCCTACTCCTGCAGTTCTGGGGATTAAATCCAGGACCTTGTGCATGATAGACAAGCACTTTACCACTTAGCTACACCCCAGCCCATGTAATGCCTCTTTTTATTCTTGATGACTTTTCCAGCTTCTTTTTCAGAAGTCTGATTTATCTGAAATTATTGATTACTATAAGTATGGGTATATTTTTCTCCATCTTTTGCTTGTAATCTATATGTGGTTTTTTTTTATCTAAAGTGAGTTTCTTGGGCTGGGGATATATCTCACTCATAGAATGCTTGGTTAGCATATGTGAGACCCTGGGTTCAATCCCCAGTTCCACCATCAAAAGAAAAGAAAAGATTAAAATGGATTCTTGCAGACAATAGATAGTTGAGTATTTTTTTAATCCACACTGAAAATCTTTGCCTTTTAGTTGCTGTGTTTAGGTCTTTGACATATAAAGAGACATTCAATATAGTTGAATTGATATCTACCATATTTGTTCCTGTTTTCTGTTTATTACACTTCTTATTTGTTCCTTTTTTTTCCCCCTAGTACTGGGGCTCAAATCCGGGGCCTCACTCATGCTGGGCAAGTGCTCTACCACTGAGCTACATCCTCAGCCCTATTTGTATCTATTTTGTCTTCCACACATTTTCTTACTTCTGTGATTTTGTGTTTTCTTTTTTGCTTTTTCTAGTATGGGGGATTGATCCAGAGGTATTTTTACCATTAAGCTACATCCCCAGTCTTTGTTATTTTTTATTAATCACTGTTGCCCCAAACTGATCCTCCTGCCTCAGCTTATCGAGTGACTAGGATTATGGGCATGCAACATCATGCCCAGCTTAATTGTGCATTTTATATGATTCATTTTTAAAAAAAAAAATTTCGTTGTCAATGGACCTTTATTTTATCTATTTATTTTTACGTGTTACTGAGACTCAAACCCAGTGCCTCATACATGCTAGGCAAGCACTCTACCATTGAGCAACAGCCCAAGTCCATGATTCCATATTTTCTACTTTCTTAATACACCAATTTTACTTTTTAAAAATTAGTGGTTACCCTAAAGTTTGCAATACACACTTACAACTAACCCAAGACCATTTTCAAACAGCGCTCTACCTAACTCCTCCCTCCCATCCCTTATAACATTTTTGCAATTCATTTCACTTATATGTAAGTGCATATAAGCATCATCTATTCAGTCTCTGATGCTCTTTATTAATATAGATCTGAGTTTCTGACCAGTATCATTTTCCTTTTCTCTGAAGAACTTTTTAAACATTTCTTGCAAAGCAGATCTACTGGCAAAAATAATTCTACTTTCATTTGTCTAAGAAGATCTTTATTTTTCCTTTCTTAGCTGTAGATGGACACACTATCCTTTATTTATTTATTTATTTAGTTTTATGTGGTGTTGAGGATCGAACCCAGTGCCTCACACATGCGAGGCAAGCGCTCTACCACTGAACTAAAATCCCAACCCCTTTCCTTCACTTTTAAAGGATCATTTTTCAGAAGACAGAATTCTAGGTTGGCCTTTTTTTTTTTTTCTCTCAATGATTTAAACATTTCACTCCACACTCTTCTTGCTTGTATGGTTTCTGAGAAGTTCAAAGTCATTCTTATATTTATTCATCTTCACTCTTCTGTAGGTAAGGTGTGCGTGTGTGTGTGTGTGTGCGCGTGCGTGTGTGTGTGTTTTCTGGCTTCTTTGAAGATTTTTTCTTTGTCTTTGATTTTGTGAAGTTTGAATACAACATGGCTAGATGTAGTGAGGTTTTTCTTTTTTTGTCTTACATTTATCCACTTTTGTTCTCTGAGCTTCTTGGAACAGTGGTTTGGTTTCTGATAATAATTTGGGGAAATTCTCAGTATTTATTGCTTCAAACATTGCTTCTGTTCCTTCTGTTTTTTTCTCCTTCTGGTATTCCCATTACACATATATTACACTTTTTGCAGATGTCCCACAATTTTTAGATGTTCTGTTCTTTTTTTTTTTTTCCTCTAGTCCTTTTTCTCTTTTCTTTTGAGTTTGGGGAGTTTCTACTCTCAAGCACAAAAGTTCTTTCCTCAGCTGTGTCCAGTTTACTAATGATTTCATCAACGTATTCATCATTCTGTATAGTGTTTTTGATCTCTTGCATTTAAAAAAAATCTTTCTTAGAATTTCCAATTTCTACTTACTTTATCCATCCATTTTTCCATGTCTGTTTTTCCCATTAAAGCCCTTAGCATATTAATCTTGGATTAAAAAAAATTTTTTTTTAGTTATACATGGATACAATGTCTTTATTTCATTTATTTATTTTTATGTGGTGCTGAGGATTGAACCTAGGGTCTCATACGTGAGAGGCACGCGCTCTATCGCTGAGCCACAACCCCAGCCCCATGTTTTTGTTTTTAATTAGGGGTCTGATAATTCTACATTTCTACTATATCCAGCTCTGACTCTGATTCTTATTCAGTCTTTTGCAACTGTGTTTTGCCTTTTAGTATGCCTTGCAATTGTTTGTTGAATGCCAGACACAGTGTGCTAGGGAAAAGGAATTGTGGTAAATAGGCTTTTGTGGTGCAGTGGTCAGGTGTGTGTGTGGGGGAGCAGACTATAGTCCTGTGATTAGGTTTCATTCCTTTAATGAGGCTGGTCCCCTGTATTGTGGATGTCACAAGTGCTTCTCAGTGTCTACCCTGCACCTCCAGCCTCTTAGATGGGACAGGATGGCTACAGTGAGCTGGAGTTGGGAATTTTCTTCCTTCAGATAGGTGAGGCTCTGATGCAATTCCAGCAGGTCAGACTGTAGTAAAATCATTTCCCCTTGAGCACAGACTTATTAAGAAGAATAGAATAATTTTTTATTTGCTATATTACATTAAAATATATTATTAAAATAAATTTCACCTCTTAAAAAAAGAGAATAGAATGCTTTGTTGTATTTCAACATTTCTCTTGCTGCAAACATCATGGTATTTTTACTCTAATATTCCCTGTAAAATCTGGTAGAGTTCTTGGAGATAAACTCACAAAAGTGTGCAGGGAGGCCTAAGTCTGGAGCCTGATGGGGTTTTTAACACTAAAACTTGTCCATATGAAGCCTTCAGCAATTCATCAGCTACAGTTCAGATTTTCCTACCTCTGAATTGGTTCCCAGTGAGTTTTTTGCTGATGTGTTTCTGCTCTATTCCTGGGGTTTTCTCCAATTTCGGGTTTAGTAGTTCACTCCGTGACATCATTCCTCTGAAAGATCTAAGAAGAGAAGCTGATTTTTCAGTTTATTTTTTTATGTATTAGATGGAGTAGCAACTTCTAAGTTCCTTACATTCTGGACTGGAAACTAGAATTGCCCAGTTCTCTTTCCTTTTCCTCTTTAACAATACATACAGCTTCTTTCCTAGTGATGGAAATCATGCTCTTGTAGAAAACTTGGAAAACATGAATTTATCCTTAGTCCCACAATTGATGGATAATTATTGTCAGCTTTTAGTGTTTTGCATTTGTCTGTTTTCTACTATGTCGTCGTCTTCTTCTCATTTCTCTCCTCTTCCTCCCTCCTACTCTTCTTCTTCTTCCTTATTCTTCTTTTCTTTTTGTGATGCAGAGAATTGAACCAAAGGTCTCATGCATGCTAAACTCACACTCTACTACTGAGCTACTCTTCCTGCTGTATGTATTGTTTTTATATTTTAAACATAATGAGGAGGATGTCAGATATTCAGTTTATGGCCTACTTTTTCATTATGCCTGTTATCATAACTTCATTAATGTTATACCTTTGCCATGCCATTTAATATTCCTTGAAAATATTGATTTTAATGGCTCGGTACTGATTCATCCTATGTGACGCTTCATATCTCCTATTTTTGAACATTTTAGGCCATTTATACAATTATAAATTATGCCACAATGAATCATTGTACATAGATCTTGTTTTACTTTTCTAATTATTTCCTTAGGATAAATTACAATTCAGTGAAATTACTAAGTCAAAGGATAAGAACTTTAATGGTTCTTGGTGCACACTGCCAAATGCTTTCCAAAAAATATGTACCAATTTATATTCCCATCAGCAGTGTATGGCTATTTCCATTTTGAGTCCCTCCTTCATTTTTTACTAGCTGTATGACTTTGAACAAGTTAGGTAACTTAGCTTGTCCCTTTGTTTTTCCCATCTGTAAATTGACAATAGTAATACTCATACTTGTTTTGAGTATTAAATAACTTAATGCACGTAATGTGCTTAGAGCAGTAAGTTCACAGTAAATTCTAGGCATTGTTATTTATTTATTTATTTATTTATTTATTTATTTTAGTGGTAGTTGGACCCAATACCTTTATTTTGTTTATTTATTTTTATGTGGTGCCGTGGATCAAACCCAGGGCTTCACACATGCTAGGCAAGTGTTCTACCACAACCCCAGCCCTCTAGGCATTGTTATCATGTATCAACATCTATGTTTGAAGTCCCTTTTCTGTTCTTTTGAGTAGATGTCCATTCTTTTTCTTTTTTCAGTGTTGAGGCCTGAACTCAGGGAGATTTTACCATGGAGCTACATCCCTAGCCCAGCCCCTTTTAATTTTTTATTTTTGAGTCAGAGGCTCTCTAAATTGCCTAGGCTGGTCTCAAACTTGCAATCCTCCTGCCTCAGCCTCCCAAGGAGCTGGGCTCACAGGTATGCACAACAGTGCCTGGCAATTGCTGTCTACTCTTGAAAAGATACTCCACAGTTTGAATGTATAATACTAATTAATATTTATTAAACACGGACTATGGTGCAAGCAACTTTCATGGATGAATTTATGCAATCCTCACATTGACCTAAGAGACCTCATTTCAGAGGATGCTGCCTGTTCTTCCCTTCTCTCTGCACTAGATCATAAGGCAGTTCAGGCCACACTCCCTAACTTTTTTGTGCCCTAAGTTGATCCCTCCAGCCCCTTCTCTCTATTGAGTTCCATTCCTTTCTACCCAGCCATTAATTTTACATCTCCAGACATATGTCCAAAGAGACCACAAACACAGAGTGTCTAAGACCAAATCCATGATCTTCCCCAGCAGAGCTGGAGGGCTTCTGGTACTTCCTGTCTCAGGGAATGCACAACAATTAACAGATTGTGCAGGTCAGACACTTGGTGTCATACTACACCCTGTTCTCCCTCCCTCCTCCCTTCTCCACCTCACTCCCTAATTCTGCTAGAGTTGTCCTCCCCCCAGGACTGGAATTCACTCACCAGGCCACTTTCACCTCACTGCTGAGCTCTGGTACCCACTAGGTACTAGGTCTTGCTTGGACTAATGCACTGGGCTCCTTAGACTCTTTCCTGCATGTTGCAGCCAAAATCACTGTTTAAATGGAAATTAGGTCATGTTACCCACCATCTTCTCCTGCTTCCTGCTCAAAACCTTCATTGCTGCTGCTTCTTCTTTAAAGACTTTCCTGTCTTTTTAAAAATATGTATTTTAGTTGTTGATGGACCTTTATCTTATATATTTATATGCGGTTCTGAGAATAGAACCCAGTGCCTCACACATGCTGGGCAAGCACTCTACCACTGAGCCACAACCCCAGCCCCTTCATTGCTTCATCTTCCTTAAGAGAAAAGGCCAAAATTCTCAGCAGAGTCCAAGGTCCCGCATGGTCTAGATTCTGTCAGCCCCTCCAGCTTCTTTCCACTGTGTTTACTCTCACTCTGGGCCCAGCCTTATGGGCCTCCCTTCATTTTTTCTCACAGGGTCTTTGCATATACTGTTCCTTCTGCCTGGAATGCTCTTTTCTCTCTCTCCTATTTATTCACCGTGGTCAGTCAGTTTAAGAATCATCTGATCGTCCTCTCCCCTGACCTACTCCCACTTTGGACAGCTTTCCATAGAACTGGGTCCTGGTCCTGCATACCATGTCTTTTGGTCAGACTCTAATGTGTCTGATTCTTTTAGTAATATTTGATTTTTGCATCTGATCTAAAATCTTTCTCTAATTCTGTTAATAGCTGTACAAGATGATAAACTCCATGTGAGCATCTCCTTATCCTCAGTGCTCAGTCTGGCAGATATTTGACACATATGAAGCACTCAATATATATGTATAGCATCGATAAATAGAAATAGAAGGTTAAATTTTCACCGGGATTTTTGCTGGAATCCCTTTGAGCCTGTAAATTATTTGCAAAGCATCTTTACTGTATTAATTCTTCCTAATTAGGAGCCTATGTCACAGCGTTCTTTCCAAGAGTATAATTAGTTCTATGGAGGACTAGAAATCATGTCCTGTGAAGCACAGCAAAGAGGAATTGTTTGGCTTGAGGAGAGGAGACTCTGGAACATAACAGCTCTTTTAAATACTTGAAGGGAAAAGAAATTAGTCTTGTTCTATGGTCCCAATGGGGTGAGAAGTCAGACACATTGAAGAAGTTGGGAGGCAGACAAATCTTGGCTCAAATGAAACTGGTAAGTGAAATGGCCTTTCCCCTTCTCTAGGTTTGCTGGAGCAACATGAAATGGCCAGGTGTAAGCTGCTGCCCTTGACCTTGGCAAGGGACTGTCCACTAGCTCTTATTCTGTTTGGCAAGAGGTTGTCAGCTAGCTCTTACCTTCTGGTCTGGGATCCACAGCTTCATAGCTGAGGAGAGAGGCTGTGAGGAGGAAGATGTGACTGAGATGGAGAAAGGTCAGGGGCCCAGTAGCTGCTGAAGGGAGGGAAAGTTTGGGCAAAGGACAGAGATGGCTTAAGGGGCTTTGGAGAGGACATTTTGCTGTATAAATGAGGTGTAACTCTCACTGCAGTCCCACCAAGATTTCAACAAAATCTATCATTTATTAATGCACTTATATTTGTGGCTTTCAGAGAATGACAGCCCTGAGCCTGCCGGGGGGGTAGAGTTTGTAAGGAAGATCTTTTTATCAATCTGTTCAAAGGTGAAATGGCCTATAATCCTAGCAACTCCAGAGGCTGAGGCAGGAGTATCATGAGTTCAAAGCCAGCCTCAGCAACTTGGCAAGGCTCTAAGCAACTCAGTGGGATCCTGCCTCTAAATAAGATACAAACAAGAAAGGCTGGGGATGTGGCTCAGTGGTTAAGTGTCCCTGAGTTCAATCCTTGGTACAAAAAAAATAGGAGGCTGTCTAAAAAAGGGGCAAATTTCTTATCTTGAGTGATTTCCTGTCACTCAAGTGGAGGCGATTTAACCATCTGATGAAGACTGAATTTCCTTTAAAGTTGCTTTGGCCCTGAGGGCTCTGATTCATAGGCACCCTTCCTCTGGCCCTTTCACACAGCAATGAACACTGCCTGGGCCCAGGTAGTTACTGACTCAGGTAGAAAAGGCATCACATTGCATATGCCTGGGGCTACAGAGGGAAGGAAGGGAGAAGAAAAGCCAAATGATCCTTTTGCCTTATTGTTTCTTGGTGAATTAGTTTCACTTTCTTGTTGTTGGAGGCATAGCTGGGGCCTGCTGGCATCATGAGGCACTTGAGTGCTAGGGAGGGAAGAATGGGGCTTTAATCATTTACCCTCCCCATTTTCAACTACATGAAGATATCATAGCATAATATTAAGTAAGGGGAAATATTTGCAAGTTGAGTTTTAAAGAAAGGGGCTTTCCAGGGAAGGACAAGCTGAGGTTGTGAGGTGGGGTCCTCCAGCTGGATCCTGGGTGGGATTTTTTGGTGGGGGGCGGGTACCAGGGATTGAACTCAGGGACACTCAACCACTGAGCCACATCCCCAGCCCTATTTTGTATCTAATTTAGAGACAGGGTCTCACTGAGTTGCTTAGCTCCTCACTTTTGCTGAGGCTGGCTTTGAACTTATGATCCTCCTGCCTCAGCCTCCAGACCGGGTGATCATTTTTGAAGTAGCAGAAGTTTTGAACCTATAAGAGCCAGGTGCCCTTGTGATTCCCCCCCCCCCCCCCCAGTAATGTTTGCAGCTTGAAATCTCCCAGGTCTCTTCCATAGCAGGCAGAGGCTATCAGAGAGGGAATCAGTCAGGTTTGTCACTTCTGAGGCCAGAGAGGTTTTTCATCATGAGTCATATTGTGTCACTACTGAGGATTTATTAAAATAAGGGGGAGGGGCAACAAACTTCTTTGAAGCACTGAATTTTACTTTTATTAAAAAGGGAGGGTCTACATGAATAAATGTTTAATGTATTTACATGGTGTCTGTATACAGCATGTTGTGTATATATATACCCAGGCGAGGCTATGGCTACTGCCCCAAAACACAACCCCAAAACATCAGCAGCCTTTCACAGCACATCTGTATTTCTTACTCAGCTACGTGGGTCAGCTGGAGGCTCTGCTCCATGGGTCCTCACTCCTAAGGACCCAGGTTAAGGGAGCCCCCACCATTTGCATTGACACCAGGTGCCAGGGGGAAGGAAACAGCATGTCATGTACTGTACCTTAAAGGCATCTGCCTGAACATGACACACTTCTGCTCACAGTCCGTTGGCCTTAGCCAGCCCTGTGGGCCCGCCTGACTGTAGCAGGTACACTGCAGCCATGCATGGGCCCAGGAGGAGCATCAGAATCCTAGTGAGCAGCCCAGGTGATGGTGGCATTTGGCAAACTGAGGTCAGTTGGAAACCTGTGCTCCACACCGGAAGTGCTGTTAATGGTTCAGTGGGAAAGGAATAACAACTATCTGTAAGATATTTAGGAATTGAGGTCAAGTGGTCTGGAATCAGACTCTTTCCTTCTCTACATCTTCTCAAAGCCAAAGGCCACTTCTCCCTCTAGGCAGCCCCACCCCCTGGGAGAGTTTCCCTTATACTTGAGAATAAAACCCTCGGGTGAAAATGAGTTTGTAAATTGGAGGTGGAAGGTGAGAAATTGGATGTAGAAATAATATCCTCCCAGGTTACAAAACGTGGAGGAACAAAAGCAATTGTCACAAAAGTCCTTCAAGCCGAACTTCACATACAGTGTACCCCACAATTTATTACCTGCCATGGAACCCCAGAAAAACATCCGTGGGGAACTCATACTTGATGGGTAAACACTCGGGCTTGCAGACTTTCTTGAAGGAACTTATCTGGTCCCCTGGGACCTGTCCTGGGTTGCCTGGCTCCCCAGTCCTTGGCACTAAACAGAAGAAAGCTATAGGCACCTGGCTCAGATGCCTCAAGAAAAAAAGAATCATTATTCTCTGACTTTGGAGTTGGGAATGGCTTTTCTATGTCACTTCTAACTCACATCTGCATAGAAATGGAAATGCATACTCCCCACTTTCCCCTCCAGTCTCAAGGGACAGCCAACCTCATCTTAGGGTAATCATGACTAGAACTCCCCACAGAGCAGACATCCAAAATTATAATCATATCTGTATGGACAGGACACACTCTCGGCTCATTTCCAAACCCCACCTTCAGCCTGCTAACTTCTCATAAGCCAAATTCACCAAAGATTTTGGGGTGGTTGAAACTGTATGTCATTGGGTGGGAACAGGGCTCCTCAGAGCTAAATACAAGCCTGGTGTAGCCTATGTCCCAGACTTAGTTAAATTCCAGAAGGTCCCCTGGGTTACGGTGGGGTCTTCCAACCTCAGAGGTCCCTTGCCCACTGTGACTCTTCTCTTCCTCTCTGGTTCTCTTCAGGAGCTTGAGCGTCTGAACCAGGTGCTGGAAGCCGAGAAGCAGCAGTTTGAGGAGGTGGTACAGGAGCTGAGAGTGGAGCAGGAGCAGATCAAGAGGTGGTGGTGGTGCCCAGGAGGGGCTGGGAAGGGGTAGCCCTGGCTTAGGGCAGGCAGAACCATGTTTGGCCCAGCCTGGAGAGGCCTCCACACAGGAGACACCTCTGCTGACTTGGTTTGGGTTTCTCTTCCCAATGCTCCAGGACTTGGGTATGCCCAGAGGATGCTATAGATGCTTTTGCCTATTGAACCTTTTGCAACTGGAGCAGGAGGCATGGGTGAGAGCAGAGAGGCTTTCCTCTAGCCTCCACAAATGCCTCTACTCCAGCTGTCAGGGCCAAGCTGGCTGAGCCTATGGGTGCTATTAGCCAAGACCCCCAGTGCTCTTACACTTTGGCTAATGATATCATTTGGGATCTTTAGTCTCATATATCATTTGCAAATATAGTTTCACATTGTGATCTCATGAAGGTTGGGCCCCCAAATCTATATTTTTCAAAAAGCACTCCTTTAAATGTAGCCCAACCAGAAATTTGGAGACTCCTGCTCTGGGTAGTGTTGATAGTAGTGGTCATCATTGTCATCTTCACTGTTGATCATCAGCCCAGACAAATTTTTCTTGCAACATCTTTGTAAAAGGAAATCAAAGCCAGACACAGTGGCACACGCCTGTAATCCCAGCTACTCTGGAGGATCACAAGCCCAGCCTCAGCAACTTAGCAAGACTTTTTAAAAAATAAAAAGGGCTGGGAATGTAGCTCAGTGGTAGAGTGCCCCCTGGTATTGATCTCTAGTATCACAATCAATCAATCAATCAATCAATAAATAGAAATCAATGAGACATATTTTGGGGAGGGAGAAACTCAGAGAATCTTATCAAGTAAAAAGCCAAGCACTTACTCAGCTTCTAGAATTTTACTAGACACTGGAATACAAAATAAATTTTCTTCCTTGAAAATCTTATGATCTGATGGTTGGAAAAACCAGACTGAAGCTGGGAACATTAACACAACAACACAGTAAGGTGCCAGAAAGCATAAGGCGGATTTCCTGTGTCTTGGGAACTAAAGTACGTGTGAGCTTGTTGGGCTTGAATGGAGGTTAGATGGTGCTGGGCCTTGAAAGGATTTGGAAAACTGAGCAGAAGAAGTGAAAGATATTCCGAGTAGGAGGAGGGGAAACTGGTGTAAAAGTCTGTGCTGGCCAAGGCTTGTTCAGAGTTCATCATCCCAGAGAGGGGCCTTAGCCATGTCCCATGTCACAGTGTGGGTTCTAGCAGGTACTGTCCAGGGAAGCTGGGGGTGGATGGCTGAGCCCTTTGGTTTCTCCAGTGCTTCTCTCTGCCTTAGGGATAGCCCTAGGTTTATCCCACCTGACCGATGCCCGTGTACCCGGATCAAGTGACTCCAAGCCTTCCTGGCTGAGATCTCCTCTCAGCCCCAGGCTGTGCAGCTGCTTTTGGGGCCCAGGATTGCAGAGGGACTGTCCATCCAAGGGCTCTTCTGAGCCATATCTGGGGGTGCAGCAGAAGCGTTTCTGTATGCAGAGGTTGGGAGAGGTGGGCACTGCCGTATCCAGCCCTCTTTCCCCACAGGGAGCTAGAACTGACTGCGAGATGCCTCAAGGGTGTGGAACAAGAGAAAAAGGAACTGAGGCACCTCACGGAGTCCTTACAGCAGACACTGGAGGTAAGGGGCCACTGTTGGTGGTTTCTGGAGGTGAGCTGGTTGTTTAAGCTATGTGATGCTGATTTTTCCAACAGTATTTGTGTGTGTATGCGTGGGGTATACCCGCCAGGGGACTGGGCAGGGAGGGGCACTGATCTAAAGGGTCTCCAGCCAGTATAGGAGGCCCAAAGCAGGAACTGTTTTTTTTTTCCCCAGACCCAGAGGGCAAATTCCAACTTGACCTTGCAATGACCATGATCTCAAGAAATCCACTTTCTCCACTGCTGGAGGATCAATTAGGGCAGTGGAGTCACCCACCACATCCTTGTTGTGGCTCACTCACTTAGCTGCTTCTGAGTGAAATTGAGCATGAAAGGAAATTGGCTGGCAGGTCACCTTCATCTGATACCACAAGAAACTATGAGGGGAAGGGGAAGTGGCTTGTGTCAAGGACAAAGTGCAAAGTCCTTAGCCTGGTGTGCAATTGCTCCAGCCTCTCCTCCTCCACTGCCCCACCCTCACTCTCTGCTACCCCTCCCCACCCCAGAGACACCCCAAACCCTGCTCCAATACCTGAGCTCATGTGCCACAGAAAGATAAGCTCTTTCATCCTTCATGCCTTGGCCCTACTGTTCCTTCTACACAGAAGATCTTTTCCACCTCTTCTCTAAGATTCAGTTCAAGTATCTTCTTCATCAGCTTTCCCTGATTCTCCTTCTGACCTGTGGGTTCCCACAGCATTTTGCACGTCTGTTAGGGAATGAACCCTCTAGGCCGTGTATTCCAAACAGTGGACTCCATTAGACCTTGTCTGAATGGCCTCCCCAGGATGAGCATCTGGAGCAAAGCTGGCATATGGTTTATGACCCATATGTGTTTACTGAATCCATGAATTGCCTTGAAGGCTGCAAGAGTTGTAGTCCCTCTTGACTGACTGGAGCTTTGTGTGTGGTGTTTATTTTTCTTTCCCCGCTTCACATTATGGCAGGTTGTTCCCATGGATAATCAACTTCAGAAATTCTGTGTAGTGTAAAATCCCAGCTGATGAATGCATAGACCATCTAAATCTGCTCTTGGGCTTGTCCTATTAGATATTTTTCACATGAACCCAATACATTTCCTCCTTACATGCTAGAGGACAAGGACACACCCCCCCCCCCCAGAAAGTCATGGTGCCCTTGAGCCTTGAGATCAGGTTCTAGTAGGTGCCATCTGTGCTGGAAGCCACACTGAGTTCCTCCCTGACCCTCCTGATTGAGGAGTAATCTTGCCTTGTGAAAAAGATCTTGACCTTTTACCTCAGGAGAATGAGACAATTCAGGTGTGCTTCAAAAAGGAATGAGAGAGGAAGGGATTACTCCCTGGATTGGAAGGGGAGAACAGCCAGGTTTGGAGAACCAACACTGGGCTTTCTCTTCCTTCTCTGTACCAGGAACTATCCATAGAGAAGAAGAAGACTCTAGAAATGCTGGAGGAGGATAAGAACCAGCCACAGTCACTGACCAATCAGAGTGAGCAGCCACCTGCCAGTGGGGGTCTCCAGAGTAACCTAAGGCAGATTGAAGAGCGGATACAGCAGCTGTTGGCGGAGAAACTCCTAGCAGAGAAGCGGTAAGGGGCTCAAGACCCCTGAGTCAACAAGAAGCTTGGGGGCTGGTGACTTCCTCCAGCTGGACACCTGGAGTTGCATTCTAACTGGCATCAGCCAGATGGGTCACTCACTTCCTTTTGCCTAAGAGGAAACTTCACTCATCAAATCTGACTTGACCGTTGTCTCTCACAGAACTGTGCATTGAGGCTGGCTGAGCAGATTCCTTTAGCCCCTTCCACTATGAGGACACACAGCCTCAGAGGGGGGATAGGACTTCTCTGAGTTCATAGAAGTGGCAAGCCCTAGACCCAGGACTCCAGTGCTCTGCCTCTAAGCTTCCTCTCTGACATACAACCCTGTCATCACCTGGACTTCTGGACCCAGAAAGTTCTAGCAGCTCAGGGTTTCTTCAGCCAGGTCTCTAGGAGGGGCGACCCTCCTTTGATGGGCAAGCATAAGGAAGTTCCTCTTCTGCCCTCAGGATGAAGGAGAATGAGGAGCGCTCACGGGCCCTGGAGGAGGAGCGGGAGTTCTACTCAAGCCAGTCCCAGGCACTGCAGAACTCGCTGCAGGAGCTGACAGCAGAGAAGCAGCAGGCCGAGCGGGAACTCAAGGTGCGTGGACCTCAGGCCTCTGGGAGCTGAATGTGCTGGGGGGGGGGGGGCTTCTCTGTACCTGGAGACTCCCGCCCTGTACCTCACTGAATAGCTGCCCAAATCAACTCTGCCAATCTGAACAGCTGGCCAGGTACAGGGCATGAAGCCACCCTGAGGGGAGACAGTCTGCTCCATCTCTGATAAATGCCTACTGGGTGCAGAGACCAAACCCAGGCCATCTGGGTCCAGGGTGAGATACCCAGGCAGGATGTGGAAAGTTCCATCCAAACTCATTGAGCCAGGGGTGTTTGGGAAGGCTTCTGGGAACATGGCAATTGCTACTCTGGACCCAACTTCTCTCTGGCTTGCTTTTCCCCTCAGGCCGAGGTGAAGGTCCGCATGGACCTGGAGAGGCGTCTGCGGGAGGCAGAAGGGGCCTTGAGGAGCCTGGAACAAGGGCTCAACTCCAAGGTGCGGAATAAGGAGAAGGAGGAGAGGATGCGGGCAGATGTGAGCCATCTGAAAAGTAAGCCTCTCTCTGGGGACTCGGCCCTGCCTGAATCCAGGTGCTGTGGAGCCTAGAACTACTATGCTCAAGGCCATGGTTGTTGGGGACACTTCTCCACACACCTGCCTGCTGGGGCCCCTTGATGCTGAGTGAGGGTATGGGGGGAGCCTGAGGTTTCTTCCCCTTTGCAAAAGCCCAGCTGTGTTCTCAGTAGACCTGGCCCTGAGATGGCAGCAGATTGTAGTTTGAGGGACAATGGATGTCCCTTGGTTGGTGACTGTAATATCTCTTAGGGGTGATATGAACATATTTTGTACTCAGCCCTATTAGGATCCTTGGGCGGGTCTAGTCGGGAGGGCCAGAGCCAGAAGGAAGATAGCAGTCAAACAGGCCCTGCCCACAGGGTTCTTTGAGGAGTGCATCCGGAACGCGGAGCTGGAGGCCAAGATGCCCGTCATCATGAAGAACTCCGTCTACATCCACAAGGCGGCCACGCGTCGCATCAAGAGCTGCCGCTTCCATAGGCGTCGGTCCAGCACCTCTTGGAACGACAGTGAGTGTGGCCGTCTGTGTGCTCTGGTGGGGTGGGATGGGCACAGGCTGTTGGGGACAAGGCAGGAAGAGGGCAGGGTGGGGAGTGAGCAGGACTGGCCCACACTGGGGCTGGGCATTGCGGCCCTGGACCTGGCTCTACCAGCTACAGTGAATTCTCAGGCCTTGGTTTTCTTGCAGCCCCTGGGAAGCCCCTGGGCAGGAAGGGGCAAGGAGAAAGTCAGCCTCCTGTAGGGCTGGGAGTGAGGGAGGCAGGGTGGGGCAGGGTGAGGGCCAGCCTTGGGGTGAGAGGGCTGTTCACAGGGGCTCTCGGGCCCTGTCTCCCCAGTGAAGCCCTCCCAGTCCTTCATGACCTCCCAGCTGGAAGCCAACAACATTGAGGAGCTCAAGGAGGTGGCCAAGCGACTCAGCCGAGACCAGCGCTTCCGGGAATCCATCTATCACATCATGGCCACCCAGCCTGGAGCTTCCTCTGCGCTTCCCCGGGGTGCAAAGTGAAGGGCACTCCTCCCACCCCCAAGTCATTCCTGGGTGGGGCCGCAGAGGGAGAACTGACTCCCCCAGGCTCCTCCCTACCAGAGCGCCACCTGGGACCCAGCCTCTCCTCAAAGGACAGGGATGTGACCTCCCTTAGCCACGCCCCACACCCTTTCCTTGGGTGTACACCAGGTCTGGGTGGGCCCACGCTGGGTGCTGCCCAGTTGACACAGCGAGGTGAGGAAGGGGCCACCATCCCTTTGTTGTACAGGGTATGGGGTGGTCTACCTGTCTACCCTGTGTGCTCACCATACTCCTTTGCGACTGTGGCCTTGTCCCTGGTCCTCGTGTGTTACAAACAGCCTCAACCTCCCTGAGGTGAACCCCCCCCACACCTGACACTCCCTTTACCCAGGTTTTCCCAACCCTCTCTGCTTCAGGCATTCGAACACATCCCCAGCCAAGGCCCCCTCACCTATTCTGGGGACAGCATCCCTGAACTCATAGTACCCCACACACTCGACACCGTACCCCTTTTCCTGGGGTTGGCCACAGCTGTGGGACCTATGGGTTTCCCTCCTCAGGTAAGGTCATCCTCATGCAGCCTCAGCACCCTGTGGGAGGAGTGTGATCCTACCATGTCCCTTCTGGACCCTGGCTGGGAGCTGGGGCCAGCAGTGACTTTGGAGGCTCTCCCAGATGGCACACAGCAAGCTCAGGAGTGGAAAGTGACCCAGGCACCTGCATTATCTACTGGTCTGCAGAGAGGTGTCTGTCCCTGGCCATAGTGCTGGTCACTAGATCACAGATGTCTCCCCCCCAGCTTGGTTGCCTTTCTGCCTCCTCACTCTGCAGAGGCGACAGCCAGTAAAGCAATGCAGCCATGACCCCAGCACACGGAGAACCTGGGCCTGTGATAATCCGGTAGCTATCGGTTGGCTTGACATTATTAAGAGTGAAGCTGTTATACCAATCTGCAGCTTTTGTGGAAGACCACCATCCTTCAGGAGGTCGAGGGCCCTGGAATGTGTCTTTTACTTGTGACAATCTTCTGGGCCCACCCTGCCCAGGCTTCCTGAGTTTGTGGGTCTCTCCAGAAAAGGCTCTGCCTGGGATCAGTGTGCTCTAGGACACTGGTAATATTAAAGACGCTGATTTTCTGCTGTTCAGAAAACCAAGATATTCTGTGGTTGGAAAGATGGTTGCAGGGCAAGTCCCAGCAGAAGGTACAGGCCCTGGGAACACACAGCCTGGTCTGTGGGAAGAGAAGTGGTGCTCCTTCTGAGAATATATGCATGTCTGCCACTAGGCTGGCCAGGCCAGCTGGGCTGCCCGACTCTGCGCTCAGGGCTGCCTGGAGGAACTCAGGGTCCTGTCTCAGGTGGGGGTGGACTTTGATGGCTTCAGCTACTCTATAGAATCTAGGTGGTCTCTGGGCATTTTGGAATTAATGCACCTGAGTGTAAATGTAAAAGCTTTAAATATGTATAAACCTGCATAAACCTGGAACTTGACTATCTAATATGTATGTAGAATGAACTTGAAATGAGGAGGAAGATTTATAAAACCAAGATGGCTGCTTTTGTTTTTATTTTATTTTTTATTTCTGCAATACTAGGGAATGAACCCAGGACGCTCTACCCCTGAGCCACATCCCCAGGCCTTTGTATTTTTTTTATTTTGAGACAAAGTCTCTTTAAGTTGCTGAAGCTGGCCTTGAACTTGTGCTTCTCCTGTCTCAGCCTCCCGAGTCACTGGGATGGCAGGCATGTGCCACCATCCCTGACTTTTTGTTTGTTTTTTAAAGAATTTAATTAATAATGGCTTGCTCTTGGAGAGAGACCTTTTGGAAATTTTCAAATGTGTTTGTTTTTCCTGGGCATACTATTAACCAGAAAGGAAAGTGCTTGTCTTAGTCCATTTTATAGCAATACCAGAAACTCAATAATTTATAAACAGCAGAAATTAATTGACTCACTGTTTTAGAGACTGGGAAGTCCCATATCCAGATGCTGGCATTTCACCAAGGCCTTCTCATGGTGTCATCCTATAGTGGAAGGGCAGGAGGGAAGAGCAAGTGGGGGTCCAACTCATCATTTTATAAGCAGGTTATACTCCCATGATAACTGGCTCCTGAAATGATGACATTAATCTATTCAAGAGGACAGAGTCCTCATGCCTTAATCACCTCTCAAAGGTCCCACCTCTTAGTACTGTTAAAATGGCCATTAAATTTTAACGTGAATTTGGGAGGGGACCAGCATTCAAACCACACCAGTGATTTTCCATGCACATTCACCAATCCCTAGTTCATTTCCTCCTACTCTCACCCTGAACTTTTCATGCTTCAGGCAGATCTGGGTTATCTTTAGCCAACTGATCAATCCATAAATGTTTACTTGTTTAAAGTTTACTATATACCTGACGCCATACAAAGAAAAAAGGAAGAGCATCTCTTTATGAAAAAATGTAGGGGTGGAAATTGCTTACTGGAAATATATATATATATATATACTTTTTTTTTTTTTAAACAAAACTCATTCCTTGGCCAATTAAATTTTCCTTCAGTATCTCTTAAGTATAGCTGTGGTCATTGCTAGAGAAGTGCTGCCCCCTGCAGGTCAAATGTAGAATTGCAGAATCACCTGCTTGTACCTGATCCTCCCACCAGCCTTTCCTTTTTGGTACCTGGGATGGAACCCAAGGGTGCCTAACTACTGAGTCACATATCCAGCCCTTTTCATATTTTATTTAGAGACAAGGTCTCACTGAGTTGTTTAGGGCCTCTCTAAGTTGCTGAGACTGGCTTTGAACTTGCAATCCTCTTTTCTCAGCCTCTGGAGCTGCTGGGATTATAGGCACGCCACACCTTGCCCCGCTACCTGGTCCTTTGTGCACGCTTTTCTACTTAGGAGAAACTCTCCACTTCCTTACCTCCTGTGAGCAGTTTTTTAATAATTAATTGAAAAATCTGTGTTCCCACCCTGAGGTCCTGGCTGTTCCCATGTAACAAAGACAATCAGCAGGATTTTCTTTTGATTTGAGCACAAACCAAAGGGACAGAGCTTACTGTACCAGGCGAACAGCCTGAGAGAGACAAAGGATTCCTAGTTTTATAGCCTGCCAGTTCAGCATCCCCACCAGAAATGGACAGTTTAACCTGTTCTGATGTGAAGTTTATGCTTTTGTTCAGTAATCATATGAGGGGGAGTGGGAAATTAGTGAGTAATGGTGATGGCTGTGTTCTCTTGCTATTTGGTTTGTTTTCTCACTGAGGATGGATATATTATGGTTCTTTAGAGGAACAGAATCAATAAGAAGTATGATTATAAAAGGGGGATTTATTAGATTGGCTTACAAGACCAGAAGCTGGAGAGTCCACAATGGCTGTTTGCAGACTGGAGAGCTGGAGGAACCAGTAGCTCCACAGTCCAAGAGGCTGAAGCCTCAGAACAAGAGGGATCAATGGCACTACCTTAGTCTGAGACCAAAGGCTTCTAGAAACTCCCTGGCAGAGTCCACTTTGGAAGAGTGAAGAAGTCTGATATCCTCAGGCAATCACAGCAGCAATCAAGAACCATTCAAGAAGACTTGAGCTTGCATCTGCAGCTGCTTTCTTGTTCTCCCAACTTCTATTCCATCCAAGCACCACCATCGGGTGGTGCTGCCCACGCTTAGGGAGGTCTCCAGTTCACAATCCCACATGCCAATCATTCCTAGACATTCCCTCATTGATGTACCCAGAAGACTCTTAATCATCTGCATCTCTAAATCCAATCAGGTTGACAATTCAAATTAACCTTTACAATGGATGATCTAGGGCTGGGGTTGTGGCTCAGTGGTAGAGCACTTGCCTTGCTTACATGAGGCACTGAGTTCAACTCTCAGCACCGCATATAAATAAATGAATAAAATAAAGGTCTGTCAACGAACTAAAAAAAATTAAAAAAAAAAAAAAAACAATGGATGATATAGCACCATGCCCAGGATGGTCCTTTAACTGTCCCGTGTATGTGTGTTTCCCAGTATAATTAACGGCTCTCCCTTAATAGTAAGTGTCTTAATGGAGATTTTCATTCAATGGTCACCCTGATCCTGACACTTTTCCCCCAATGACATTTTAAGGCATGAGGCAAGAGATCTAGGAAGCACTTGGGTTCTGACCTGCTCCCAGCTCTCAGCCCCCAGGAAGGAAACACTCCTCTACCCATCTTTGGAGGGATATCATTTTCCCCAATCCCTCATGATCCAAGCTACTTGTGTTTGGAGCCCACAGTGAATGTTGATCACGGGGCAGAAACAGGCTCGAGTCTCAGGGAGGCAGCCCACAGCTTGTCAGGTGTGATCTAACCAGAAGGCAGCTGGGCCTCAACAAAGCAGCTGCCCTGAGGCCCTCAGGTAAAGTTTAATGCCCGATGGAAACCCTGGGCTTCTGTAACCAGTTGGGATGGAGCTGCTCAGACACTCCAGGAAACTGTAAGTTCTCCCCAAAGTCAGGAACCCTGTAGCTTTGATGTGTGGTGGGGGAAGCTACTGACTTTTCTTCTTATCCCATTCCTATGAACTGTGGTGAAGGGATCCTTTGCAAGGCCCCCCCACCAATCATTGTTCCCCCCACCCCAGCATCAGGATGCTCTACACTGAGTTAAATCCTCAGCCCTTTTTATTTTTTATTTTGAGACAGTCTTGCTAAATATTGCTCAGATTAGCCTAGAACTTTCAATCCTCCCGCCTCAGCCTCTAGAGTAGCTGGTTTTACAGGTGTGGGCACTGTGCCCAGCTGAAAACCTTTGGGAGAGGATACAGTGGTGGTTTTTACCTCTTAGAAAGGGAGATTCACTCCCAGAAACCCAGAGCAACTGGGAGAAAATGGCTGTTCAAACTAGCAGGTGGGTGCAGCTGAGTGCTATGCCAACAACCCCAGGTTCCATTATCCTGACCCTGTATATCCCCCTTCCCCTTCCCTTCCTTGGAACTGGGCTTCTGCTTGTGTTACCAACTCCTCTGAACCAGAAAAAGCTTCACCATTCTGTTCTGCTGGCTTGAAAGACTTCAGCAGAAGTTTAGGGAACATGCCAAGCTCAAGAATCCTGGGGCTCAGGGATCTTAATAAAATCCCTTTCTGGTGAATTCAATCTGCCCCTGTCACCAAATGTCTAAATGGTTTGTCCTTCTGTGTCTCTCTGGTTTTGACTCTGGGCAAAACTTGGAGACCAGGCAGGAAAGTTGGGGTGATCCACGGCTGCTCAAAGGCAGAAGACTGGACACCAGGGGCTCCAGCCGACATCCAGGTAGTGGCAAAGCCAGGTGCATGTGGAGGCTCATGTCCTGGAGGACCTGACACCTGGGTCCTGCTGGGAACAAACTCAACCTGCTCCTATTAACCTTCAAAAGCTATGGCTAGTGGGCCTTGGGACGTCCCCAAGGAGAACCTTTACTCTTGTAGAGCAGGGCCTCCATTGGCAGGTGTGATCTAACCAGAAGGCAGCTGGGCCTCAACAAAGCAGCTGCCCTGAGGCCCTCAGGTAAAGTTCAGCAGATGGCAGGAAGTTGCCACTCTCTGCCTGCTGCTGTGGAGGGTGGCAGTGGGCAAGGTCAGGCCTCTGTTTTACCACTTGCTGGCTCTGTGGCTTTTGAAAAGTTACTATGTGAAATATTTTCCTTGTTTCTATAGTTTTATTATGTAGGAGAGACATCTTTTCAGTCTCATGAAGCTGCTTGGACCCTTGTAGTTCTTGAGATCTTGTAGCCCTGAAATCAAAAAACCAAGGACAGACAGGTCTCAGACACTCTGGCTCAGTTGAACTCAGCAACATACTGTCCTCTATGAAGACAGAAAATTTTGGCTTTGAAATGAGAACAGGAAAGATAACTGATCCATCACACCAAGGAAAAGGTCATGGGGACTCATTGTGATCACTTGGAAAATTTTCCTGGTAAAAAGAACTTGTTCACCATACCTGTAATCTCGGTGACTTGGGAGGTTGAGGGAGGAGGATTTTGCAGAGGAGAGGTTGGATATCTTGGATTAATCATTGGTTCTTTGTACCATCAAGGCCTCCCAGATTCCTAGCCCAGGATCCTCCTGTTGCCTGCCCCCTCAGCAAAAGCCAGCCTCAGCAAAAGTGGGATGCTAAGCAACTCAGTGAGATAGCTTGTCTCTAAATAAAATACAAAATAGGGCTGGGGATGTGGTTCGGCGGTGGTCAAGTGCCCCTGAGTTCAATCCCTGGTACCAAAAAAGAAAAAAAAAAACCTGTTTGGGCTGAGGTTGTGGCCTAGGGGCAGAGTGTATGCCTAGCATGTGTGAGGCACTGGGTTCGATTCTTGGCACTGCCTGTGAATAAATGAATAAAATAAAGGTCCATCAATAATTTAAAAAAATATATTTAAAATAAGAAAAGAAAACCTGATTGAAATCTTATGAGAAATTGTTGGCCAATGAGGAGGGCCTTGATAGTCTTAGAGGACAAAAGAATCACAGCTGAGAGGAAGGCGGGTCTCCACCTTTCTTCCTCTACCCCCCTGGCCTGTGTGTAAGGGATACTTTGGTGTTCACTTCCTCTTTCTTCCCAGCAGATGGCAGCATGATCTGAGCCCAGCCCGCAAATTCCAGAGGGAGAGTGAGAGGAGGTCCCTGGAGAATGGGGAGGGCTTTGTGGCACTGCAGAGGTTCTGCCTGATTGGTCTTGAATCACCCAGTTGTACCCTCCTTTAAGACACGAAACAAAAGACTGCTCCAACAATGAATCCATTCTAGACACCGTGCACTTTCACATTGATTTCTCTGTTTTGTTCTTACAGGGCATCTTTCCTTGATTAATAGAAAAAAGTGAAATCTGCAGAGATTAAAGGATTTACCCAAAGTCACACAGCTTAGAAATGGGAGTTCAGGTATTTGAACTCAAAGCCAGTGTCTTTCTATCACCCAATTTTAAGTGAGTTTCCTCCATTTACTCCTTCATTCAACAATTATACTGTTCTCTCCTGTATATCAGAGCCCAGGAATCTCCACTAGGGTCTTTTCTATCATGGGTTCTTATGGCAGTGACTCAGCTGCTTCGCAGTGACAGTCTGCTGAGAATGCTTTTCTGCAAGTCTGACTAGTCCAATGCAGCAGGTTCTCAGGGCCAGTGGGTCGCACCATAAGGACTTTGCAAAAGAACCAGACCTTTTCTTGCTGTCCCCAGCCACTTCCAGGTGGGCACGCTCTTGACCTCCCTCCTTTGCCCTTTTCTCACATCCCCATGTCCATTAGCCCCATGAACGAGAAGTAACATCTCAGGGAGGGGGAAGGCAACAAGAGGATCCTGAGCTGAGAATCTGGAGGCCTGGATGGTACAAAGAACCCATCATTAATCCAAGATATCCAACCTCTCCTCTGCAAAACGCAGATGTAAAACTAGTCATGTGCCACCTAGTGATGGGGGTACATTCTGTCATGAGGTGATTGTGTCATTGTGCAATGACTGTCCTTACACAAACTAAGATGGCTATGACATCCCTGGGCAATATAATCTCACTGGACCCCTACCATAGATGTGGTTTGTTGTTGACTGGAAAATCATCCCACAGCACACAGTGTGGAGGCTTTCAAACTTCTCCTCCAATTCTGGTCGAAAGTATAGGCATTTCCACACTGGGGAGGTTTTCTGGAAAGAATGTCACCCTTCCTGGAGATGGAACACGTCTTCGTTGTCTTTGTTTTCGGGAGTCAATAGTGTTCACATCTGGATGCTTAGGAAATGCCGCCTCATTTCGCTTGTTAGCACACCTTCACTCTCCAAAGGCTTCCTGCGTGTGACATCTATAGTAGGGACCCACCCATCCAGGTGGCTGGAGCAGATACTGGGGTCAACCCCAGGGGACCCCAAAGAGGGACAGGCACCCAGGGGCATACATAACAACCTACTCGGAGCAACAAGAATCAACTTGTATGACTTTTCCTTCTCTTAAAAAAGGAAAGGAAAAGAAGGAAGGAACATAGGAACCTCCTTTAGTTTCAACATATAGATTGACACTGGGACCTCCCACCATCCTAGGGATGTCATGTCCTGGTCACATTAGGAATTCAGAGTTCCACACACAGTGTGGAGGCTTTCAAACCTCTCCTCCAATTCTGGTCGAAAGTATAGGAAATATGTTACATTCAGGTATTGTGATGTACTATAGTTTGCATCTTGTGAAATGGGCACAGGGATTATGCTACTTAGTTTTAGCCAAATTAATTTTCAAAGGATGCATACATGGCTCTAAACTTTTCCTGCAGAGAAGTTGCAGATTAAAAATCATACTGTTGCCAGGTGCGGTGGTACACACCTGTAGTCTCAGTGGTTCGGGAGTCTGAGACAGGAGGATCGCAAGTTCAAAGCCAGCCTCAGCAATGGTGAGGTGCTAAGCAACTCAGTGAGACCCTGTCTCTAAATAAAATACAAAATAGGGCTGGGGATGTGGCTCAGAGTTGAGTGCCCCTGAGTTCAATCCCAAGAGGAAAAAAAAAAAGAAAAAAAATCATACTGTTAATGCAAGCACATTAACAAAGATTTCTGACATTTCTTCCACTTGTATTATGAACCACGGTATGATAGCTGTCTTACACTAGGTAGAACCAAGATGTTCTCATCAGATCAGAAAAGACATTGGTCCCCTATCCTTGAAATGATCAAGAACACCAGCAATAGTCTTCTTCACCCTGTAAGGAGCCTGAGTTGACCTATAAAAATGGTTTACTACTCTCTTGATCCAGAAAGCCCCACAAAGTCATGCACATCAAGAGATTCAAATATTTTTATTCAGTTTAAAAACACCCATGAAGCTGCCCAGACCATCAAGTGTATGCATATTCAAAAAGCCACCAAGTATCCAAAAGATGTCACTTCAAAGAAGCAAAATGTGCCAGTCCTTGGTTACAATGGTGGAGCTGACAGGTGTGCCCAGGCCAAACAGTGGGGCTGGGTGCAGATCAGTGGCCCCAAAAGAGTGCTCAATTTTTGCTGCATATACTTAAAAATGCGAAGTAATGCTTAACTTTGGGGTTTAGATGCACACCTCTGGTCACTGAACACATCCAGGTGAACAAAGCACCCAAGATGCACCACCACACTTACAGAACACACGGTTGGATCAATCCATACCTGAGATCCCTCCCCTGCCACATTGAGATGATCTTATTGGAAAGGAAAAAATTCTTCCTAAACCAGATGAGGTGATTGTACGATAGAAAAAGATATCCTAGAATAAACTGAAGAAACAAAACTTATGGCACAGGAATAAATTTAGCATAAAATAAATGCAAATAAAAGTTTAAAAAAAAAAGAGAACACTTGAAATAGCTCTCAGCAGCAACTCACAAAAAGCAGCTCATTCAAACAGTCTTATTCTTCTCATCTGACTAGAGGTATAGAGGCAGGCAGCTGGTGCTATTGGTCAATCCTTGAAGTTAGGGCCACTTCTCTGCCATTCTCGTGGCCTTTCTCTCAGTATTGAAAGCTGTTCATCCATCACATCTGCGCTGAAGGTAGGAAGGAGATAAAAGGCAATGTTAGTACCTCTGAGGTATTTTTTTTTTTCCTGGAAAAATCTTTCCCTAAGCCTTTGCTTACATTTTGTTGACCAGAGCTGGGTCACATGGACACCTTCAGTTGCACAGAAGGCTAAGAAAGTGACTACTGGGCTTTCTAGTCTTTGTGGTCCTGACAGCAAGAGAGGAGGGAATTGGGAAAATGTGCTAAATTAGCCAATCAGTCCATGCCACAAAATGGCTTAAGTATGGATTTCACTCAGTGACCATCAATGTGATTGCCTCATAGAATGTAAATATTGAGCCTTGAGATATTTTCTCTGATGCTACAATGATAGGATTCCTTCACTTCTTCCTCAGGAATAGCATCTGGGTTTACTTCTAGGCACCCACCCCTAAAGTGAAGGTGAACTCCTTTCCAAGCTCAAGAGTGAATCCTGACAGACCTAATCCAATCCAGGCAATGAGACTGCTCTGCCAGAGACCGCTTTGGAGGCAGGCATGTGACCCAGGCTGGCAAATGAGGTGAGAAACCTGCGGAGGCCTTCTGGGACAGGATTTTCTCACTTTATAAAGAGTCACAGGGAGGTACAATCCTTTCATCGCCACTGCCTTTTCCACGTCTGGATGTAACATTAGAACGGAGATAGTCCACTTGGTACCATGAGGGCAGCTGGCTTGAGGACCAAACCAGCACGTCTAAGGTGACAAACAGGTGATGGCAGGCAGCCTTGGGCCTCACTGGGTTATTGAGTCATGAATTAACCAGCACTGGATCGACCTATTTCAGGACTTCTTATTATATGAGCTAATCTGCCTTTCCTTATTATTGAGATTTTTTTTTTAATTTCCTGGTACTAGAGATTGAATCCAAGGGCACTTTACCACTGAGTCATATCCTCAATTACTTATTTGCTTATTTTGGGACAGAGTCTTGCTAAGTGGCAGAGGTTGACATTGAACTTGCAGTCCTCCTGCCTTAGCCTCCCAAATCACTGGGGTTACAAGCATGTGCCACCTTACCCAGCTTATTAAGAGCTTTTGACTGGGTTTTCTGTTGATTGCAAATAAGAGGAGCCTAAATACAGTCACCTTAGCTTTATTGAGTTGCATGAGCCCCCAAATCTGAAGACCTTTCCCTAAGGAAGACGAAGCATTTTTCAATCATAGCCCAGGAACTGGAATTTATCTACTCATTCATTCTATGAATGTTGATTGAGAACCTACAATCATATTTTTTCAAAAATTCTGACAGGGCTGGGGTTGTGGCTCAGTGGTAGAGTACTTGCTTAGTATGCATAAGGCACTGGGTTCGATCCCTGGCACCATATAAAAATAAAAACAATAAAATAAAGCTATTATGTCCACCTACAATGAAAAAAAAATTTTTTTTTAAATCTGACAAATGTTCCCCTTGCAATTCAAACTCCTGAAATGGGTTGTACTGTAAATTAATGACACCTTGTAGTTGATTTTGGCTACATGTCTGACTCGAGGTTATCACTGCCTGCTCAAACACCAGAAATTCCAACATCAAAACTTTGTAGAATGTGCTGGGTGCAGTGACGCATGCCTGCAATGCCAATGACTTGGGAGACTGAGGCAGGAGGACAATGAGTTCAAAATCAGCCTCAGCAACTTAGACTTTGTTTCAAAATAAAAAATAAAAAGGACTGGAGAGCCGTGAGCTGGGCATGGTGGCACACACCTGTAATCCCAGCAGTGTGGGAGGCTGAGGCAGGAAGATGGCAAGTTCAGCGCCAGTCTCAGCAAAAGCGAGGTGCTAAGGTCTCAGTGAGACCCTGTCTCTAAACAAAATAAAAAATAGGGCTGAGGATGTGGCTCAGTGGTTGAGTGCCCCTGAGTTTAATCCCTGGTATACCCCACCCCCCAAAAAAGAGGGGGGATGGCTGGGGATGTGGCTCATTGGTTAAGTGCCCCTGGCTTCAATCCCTGGTACCAAAACCAAAACAAAATAAAAAACTTGCAGAATGTGTGTCAATAGCTTAGTGGGGGGTTGGGGGAGTGGATCCAAAACAATCATGGAACATGCTCTTAACCCAAAAGAATCACATGGTTCTGGAGGAGTTGGTGAATCAGTTTTGGCATCGTGCATGATACAGAAGTCCAAAGGAAGCTAAATCCACAAAACTGACAAGCTTGCCTAAGAGCCCAGCACATATGAATTTTATGGATTCTTTTGAAAAATGCCTCATCACCAACACTTTTCATGCCACAGAGGATGACTGTGTGTGAAAAAAGATGGTCATTGTCAACTCTGAGTCACAGAGGTGCCTGGGCTTGATGGTGCATGCCTGTAATCCTAGTGGCTCAGGAGGCTCAGACAGGAGGACACAAGTTTAAAGCCAGCCTCAGCAACTTAATAAGACCTGCCTCAAAAGAAAAAAATAGAAAGGGGGAGGAATGTGGTAGCTCAGTGGTTAAGCACCCTGGGTTCAAACTCTGGTACTAAAAAAAAAAAAAAAAAAGATGCTTCAGATTTCAAATTTCAAATTTTAGAAATATTTTAGCCAATTTATTTCACTTCTACTTCCTGTTTTATTATGCACAAGAGTGATTTCTGTTCAAAATCAATGACTAACCAAATCTACAAAAGCTCTTTTTCAGTGAGTATGAAATGAAAATTCTAAGTGAAAGTTGTGTCGTAGCTTAATTGGCAGCATTTTTATTTCTTAGTGGTACATAAAATAACAATGTACCGTATGCTTAAATTGGATGACATATACTCTGTGCCACGCACCGTTGCTGAGGTTATAGCAACGAACAAGTGGGACCACTCTCTGGTTGTCTGTGCCGGTTGACTCTCCAGAGTCTTTGACAAGTCCTCCAGGGATCCATGGGACCGCCACTTTCCCCATCATCAACCTGAGGCTTCTATGGCTGCCCTGGGGTCACCAATCTCCAGTCACCCATAGGATTTCCCCTTTTCTTTCTTCCTTTCGTACCAGGGATTGAACTCAGGGGCACTCAACCACTGAGCCATATCCACAGCCCTATTTTTTTTTTTTTTTTGGAGACAGGGTCTGGCTGAGTTGCTCAGCACATCACCCTTGCTGAGGCTGGCTTTGAGCTCATGATCCTCCTGTCTCAGCCTTCCAAGCAAAAGCTGGTATTACCTGCATGTGCCACCGCGCCTGGCTGAATTTCCCCTTTTCCTTGTACCTAAAAGCAGCCCAGAGCTCCTTGTTTTCATTCAATTTGCCAGGCTTGGCTCCCTCTGCTTTCATGGGAGTTGGGAATGTAGTCTGACCCCAGCATCCAGGGGTGGGAAGAGGGATGCTGATGAATACAGATGTGGTCTGTAGTGCCCACTCTGCAACACTGTAGGGATGGAGGAGAGTCCAGTATCCCAGAACCTCTCCAAACAAAAGAAACTGTCTGTCCTGCCACAGTCTTTTTTGGGGGGATGTGGTTCTGAATATCAGACACACCGTTGAATAGGAAGATGCTCATGACTCAGAACATTAACCCTATGTGCTAATGGAGCCTGTGGTGCTTATCCTGAACCATGAACCTCTGCTTGGGATATTTTGGGTAGAAGAGCTTTTTCAGGAGTGCCCAGAAAGCCCCCTCACTTAGCACAGCTGATTCCGCCCACTCTACTGGCTCAGAGGGGCTGAGGGGCCTGGGCAGCATGCTGAGTACCTTGTGTACTGGTACCTCTGAGTGCTGGGCTCCCACCCCCAGAATGCAGAACAGAACAATGCTGCAGAGACAACCAGGATCCCGGAGCATTGCATGAGCTGGGTTTCACCAATTACAAGCTGTGTGACTCGGGCAAATTACTTGACATTTCTGAGCACTGGAGTCCCCCTTTGTAAATGTACATTGAGCACAGGTAAACAAGGCTGCAACACCTGCCCTTACTGCCTCACAAGTTGCTGAGAGGATCCCGACTCTTGGGCAGAGGATGTGAGCACTGACTAGGAAGGACTGCAGGAGCATTCCTTGAATGACTGGAAGGGCCCTGGCTCTGCACCACTGCATCTGACTTGACGTGTTTAAGCCAAGGTCTTTCCCGCTCTCCTGAGACCCTGAGGGGTGGTCCTATGCAAGTGTGCACATGCGCACAACACACACACACACACACACACACACACCCGCAGAGGAGCTTGATCCTTTTGGCCTTCAAGGTAAAGCCTGAGACAGGGATGAGGAACTGAGGCCTAAGATTAGCAAAAACTCCCCAGGAAGTGGGGAAGGCTGGCGACCCGGGCTGCCCTGTCCCCTGTGTGGCAGCTGAGTGCATTTTTCATTGGCAGTGGCTGGGGGTGCCATAGGCCTTAAGCCAAAGTGGCAAAGCTTTGTCTCCTGGTGCTCAGGTTAGCTCTGTGGGTAGGTTCCTCTTTCTCCCCACTTTTCCACAACATGGACATTTTCATCATTCTCGAATCCTGTGACCTAGTCCTGACCCTCAGCCTTCAGCTCTCCTCTCGCTCTCCTAACAGTTTCTGGAGTGAAGGGCTGGAACCAAGATGCAGGTTAGAAAATTAAGGCTTGGAGAGGAGACTGATTTCTTCAAGTGCGGCCAAACAAGAGGATGTGAGTTAACTGAGAAGAAGCCACTTGAGCAGAGGACACTTTGGGCTGTGATAACAAAGCCCAGGGGCTTCCAAAGCTGGGAGGGACCCACAATACAAGTATTGGCCATGGAAACCAGAAGCTCAGGACCTAAAATTGGGGACACGCTACCTGCAATGCCGGCTTTATCTGCTTGTCTTTGCTTCTTCATGTGATGACCTTGCTTTCTCCCACCACAAACATCTGGGTGAAGACATGGCCATGGGCAGCCCCATGTGGCCGCCCCAGAGTGAAGAGAGAGATTTTTTTTTCCTTGGGGTCCCTGGTATTTATTCCAGAAACTGAACTGGCACCAGGGCTCAGGTCACATGCTGACTACTTGGTTACATCATGCTGTGGGTGGAGAGAATGGGCTTCTATAATTGCCCAGGCAATCCACCAATAGTGGGGGAATGGCGGGGGTGGGGAAAATATGTGCAAAGGATAAATGAGGAGTGGTGTGTGTGTGTGTGTGTGTGTGTGTGCGCATGTATATAAGATCTGCAGCCTACCAGGACGGACGGTTGCATCACAAGTAATGTCAATCACAGCGGGAAGGACCACAGCCTTTTTGGGCTCCAGCTGCTGCTTCCAGAAGGCTGGGTCAGCAATGGTTGTCATGGCAACAGCCTGATGGGAAGGTCTCAAGGAAAAGACTGAGACTGGAGTGTTTTGAAGAATGTCTGCCTGCCGAGGAGTCCCCCTCTTGCTAAGAGACAAAGACAAAGCCCAGCTCTTTAGGGCCGCCTCCGCCTGAGTAGAGGGGTGGTCAGATGTACATTGTGGCTTTGGATTTGGACTTTCTTCCCTGAGATTGCAAGGGAGGACCTGTGTGTGACTCTTAGGGTTTAACAACACCGCGTGTGTCCCTGTACTTAACGTTTCTCCCAGGGTGTACTGCAAGGAGGTACAGGGCTGGTGGTCTCCCTGCCTCCTCTAGCAGCTGCCCAAGCAATCTTTCTAGCAAGTAAACTCCATCAACTTGCTTCCCTGCTTAAATTCCTCAAAGGCTCCAAATTTCCCTCAGAAAAAAAGTTCGCGTTTTGGCCTCAAGTTTGCCGTCTTTGAACCTTCTGCTTTGCTATGTGCCACTCTCTTCCACTCAAGTCTGTGTTCCCGGATGGCTCTGCCTCTGGACATTTGCATGTGCTCTGTGCCTAGAATGTCTTCCTGCCTCCACTGGAGCAGCTGAGCTCCTCCTTTAAGCACAACATGTGATTCCTTTAGTCAGAGTGACTCTCAGATGAGGACAGTACCAACCTCAAAGCCTTGTCCGAGCCTCCTGAGTCACCCTTCCCTCTACAGTTGCCTGTGGCCTCAGCCAAACCTACTCAGCCTTGTGTCCACTCCCTGCCTAGTTGGACTGCTTCTCCTTTAGAGGCCAGCAGCTCCAAATCTACAAAACCCCTTTCTTTGGTTCCCTTTGCACCTGTGAGAATGATGATTCATTCCTTCATCAGACAAAAGCTGAATGAATGTCCACTGTGCTTTGAGTGCTCTATCACCGAGCTACATCCCCAGCATGAATGCCCTTTACATACCTACCAGGCACTGTTCTAGGAGCTTAGATTTATTAGTACACAAAACAGACAAAACATCTGCCCTCTGGACTGTTCTAGCAGGGGCAAAAAATGATAAGCAGTAAACCTAAGAAAAGTAAATTATGTAATATATTCAAAGGCACTGAGTGCAGAGTGTTGGGGTGTACCCTTGTAATCCCAGAAACTTGGGAGGCTGAGGTAGGAGGATTACAGGTTCAAGGCCAACCTCAGAAACTTGGTGAGACCCTGTCTCAAAATAAAGGAAAATAAAGTAAAAAGGACTGGGGATGCAGCTCAGTGGTAGAGCTCCCTTGGTTCAACCCCCAGTACTGGGTGGCTAGGGGAGACACTGAGGGCTATGGTAAATAGAAAAATATAGATTAAGTACAGGAGTTTGGGAGTCCAAGGACAGGACAGAAGGAGGCAGGTGAGAATAGTTTATGAACCAGCAGAAACCACTTTGCCTTAGTCAGCTAGAGCTGCCATAAGATACTGGGTGGTATGAACAACAGAAACTCAGTTCCCACAGTTCTGGAGGTTGGAGTCCAAGATCAAGGTGTGGCAAGGTAGGTCTCACTCTGAGGCCCCTGCTCTTGGCTAATGGGTGGCTGCCATCATGCTGTGTGCCCACATGACCTCTAAGCCCTGGCACTTGCAAGAGAGAGCCCTGGCATCTTTCCCCCTTCTTATAAGGACACCTCTCCTATTGGATTTGGGCCCACCCTATGACCTCACTTAACCCTAATTACTCCCCATAAGCCCCATCTCCAAATACCCATCACCATGGGGGTTAAGTCTTCAACAAATGAATTGGGAGGGGGACACAATTCAGTCCATGCCAAGTCCCATCCAGAAGACGAGACTTGAGCATGGGATTGAAGGAGGTGAGAGAATTCAAAGAACTGAGGCCGGCCATTTCAGGCAACAGAACTGCTACAGCAAAGCTCTGGAGGCAGGAAGGAGCCCAGTATGTGGGGGGAACCGCAAAGAGGGCGAGTAGCTTGATCAGGCTGGACCAGGGGGACAGTGATAGGAGAGATCAGATCTTGCAGGGCCTTGTGGACCATGAAAGGCCTCTGGTGTGTCCTCTGAGAGAAATGGGGGCCATGGCAAGGGGTTGAGCAGAGGATGATGACATGATCTGCCTCATGTTTTCAGCGAGGCCAGGGACTGTTGAAACTAGACAGCTGTGTCTGCGCCTGAGGTTGTCTCCTGGCTGGCCGGCTCCAGGCTCCTCCAGTCCAGGCTACCCCGTGAAGGTAGCCTGGCCATGCTAAGTGGGAAAGGCCTCGCTCTTTCCCACCCGGCGCTGGTGACTGATCAGCGCTCATTTTCTCACTTTCAGGCAGAAAAAGCCTTGGGGGCTTACAGCAGAATTAATGGGGAGAAAGCTCCAAGGACTCTCCGGAAAGGGACACTATTAGTTCCTAGATTGCACGCTCTCGACCGTCTAGTTGGGGAGGCGGAACGCGGTGGTGGTCTTCCAAAGGAACCTGCTTGGGGAAAAGGCTGTCTTTGTTCAGATCTCACAGGCGAGTCCTAAGGACACTGGGCTCTCCTTGCCGCTCCCCTGCCGCACCGCCTAGTTCCCGCCAGGGGGCGGTAGGCACACTTCCCCAGTATCCCGGGCCTCCCTGTAGGTCCAGCTGTGGCCCAGGGAGATTGCATTTCTTCCTGAGGCTGACTAGATCAAGCCACGTTCAGCGGGGTGCCACCATTCGCTTCAAATCGCCTTTTTAAATTAGCTGCATTCGCCGAGAGCCTTGCACTCCTAATGCTTGTGGAACTGCGTCACTATGGCACCAGCGAGAAGCACCATCCGAAGAGGTCACTCCAAAGCAGCGATTGATGATGGGGTGGGAGGGAAAGGGAACAATCTGGGTGTGTGTGTGGGGGGGAGCGGATTGTTAGCATGTGGACCCCCTACTGCAGAACTAAACTACCTCCAATGGTCTAATATAATTTAAAATAATAACCATTAGAATTGTTGTTATTTAAATTATTAGTGTTTTGACATTGAAACCATGGGAGGTAAAGCTGAGAGATCTTTGTGGGTGGGATGTGAGCTGGGGTGTAGATCAGAGGTAGAGCACTTGCCCAGAGTGGGTTCTGTTGGAAGTGACCACAGCTGAGTCAGTCCCAGAGCCTGCAGCCCCTGGGGCTGGAAGCTGGGTGGGCTGGGAGGGGAAGGAAGGAGGCAGCATCAGAAATGAACAGCAGTAGGTAAACCTCCATCTCACCTGCTCTTCATTATCTTGGGGGAAATGGTTCATGAAGAACAACAAAAAGCAGGCGGGGGAGGGGGGCGCAAACAACTATTGGAAAGATGGTCCTGTGGCCTTGGGCATTCTCAAAGGAGCTTTGTGTATTGGTTCTGGGTGGTTATTTCATAGTTCATAGTTCCTTGGTGGACAGACTATGTCTGTCTGCCTGTCTGTCTCTCTCTCTCTCACTCACACACACACACACACACCCACACCCACACACACACACACACACACACACACACACACGCTCGCGCAGCTTCCCTGGGAGATGGAGTGGCCTGTCACTCAAAGCAGTTCCCACAGACTGACCACAGGTCTTTCCCCAGAGCCTGTTATGCAGGTGAGCTAAAAGTCCTTGGGAGCTTCTGAGATGGACTGAAGGAGGAATTTATTCTCTATTTCCTTCCCTCTCTTTCCCTCCCTCCTTCCTTCCTCCCATCTAAGCAGATGCAACCCTGCCACAGCATGCAATCCACTTTCTCTAGGTTAAGAAGCATCAGAAACCAAATACTTCCCCTGAGTCAGGAGCCATGCTGAATTATGCATAAGCCAAATCTATTGCAAATTTCAGAGTGATTTTCCCTCAAGGTTGTGCTGTGAGGCTGAGTGCAAGGAGTAATGAACATGCCCAGCTCTCACAGAGGGGAGAAATGCTGTTAGAAATTAGACAGTCCAGGGTCTTGGTCTCACATGGCCCTGGGACAAGCACAGCAAAGAGAAATGCTCTGTGCAGCGATTCATACCAACTTGGCCTTGGGTGGATGGAACCCTGGCCCCCTGAACTCTTTAGTCTGTGGATTGATGGATTCAACACATGAGCAGATGGCTGGGCCTCATCCAACCTCTGCACCTGTGTGGAATCCATCTCCCCCGAAGCTGGACCATTCAGTTTGACACAGACACTGGTTGTAAAGGTGATGAGGCCCCAACACTGAAAGTGTTAGAGTTGGCAGTGACTAGCAACCTCCAGGGATGCTGTGGGAGGGCTCCTGCTCTGGGTGGGGGGTGGACCAAGTGTCTGTGGATGGTTGTTCAAAGCCATCCTGTTGGGCTGGGGTTGTACCTCAGTGGTAGAACACATGCCTGGCATGCATGAAGCCCTGGGTTCCATCCCCAGTGCAGCAAAAGCAAAGCCAAAACAAACAAAAGAAAACCATCCTGTTGATGGGAACCAAGGGTTTAGATCCTCTTTATATCTGAGTGTCTTGAAAGATTCCTCACCATTCTAGGATTCAATTACTGAGAATGATTTGGTTCTAAAGCAAAATCTCAACTTTGATCCTCTTAGCCTCAAAAATGGTGGACTTTAGCCTGGTACAGGGGCGCACACCTGTGATCCCAGTGGCTCGGGAGGCTGAGGCAGGAGATCGTGAGTTCAAAGCCATCCTCAGCAAAAGCAAGGCACTAAACAACTCAGTGAGACCTGTCTCTAAATAAAATATAAAATAGGGCTGGGGATGTGGCTCAGTGGATGAGTGCCCCTGAATTAAATCTCCAGTACACGCCTCCCCCACCAAAAAATGGTGGACTTTATCAGATGTTGCTTCTCGGATTCACCTGCCAGTTTTTGCCAATCCTCTCCCTGCATCCTAGTCTTCATCCACTCCCTGGAGTGCCCCACTGTTGGCACCAGTCTCTCACAGCCTCTCCTGCCTTCTAGGTAGCTGTCCAGTGAGGCCTTGTGTAGCCAGGTGAACTTAGTTTCATATCTTGGCTGCACCATCACAGCTGCGTGAGCTTCAATCACCTAACCTTTGTGACCTTTGCTCTCCTCTTATAAAATGAGAATGGTAACTTACTTTATTTGTAGAATTTTGAGACTTTAATGAAATGATGCCAGTAAGTTACTTGGTAGTGTTTAGCACATCCTTCCCCAAGATCGTTGTCTTGTTTCTCTTCTTGCCCTTGACTAAGCTCTTCCGTAGATCATTCTTACCCTCCCATGACAGAGACTTCAAGTTGTCCATTAATGTCTGTCTCTCCTTCTTCCCTGAATTTTAGCTTGAAACATGGCTACTTAGCTACACACTCTATTCTCCAGCTCCTTTGCAGCCAGGAGTTGCCATAGGACTAGGTCCTGGCCACAGAGACATGTGCCACCTCTGAAGAAGAAATTGTTGGCCTCGCACATCTGTTTTTCCTGGAAGGTGGGAGTATTGCCAGAGAGTGAGCCTTGATCGTGCAAATGAGAACACCTAAAAGATGGCACAGTAAGGTAAAGGGAAGCCGGGTCCCAAACAACCACAGGACTACCTACCTACCTGGACCACCTGCCCACCTGGACTGTTATGCAAGAGAAGCAAGCCTCCTCACAGCTTTCTGCTTGCTTCTCGGTCCTCAGCTCAGATGTCACCTCCCTTGGGAAACTATGACCCTCCCTTGACTATCATTTCCTGTGAGTGTTCATGTTGGAGTACCCATCACAGTGTCCAATACAGACTTTTTGCTTGTCTGCAATCCTCTTGAGGACAGGAGCACCAGAAGGCAGGGACCACAACCTCATCTGCCCTTCCTATCTCAGGATCTAGAATAAAGGAGAAGTGTCGCAAATGTTGAATAGATCAGGGGTAGTGCCGCACACTTACACACTGTCATAGATCTTGCCTACAAGGATTTTCAGCACTTCCATATGCTAATAATATCAAGCAACAAACAAAAGACCAATTCCCACTCTTCCTTCCTCCCAACACACCTGGGGCTCTCTCTGCCATGTGCAGTCAGGGCAGACCCCTAAGAGGGAGAGTTCCACCCCAATGGGCAGACTTGGTAGTGTTTGACTTGGTCTGTGAAATGTTGCAGGAGTTTCCCTTACTCAATGTCACCTTGAAAACCTAGGCAAAGCAGAGACTTTTGATAAAAGTTGGGAATAAGAGGAGATGATACATACATCAATTTAACTGGATGGGCTGGGGATATGGCTCAGAGGTAAAGCACTTGCCCTTCATGCATGAGGTCCTGGACTCCATCCCCAGTACCACACTGCCCCCCCAGTGGAAAAGGTGTATAAACCCTTTTTCACTCAGTAGTAGGGATTGAGCTCGGTGGCACTCTACCCCTGAGTTATACTCCTAACCTTTTTTTAACTTTTAGACAGGGTCTCACTAAGTAGCGCAGGCTGGCTTTGAACTTTTGATCCTCCTGTCTCAGCCTCCCAATTCATGGGGATTACAGGTGTGTGCCACCATGAACACATCTGCAAACTCTTTTGTAACTTGCTTCCAATTTGTATCCAGCTGCAGAAGTCTATTTACAAATGCGGGATAGAGTGGACCTGGTGGATTTCTCTGGTCACTGTGTGGAGGGAGCTGTGTGCCCTCCAAGGACCAAGGCCTTGGCAGCTGAATCTGAAATCCTGAGCTCTGGTCCCCAGCCAGCTTTTCCTTGAAGACATTACCCAAGAGCATTGGCCTTGGCAGCAGTTAGATTCTACTGCTTTTCATTAGTGCATTCTTCTCTTTCGCCAGACCTTTCTTTGAGGTTCTTTCTGCACACAGCAGTGCTCATTCATCCTGAAGAGTGAGAAGAGCATCTGCCTGTCTTGCCATCCAGCAGCTTCTGCCTGGGGAACAGTGCCCAGCAGCGTCCCCTCTCCTGAACTGACCTCCAGACACACACGGCTATCCTCTCGCTACCTGGGAATGCTGGAAACCATGGCAACTCTCCTGAGGATGTGGTGGAGTTAGTCACTCTCAGCTGGGGAGGGAGGCAGGTCTTTAGCCCCTGCTCAGGAGCTCTCAGTCCTTTTACCCAAGAAGATTGGGACAGGTGCATATGAGAAGAAGAGAACGGCCATTTCAGGGGGAGGAGGGTCAGACCCCACATTTGTCTCAGGTACATCCTCTGCTATAATCAGATGATTATAGTCATTTACCTGTCTTGGGTATTAGAGCCAGTACCTCACACATTTGTGGACACACCAACCACATTTTATATTGACCTGTCCTATCCTTAGTGGGTTGTCTCAAATTTCCTCTCTAGTTGATTTTTTTGTGTGTGTGTGTGCTGGATCAAACCCAGGGCCTGCATGCAAGGCAAGCACTCTATCAACTGAGCTATACCCCAGCCCCCCCTCTCTAGTTGAGCACAATGAGTTGAGATCACAGGTAGACTGTCTTAGTCTGTTTTCTGTTGCTTTAATAGAATACCTGCCACTGAGTAGTTTATGAAGGGAAAATTTTTACTTAGTTCACATTTTTGGAAGCTGGGAAAACCAAGAACATGGTGCTGGTGAGGGCTCCACAATGCTTCAATTCGTGGTGAAAAGCAGAAGGGTGAGTAGTAGGCACATGCCAAAAAAAAAAAAAAAGAACTTCCTCTATAACAAGCTGCTCTTGAGGTAACAGATCCAGTCCTGAGAATGGGAACTCATTCCTGAAAGCAAGGCATTAATCACCTCTTGTAGGTCCCCTGACCTCTCAGAGGAGTTAGGACACATTCAGAGCTCAGCCTTCAGTACTCCCTGAAACCAAATCACTGAATCACCAAACTATTGAAGATGGCTCTGTTTAAATAAGTGGGTTGAAGGTTGAAGGCCAAGGAGGGGTACAGTGTGAATGAGGCAGGAGAAATAGCCAGAAAGAGCCCCTGGCTCCCCACTCGAGGGATCCATGAAGAAGCTAGATTGTAGGGTGGAGTTGAGAAGGAGACTCAGAGCCACCTAATTTGACTCCTGTCTTCACCTGTTTCTCCAACTTGCAAATTTTTCCCTAACTTGCTCCTTCAGGCTGATCACCTGCTTATGATTTTTCTGGAGGACTCACCACCCCAACAACAAGCTGTCTCCAAGACACGCCTCTGTAGATGCTGGGTCTCAAACAGCCACCTCTGCTGCACCCAATATTCTGCCCTAAGGATTAATGTTGTCATTAAGTATCAGAGAGGGAGAGAGAATAGGGATTCTAGTTCTTAATAGGGATCTGGCCACCGTGAGGTCAGCTGGGGCTGGGGTGATGTGTATTGGGAGGAGGTGACATCTGAGATACCATCTGGACAGCATTTTCAATTTATAAAGAATTTGTCCAATTGCAAGGCACTTGCTCTGTTTTTTTTTTAATTATTGGTGCAATATAATATGTAATAGTGGGATTTGTTGTTACATTTTCACACATGCACACAATAAAACAATATAATTTGGTCAATTTTGTTCCCCTTGAAGGCATCCATTTAAACCCTTCTTTGATGGTTTCCCATCATGTCTCTCCTCTTTTTAACTGCAAAAGATTTTTCAAGATGAAAGGAAGTCCCAGCTTCCCTGCTCTATTTGGCTTCTGTGCTAAAATAAAGGTCTATAAAGGATCACTTTGGGGTATCTACAGATGTGTGCCCACAGCTTCCCTGGTCTGCTCAGTCTCCAAACCACTCCCCTGGATTTGGGATGTGTTGTCCCCCCAAATGCCTGACTACTAAGGCCGAATTTGGTGGCCCAGCTGTCCTGAGCCTCTCCATCCTGTCTGCCCCCAGGGCCTCTCTCTGGCTGGCTAAGAGCGGCAGGCAGCTCACCGCTCAGTGTTGTCATGGAGAAGGTTTTTAGAAACATATTGTTGGATTGCAGGCGTATTTCTGCCACCTGGAAACAAGTGGGTTTGTAGAAAAGCCACAGTGGATGGAAAGAATGGGTTCTTGGAGGGCAGAGCTGGTGCCAGGAAAGCCAGCCGCGGTGCAGGGACGGGGAGCCTGCCCCGCTGCTATTTGGTATTCTGGGCAGGCAGCTGAGAGCGATGGCTTTGGTTCCTGCTGGACTCCCAGGAGCTTGTGTGAGACAGCAGGCTCAGCCTCTGCAAAAAAGTTTGCAGATTATAGAGTAATGAACTGCTGTGCAGCCCAGTTTGTGGAAGATCAAGTGGGCTCCCTGCCATGGAGACGCACTGATGTAAATTTATGTTTCACGCAGGCAGAAAAGCTGTGCTTGCCCCTGCAGGCCAGCAGGCAGGCTGCCCTTAACCTGTCTGTGCCAGCTTCTCATGGGCCCTGGATGTCCCAGCCATCTGGGGCCCCCTCCACTCTCCCACCCTCAGTTCTTGCAGGAGCCTCAGACACCCCATTTAGGGCACCTCCCACTCCACTGACTGGTTTTATAGGTCAAAACAGTTGAATATTGACAGTATTAACCTCTTTGTAAGCTGCAGGGCGACTTGACATCTTTCATCAGGATTGGATGATAAGAACATTAAAGAAAATAAGGCATAGATTTTCTCTTGTCTCGTAAATATAATCTATGGCTTTCTAAATGATTCTAAATTCTGGTATTCTGTCTAATGGCAAGTTGCCACTTTCCAAATGATGCTCAGGCTACCAATTTTGCCCTCAAAGTTACAGAGCACATTGCCTTTCCCTTGAGAAGGGTTATATACTCTTTCTGTTACTTGAGGTAGAGATGAGATCCATTCTAACGCACACATAGAGAAACGGCATCTCAAAAGTGCCTTCTAGCCGGGCATGTTGGCTCATTTCTGTAATCCCAGCAGCTCGGGAGGCTGAGATAGGGGGAATGGTGAGTTCAAAGCCAGCCTGAGCAATTTAACGAGGCTCTAAGCAACTTAGCGAGACCCTGTCTCTAAATAAAATATTTTTAAAAAGGGCTGGGGATGTGGCTCAGTAGTTGAGTGCCCCTGGGTTCAATCCCCAGTACCAAAAGAAAGAAAAAAAGAAAAAGAGTGCCTTATAACAGATTTCAAAGTTTGTAACTAGTTTGAACATAAACCCAAAAAACTATGAATTTTTTATTTCTCGTACTTTTTTTTTTCTTTACTAAAAGTTTTGACAACATTTTTCCTCCTTCTTTTGTGGTGCTGGGGACCAAACCCAGGGCCTCACGCCTGCTAGGCCATATCCCACCCATTTTGGCAACTTTTGAAAGCCTTTGCCTGCCCTTATCTATGTAGATCTGATAAGTAGGGACTAGGGCTACATCTTGAGTCAGGACCTACTTACCAACTGCCCAAATAGGAAAGGCACCTGCCCGCTCCTTTCTCTTCCCTGGACCTTGTGTCAGGTCCCTTAAGTTGGAGTTATGTCCTCTTATTTTTCAGTCAGGGCTTTGACTTATTTGGCCATCTTCAGACTAATAAGATACATGCTGGTCTGAATTTCTCTGTCTGCCACGTCTCCCCCAGCCCTTCTCCCTTTTAATTTCCTTTATTTCTGTAATCTCATTACATCTTCCCCTTTCTTGAACCTAAAGATTACTCTGCCGATTCTAATAAACCTTTCATAAATCAGCACTTTGTTTTCCTGGAGAAGTTTTGCTCACTTCCTCCCCTCTCTCCCTTTTCTTCTGTTTCTACTTTTTTTTTTTTTTTAGTGACTTCAGGAAGTGGAAGCCCAGGCCGACTTAGATACCCAGGGCCAGAGCTTCTGGCTGGATCTACATCAGACAGTTCAACTACTTCACTCCTAATCTGTTTTGGTTGTGAATTTCAAGCAAGAAGCAGGAAGCACTTTCCTGGTTAATGCCACGTAGGTAACAGGTAAGATGAAGTCCAACCCAGTGGGTTTCCCTTCATAGGAAGGAAGCAGGTGAATGGTGTCTCACCCAAACCCCTGGCTTCACAGGATAATGAGCATAAGCCTTTACCTCTGTATGAAGAAGGAGTAGCCAATTATAAGTGGAACACTTGAGTGCAGGCAAAGCCCTGAAAATAAAACAGGTCTCTGGCAGCCCAAGTGAAAGACAGACATTTATTAAACTGCTCTAATGGATTGTTATTATTATCACTATCATCATTGTTATTATTACTACTACTACTATTATTTTTAGTTGTATATAGACACAATAACTCTATTTTATTTTTTATGTGGTGCTGAGGATCAAACCCAGTGCCTCACACATGCTAGGCAAGCACTCTACCACTGAGCCACAACCCCAGTATTATTATTTGTAAGATGAAATCTTCCAGAAAATCACATAGCTAGGGATAGTTGGAAGCTAAGTCCTGGGCACTTGCAACAGCCCGATAAGATCAGAATGCCTGGGTGTCTAGAGTAGAAATTTCCAGCACAATGGCCAGGAAGAGACTTATTCATATCATTGAAATGGATAGGTGGATGGATGATGTCTAGCTTCTCTTTGAGCTAAAAAGTATCATGATCTGGTGGCTTAGAAAATTAAAGGCTAGCCCCAGATGACACAAATTTTCTAGGAAGGAGCCAGGCATGGGGGTGCATGCCTCTAATCCCAGAGACCCTGGTGGGTGAGGCAGGAGGACCTCATGTAGGCAAACTGAACTTGAACTAGGCTTGCCTTCTGCAGCAGTGCTTCTCAAATTTGAATTTGCAATTCAAAACAGCTGTGGGCGTTATAAAAAAACACTTCGATTGAGAAGGTCTGGGGTGGAGACCCAGTTCTTCATCTCTTTTTTCCTATTATTGATTCTTTTTTAGTTATACATGATATAGAATCTATTTTGATATAATTATACAGGAATGAAATATATTTTATTCTAATAGGATCCATTCTTGTGGATGTATAAGATGGTGAGATTCACTGTGGTATATTCATATATGTACCTAGGAAAATGCCAGATTCATTCCACCGTCTTTCCTAATTCTCTCTCTGCTCCCTTCCTTCATTCCCCTTTGTCCAATCTACTGTTCTATTCTCCCTGCCCACTTCCCCATTCTTCCCAGGTGATGCCAATGCTGTTGGTCTGTGGCCCATACTCTGAAGTAGAAAATTCTAGAGCAGTGCTACCTAATAGAACTTTCTGTGATGATGGGAATGTTCTAGATTTTTGCTGTCCAATATGGTGGGCTCCAGCCCACATGTGACTCCTAAACACCATGTGCCATTGAATATTTAGTTTTATTTAAATTTAATGAAATTTAGGCACATGTGGCTCATGACTACTGAATTAGAAAGCACAGTTCTACAACAGTGGTTTTCAAACTTAAATGAAATCAGAATCAGCTGAAAAAACTGGATAAAACCAAGATTGAGGGTTCCACCCTCAGAAAATCCAATACTAGTCTTGTTGGCCCAGGTACCATACTTTGAGCACCTCTGCTGTAGAACAAGCACAATCCAAAGATGCGCTAAGCTTTAGAATGAGCATAAGGTCTGTTGTCTCTGAACAAACTTCCATCTACCCTCAGTGCCAGCAGGACCCACCAGATCCAAACGAGGTGAGTTCTCTCACTATAGGCCTTATGGGCATGATTCAAAAGGCTGGTGGCGGGACACTCCAGGAGGGCCCTTTTATAAAATCCCATTCCCATTGATTCCCAAGAAGCAACAAAACATACTGGTTAAAATCATGTACTATTTAGTCAGACTAACTGGATCCAAGCCAGCTCTGCCCAGCACTTGCTATGTGACCTTGGGCAATTGCTTTCAACTCAGGGCCTCAATTTTATCATCTGTCAAATGGGAATAATGGTACCTACCTCATAGACACCTTATAAGAATTAAGGACTTAAAACAGTTATCAAACAGTGCAAGGGCCCAGTATACATTAGCTCTTGTCATCCCTTCAATCCCAGGCTTAGCAAATTGATCCCTTCTGCTGTGTATTTTGCTCACCCTGCAAGTCTTTTTGAACAAGCAGATGCTCCTAGTAGGCACGTTCCACTTACTCTAGTATTTTTCTGAGGGCTCAGGAGGCCTCTGAGTTCTTCTGGGGTTTACCTCCAGAGTATCCAAGGGCAGAAGAAAGGTACAAGGTAGGAATATACTCAGCAACTTCCCACATTCTCTGTCCTCACTTCCCCCTGCCAAGCAGGAGCCAGCACAGGCCAGCCTACTGTTGAGCACCTCTGTGTCCATGTACATCCAGGATGAGGAGACTTCTGCAAACCCAGCCCTGAAACTAACCTCCAGGCAGATGTCTGCAGGGCAGGAGTCAGGAAAAGAGATGGGATATTTGCTCAGGATCCACCTCTCTCTTCCTGCACCAATATCTACTCCTACAGTGGGCCCACTGTGCATTGGGAAGTAGATCTGGGCCAAACCCAACCAGGGATGTGCATTATCACTCTCCCTGGTTGGGTTTGGCCCAGATCTACTTTCTAATTCCATGTGGCCATATCAGAGATGGCTGTGTATCCCAGAATCCCTGCTAGGTGCCACCACATCCTGCAGCCCCAGAGCCCCTTAGAACAGTGGTTCTCCCAGATTCTCTCCTACTTGATACTGCTAAGGGTGCTCTCACAGGATCTGAGTATCACCAGGACAGAAGCACAACCTCTTTTACCTTAGAGAGATATGGAAATTATTAAAAACAAAACAACAACAAAAAAACATTGTAGCAGAAAGCTACTTTTGTCATCATTTAAGAAGTCAAAACAAAATGTCCAAAATTATTATCAGGTGTCAACTTTATTGCCAAACAAGGTAATTTAGTAAACAAGGTAATCTTTTTCCCACCCCCACCATCCCAGACAACTCCCAGGGGAACCATTATTCCAAAGCACCTTCCTTGGAATGTTTGGGGTCCCAAACATTCCTTGAGATGTTACACCTTCCTTGGAATGTTGCCACATAGGGAAGGATACCCACAACCCCAGAAGGGCTACCATCTAAGCCTGGTGTCCACCAGTACTACCCCATTCCTTTCTTTACCACCTTTCCTAGTCAGATAATAGTATCCATGAATTGAGTGCTAGTTGCCAGAGACTGTGCCACTGTTTTCTAACCATTCACTGATTTAACAACTCCCTTAATTTTATAGATGTCTTAATTTTATAGATGACAAAGGGACATGTACAAGAGTACAGAATTGCTAGAATAAATGAAGACACTTGTTCCCTTGGCAATCTCCTTGCCTTGGTGTGAAGACCACATAAGCTGGATCTTCAGATCTTTATGAATGCCAGTCATTCTGTGACACCGAAAATTACTGTTTTCACACTCACAACGGACAATTACTGTTCTAGATTGTCAACATTTGGGTACCTAAATCCCATTTCCCAGCCAATCTCTCACACTAAGTGAGAGAACATGCTGGGAAAGTCAAGTGTAGTGGCAACGTGAAAATCCTTTATCACTTGTGAGGCTCAGTGATGGATTTGGGACATGCAGACACCATGTTTAGACTTGGGCCTAATGCAGCCTTCCAGTGGAAGCCTTCAGCCTGCTGGAGGTACATGGAATCAATGGACCCCCACCAAAGAGCAGCTCAGTTTTTCCAGAGCTTACCCTTCCCTGGAAGAGTGAGAGGACTATGAAATGCTGATGCTGGGGTTGGTAGGAACGTGGGCATGCACATACATGCTTAGACATGGAAGATGTGAATCGTCTTTCTGATAGTCCTGTGAACTGTGCAAGTATCTGAGGCAAAAACGTGTTATTGATACTGTGTCAGTGGAGAGGAAGTAAGACATAAGCACTTCAAAATGACAGCTAATTTAAATGGGACTAGGTTTTGGTGCTCATGAAGGACATGACTGTGTGTCGTATGTGGAGAACTACTAACCCTGCCAAGGATGATGTTTTCTGTGTTCCTCAGAAGGAAACCATCCCCATCCCATATTCTAATACCTGCTACTAATTCTAGCTTCTGTCTCATCCCCATTTGGGATTCCTATTGGAAACCAAAGCAGCATCAGGAATAGAAGTGAAGAGTGGGGGGCTTGTTGGGGAGATGTTGGGCAGAGAGGGGGTACATGTAGAGAGGACACCAGAGAACTCCATGAAACAGCACAGACTGAGTCAATGAGGTGCTCTCCTCTAAAGACACACAGAACCAAAATGTGACTAGGTGTCACACTCAGGCCACAGGAGACACTCACATTCAAATGTGCCACATTAAAAGCTGAAACAACATTTGTAGAATCAAGGGTTGTCTGCTGCTGGGTCCCTGAAAGCTCCTTTCCAGGCTGGGCCAAGAAACACCAAGTTTCCCTGTGCTCCTCCAGGACAGGCAGGGTGGAGGTGGAGTCACACGGCAGGGGGCGGGGTGCAAGCAGGTCTACACAGCAACCTCTGTGTAGCGTCAATGACTTAGAAGCCTTAAGAAGTGGGATGTTTTGATTTGTTGGGACTTTTCAATGGGAAATGCTTCTGAAATGCTGACTTTTTTCTCTTGGTAAGAGCAGCAGTTGACTGAGCAATACCCTGTTTGGTGAATTGGGAC